>NW_024412467.1:17626046-17767402 GCF_014898765.1 Herpailurus yagouaroundi
GTATAGTTAAATCTACACAAACAGTGAAATGGAAAATTGAGGACCATACTTTGTGACAAAATTTCTTTTTTATACTTTTTATGCTGTTATAGTATAAAAAAGGGAAAAATATGTCAAAAAACAGTTGCTGCTGTTACTTTTGCTATTTAGTTGATACATTGATGAAAAGAAGTAGGAAGAGAACAGAAGATTCTTTATACACGTTAACCAGGTTACGAACATTTGTGTGGTTTCTGATTTTTAGGAATTGTGAATAAGCTACCATAAGCATTCAGATATAGGTGTGTGTGTGTGTGTGTGTGTGTGTGTGTGTGTGTTCTTCCATCTTTTGTAAGTACCTAGGTCTAGGACTGTTGGGTTGTTGCTAAGTATAACTTAAGTTTATATGAAACCATCAAACAGTTTTTCAAAGTGGCTATGCCATTTTCATTGACACCAGCAATGTGTTGAGAGTTATAATTTGTCTTATCCATTGCAGATTCTAGTATTTTCAGCTAGTTTGTTTTGTTTTAATTTTAGCTGTCTTAATAGATGTGTTCTGATATGTTATTGTAGGTCTAATTTGCATTACTCTAATGTGATATATTATTGAGCATCTTTTCATATTGTTACTTGCAATCCGTATTTCCACAGTAGTTACTTGCAATCCGTATTTGCTTAAATCTTATGCGTCCTTTTAAAAGTAGGTTCTTTATTTTCTAATGATTGAGTTGTAAAAATTCTTTAAATATTCTGGAGAAAGCTGGGTTTTTTTATTATGTATTTTGTAATTTCTTTCCTTGTATATTTTATGATTTCAGCTTTCTGTATTCTGCCTAAGAAATCGTTCCTTAATCCAAGGTCACATGGATCTAGTTTATGGTTTCAGGCTTAGAATCTTATGGAGTTTTATAGTTCTGAGTTTTACATTAGGTATATTTTCCATTTCAAATTCATTTTTGTATTTGGTATGAAGCATAGGTCGAGGATTTCTGTTTTGTGTAGGCTTGTTTCTTTTTTTATATACAAATATCCAATTTTTCCAGTATCATATTTAAAAAATAATATCCTTTTATCACTAATTATCTAATCAAAATTCAATCGATCGTATATATGTAAGTCTGTTTTCTTTCTATTCATTCTATTAATCTATGTCTCTACGCATTCAGACTTAAAATTGGGTTGTGAGAGTACACCAACACTGACACTTTCAAAAAAATGTTTTGACTATTCCATATCATTTGCATTTTTATAAATATTTTAGAATTGATTTGCCAGTTTCTATATTATTGCATAGTTTCTGACATTTATAAAACAGTTTGTTCCTTTTACATAATTGATCTTTTTTCTCTCTTGCTTCCTTTAATATTTTATTTTATCTTTGGTTAATAGCTGTTTATAATGATTTGACGTGTGTGTGTGTGTGTGTGTGTGTGTTTGTGCGCACATGTGTGTGTCCTGTTTAGGCTTCTTAAAGTTACTTGGATCTGTGGTTTGATATCTTTCATTCTTTTTGGAGTATTCTCATCCATTATATTTTCAAATAGTTCTTCTACCTATTTTCTATCTTTCAGTCTTTTCTTTCTAGGATCCAATTAAAGATATGTTAGATCATTTAATATTGTTGTACAGCTCCTGGATGCTCTGTTCCTTTTACCTCACTTTTTTTTTCTCTATATATGTCAGTTTTGATCATTTTAGGAATGATACATTCCTGATATTTTTCTCACTGATGCCTTCTTCAGCTGTATCAGGTTATTTTCTGAACTGTCCAAAGGCATTTTTTATGCGCGATGGTGTCTGTGCCATGCGGATGTGGATATAATTCTAGCATTTCTTTTTCCGACTCTCTATGAAAAATTTTCATATGTTAATACATGTGATCCACTTTTTCCACTAAATCTTTTAACATGTGAACCATCGTTATTTTTACATCTCAGATAGTTCCAATATCATGATCATCTCTGAATGGGGTACTATTGATTGCTGTATCTGTTGACAAATCATTGTTTTTTCTTGCTTTCTGTGTACCTTCTACCTTTTTATTGAACACTATGTACAGATCCGTAGTAGCGTAGTATGTAGAACATTATGTGTAGAAGAGTACATAATGAAATAAGTATCATTTATGATATTTATTCTTTTGTCATAGGCATTAGGGTCAGGATTTGAGAAAAAGTAGCCATGGGTTGAGCAGGATTTGGGTTTTGATGTCGCTACTGCTACAGTTACCTTTCTTATATCATATGCTTCAGTTCTTCTAGTGGTGGGGTACATTCTCTTGTACTTTGGGCTTGGGTTCCAGAAGTTTTCCTTAGTACTGCTGCTCCAACTCAGCTTTCAGTCATCTCTCTGTACGCTCCACTATATAGTTGCCCTTTTTCCACCCTCTTGTGCTTCCTCTAGTGGCATATTGCTTTCGTTTATTCTCCATGCTCTTCTTGGGAAATGGAAAGAGTTCTCTGGATGCCAGGGTCTCAGAGGTGGGGTTTCCACTCACTCTTTGTCACAGCAAAACTCTGACTTGTATCTTAGGCAGGAATTTCCCCTCCTTTAGAAATAGCAGGACTTTAATGGTATCAGTATAGGTATAAAAATGGTATAAAACCCTGGGCAAAGAATTTTCCTATCTCCCACTCACCCCCTCCATGAATAAGTGTTTTTTCACTCCTGTCTTTCAGTCAACTCAGCTACTGTATATATTTGTTCTCTTCCTGTCACCACTTCCAGTCTCAGCTGCCCTCACAGAATAAGCCTGAAAACTTTATTATAGAGTCTCTGGTTTTCTGTCATTGTTAGGATGGAAGCAATACTTTTAATTTTAAATGTTTATTTGAATTTATTGTCCCTTGGATACCTTGTAATGTAGTCTCCATTTCTGATATAATTTTCTTCTTTTTAATTCTATCTAATTTGACTCTTATTTAATTTTATACTGATTTTTTATACATTTATATTATTAGATTTTGAACTTTTGATTTAAGGATTTTTTTTAATATTTCCAAATGCTTAGAGAGTATTTATTTCAGTTTGAGGAATGATGTTACACTTTTCTGCTTGTGGTTTTTTGGGTGGGGAGAATATTCAACAGTTGAAATTGTCTGATTTAGATTTTCTGTTATCATTTTGCAGTACTTTTATGTAAAGTAGCAGATTACAATCTGCTTTTTTTTTCTATTTTTATTCCATTCGTGGATGGGGTTACTAGTTCAAGAGTGCCCTCTTCTGTTATTTTAATAAAATACAGACACTCTGATGGATAATAATGAGTGGGTAAGGCATTACCAATTTTTCACAATTTGTTTCGGAATTCTTAATTTCTTTTCTCTTATTTCTTCTTTGCCTCATTGTCACATCTCCAAAGGATACCATTCCTTCTCTATATATCTGATTTATCCTGAAAACAATGATTCCTCAAGGATGTTATTTCTGGTCCCACTCACTTTGAAGGCCCTTCCCTCTAGACAGTAGAGCAGACTACCAAATTCCAGCTCTCTGTTCAGTATTTTGTCCCCTCCCCTGTGACTTTTTTTTCTTCTGGGAGTGATTTATGTGTTTGACCTACACTTTTTTTTGTGGAGACTTATGAACCTTCCTCCCTCTCTGTATATTCTCAGCTCAGACAGCAAGAACATTCTAGAATTTGGTTTATTATTCTACTTAAAATAATTTGAAAGTTGATGTTTTTCTATTCCATAATGCTGAAAATGTGAGTCATGTATAGTTGAATTTGCAAATCTAGTTTGTTATAGGGTTTTCTGGGGGAGGGGTGTATGAAGAGGAATAAAATTAGGCATCCACCATTCAAACTGTAGCATATTCATAAAACAGAATATCCACAAAGCACAAAAATAGAAGGAGTTTTTGATAAATGTAATACAGATGAAACTCAAAAACATCATTTTGAGTTGAAAGTAACTATATGCAACTATATAAATCCTATATGTGATTATTTTTATGAAGATTCACAACAGGCAAAGTCAATTTTGTGATATAAATAAGTTGTTGCCTGGGACAGGCCACAGAAGGAAATCACTGCAAAGGAACCCAGGGGACTTACTGGAATGATGAAAATATTCTACATCTTGACTACTGGATAGATGGCTACACAGGTGTATACATTTCTCAAAACTCATCAAGATTTATACTTAAAATCTATGAATTTTGTGGTATGTAAATTTGACCTCAATAAATTTGACTTAAAAAATTTCAGTATATGGTTGGGGCGCCTGGGTGGCTCAGTCAGTTGAGTGTCAACTTTTGATTTCAGTTCAGGTCATGTTCTCAAGGTTGTGGGATTGAGCCCCACGTCGGGCTCAGTCCTAAGGATGGAGCCCACTTAGGATTCTCTTTCTCTCCCTCTGCCCCTTTCTCCCACTCACCCTCTCCTTCTCTCTCAAATAAAAATAAATAAGAATAAAATAAAATAAAATAAAATAAAATAAAATAAAATAAAATAAGATAAAATTCAGTAGCTCAGTTAAATAGCAGATTAGGCACAAATGATGAGGGAATTGATGAAAGATCAGAAAGATAAAATATGGACAATATAAAAAGAAAGCTAAGAGACTTAGAAAATAGTAAAAGAATATCCAATAATGTATATTTAGTAATAGTTGCACAGGAATAGAGGGAAGACAAAGGTAATATCCAAAGAAGTAATGACTGTGAACTTTCTAGAAAAAAAGCAAGTAATAAACCTTTATACTGAAGAAGGAAACAGAAATTTGAGCAGATTAGTTTTTTTTTAATCTATATCAAAACATTGTAATGAAACTGTAGAGTTCAAAAAAAAAAAAACAGAAAGAAAATCCAGAGAGCATGAATACAAAAAAGAAAAATTGAATGATGAGTAATATTCTCATTAGTAAAAGTAGATGACAGAAAACAAGGGAGGAAGAGCTGTAAATGTAAAAGTCTACACCTGCCTAAATCATCACTCAAAAACAAAAGCAAAATAAATATGAATTCACATGAAGATAAACTTTGAGTGTTTTCTATTCGCTGACTGATACATGCTGAAACATTTACAAAAGATGTAATTCAGTAAGAAATAAAGAGCAAAGAACAACAATGTTGATAAAAATCAGGAAAAAAGAACCACTGAGATGAAAATATTTTGGCACAACTCTAGAGGTAGCAATAAAAAATAGTCCAGGAAGCAAAAGAAGTTGTTAATTATTATTATTTCATTGTCTTCAAAATAGAAAAGTATAGACCACAAATGAATTATCTGAAAGGGACAAAGGATAATAGGGTTATATTTCAACATTGAAGAGGAAGAAAGACAAGGACTCTGAGAAAGAAAATATGACACATAACAATAATAACTAAAGTATTTGTAGAGGGAATGTGTCATCCTAATTAACAGCACAGGTTCTAAAACAAAACAATGAATATGTTCAACTCCTGATTTATCACTATCCAATTGTGTCACTTTGGGTAAATGACTAAGATTATCTGATTTCCTCATCTGCAAAACCAAAAAAAAAAAAAAAAAAAATAGTGCCTACCTCAGAGGGTTATTTGAGGAATAAATGAGGATAGCTTCTCATAAAGGCTATGACCTGTCATTATTCACAATGCTTGGTAACACTTCAGTATTTTGGTTCTGAAAGCTAAGTAGAGCTGATAGGGCTTTTGTTTGCTCAGGTGTGTTTATTTCTCCTACTAATGAAGATCCCAGCAATCCCAATGTGAGCTTTTACTAACTATGACCTTGTACAATTCACCCGACCATTGTGAGGCTCAGTTTGCTCCTCCATAAAATGGGGATAAGACTGCCTATCTGTCAGTGCTGTTGTGATGAACAAGTGAGACGACAGGTTAAAATGTTTGAATGATAAGTAAGATGGACTCCTTACAATGACCTCTATGACTCAACATGATCTAGACTTTATCTCATATTACTCTGATTTCTCACTTCTCTCCAGCCCCGTTGACCTCCTCACTCTTGTATGAATATAGCAACACTTTCCCAGATCAGAACCTTTGTATTTACTCATGCTCATATATTGTCATGGTTGCTCCACACTTCTTTTAGGTCTTTATTCAAAAGTCATCCTCTCAGGAGTCTCTTGACTACGCCTGCTTACAAACACTTTATATCCACATTTCCATCTTGGTCTTCTTCCAAGATGTCATTTATTATACTCATTTATCTCACTTTTTTCTTTGTCCTTTCCTGGAATATATTTTCATAAAGGCAGAAAATTTTTAACTTTTTTTTTCTTCTATTGCTGTTTCTTTATCAGTGGCTGGTACCCAAGTAAGTTCTACACCCAATGTGGGGCTTGAACTCATGCCACTAAGATCAAGAGTCACATACATGCTCTACTGACTGAGCTAGCCAGATGCCCCTCACAGTTGGCATTTGGTAAACAGTAGCTGAATGAATCAATTGAAGGCTCTGTTTCAGATAGAGATCTCTTGTGTTTTTTCTTATTTCCTTTCTGCTGTCTGCCTTCTAAACCCTCATCATCTTTGTCCAGTCAAGCCCTGCAATTCTATGCTTGGGTCTTCCAACCATCAGCCCTGGGGATGCTGGGCCCTATCCTTTAGTTTCCACTGGACAGCCATGCCTAAAAGTCACTTCCAGGCTTAGATGGAACACTGCACCACACACACCGTGTGATCTGGCATCCTGAGGGTCCATCCAATGGGCCAAATGATGCAATCTCAAAGGTCAGAGAAGTTAACTCATCTCTAGTGAGGAACTTGGAACAATACACAGTAAGAGTGGGAGGGAGTGTGCAGGCAGCTACATTCCTGTTCTTCCTTACTCCCACAACTACTCAGCGATATGGATTCCCTGCAAGTTGTAGAGAAATCCTTTGTGCTAGGCAAACACACCTGCCAAGCAACCTACAGGGCATCTTTGTGGCTTGCTCTGAGCTCTGAGCTCTGTCCAAGCAAAAGCCAGTGCAAGGACATGCCACATCACTTTGCTTTGTTTCTCTCCCCAACCCTTACTCCCACATTCGTCTTTTTTTTTTTTTTTTTTTTTTTGCTCTGAGTTTGTATCTTTCAAATCAGGCACCTGCACCATAACCCTTGTCTCACACTCTGTTTTCTGAAGAACGTGGGCTAAGACAGGGTCTTTGATGTGTCCATCCCTTTGTATTCAAGGGGCAAACTACATTTATCACTTTGTAGGTGGAGACACGGTGGTACGTTCCATGTCATTGGAGTCAAGCTGAACCAGGTTTGAATCCCAAATGTACATTTGCACTTATATGCAAGGGGTGGGGTGACACTATGACATGTGCTCTGGCAGGGTATATCCTTGCCAGCCATCCCTCTACAGTATGAAAGCTTGGTGGACAGTTATTCATGTCTACCGGGAAATGTTCATTAAATGATAGACTCAGTCCTTTAACCAAGGTACTGTGATACTAAAGCTGTGCCCTCTCTACTACACTACATTGCCTGTCAGCAAATATAAATAGTAACAACTGATCACAAAGAGAAAACAGAACAAAACAAAATCATGTTGCCTACCTTCCTGTGGTGGTCAGTTTTATTTAGAAAATATGGTGCTTTGTTCTTAATAAAAGGCAATATCATATTCCTATTACCTAGCTGCACAGATTCTAATAAAAATCTAAGGATTATTAATATAGAGCTCATTTGAGGAGATGAATAGTGTAAAAGACATCGCACTTTTCAATATAACAGCTTACAATACATCTTTAATGAACATGTCTAACAAAATAGATAGGGAGAGGCAAAAATTTATGAAAATTAAGACCGATCAATTCTTGATCTGTTTGTGGCCCACTGTCTTCATTTCTCTTTAAACCTGAACATTTTATTTGAGGCGAATTAATAAACATACAAACAGAAGATAGAACAATATAACACAGAGACCGTGCTGTTGATGATGTGCTAAAGTTTATTTGTCAAAATTTAATTGTGGTGTCTCCAACGGAAATTGAATCCATGAGTCAGGTAAACAAAAGAATCCATTTGTGTTTCAAATAGAGACAACCATGTTTGCAACCAGATTTTTAAAGAAAGAGAGAGAGAGAGAGAGAGAGAGATGAAGCAAATTCATTCTGCTTTAGAATTCAACATATTCACTGTCCATCCCTTCCTTCTAATTTCCCCTCTAACCAGTTAATGGTAGTGTTATGAAAAAAAAAAGCACATATATTTATTTAAATGGTGTTGACACACACTGAGAATTTTTAAACATGTTTGTTTATACATGCTCCTTCCTCAGCCATCAATTGTTTCCATATAGCCTTTGAAAAATAGAGGGATTTGCGTAATGGTAGCATGGGCCACTTGTGTGGTATAAATATATATATTGCTAAGTAAACATTATATACACATAAAATATATACATAACACTAAGTCTTGCTTATACAAGAGCTAAAGTAAAGACAGTGCCTTCTGGCTTAGCTCAGAAAATGTAATTTCTATAATGAATCATTTTTTTCCCTTATATCCTTGATAGTCTAGACCCAGACAATAAGATGAAACTTTCACACAGTAAAAAGAAGCGAGAAGGAGTAATACCATCAAAAACTAAATGGACCCCAAACCAATGAATGCTAAATAGTCAAACATCATAATAAGGGAAGTGATTTTTTATTTAAGCCACTCCATTTTCAACATTCATCAGAGTAAGAGAGAAGTTTCCATTAGTTTTTTTTATGGATGGTAACTAGATCTGCTTTCTTTAACATTCCAAAGCCTGCCTGGGTATGGTAATGCTTGTCATTACTCTGAGTAGCTGTAGGGTTCTAAAGACTCCCTGTGTCTGTCTTTTGCTTATCGCCCTAAAGAGATTAATCTCCAAACAATGATCTTCTGGTCCTGTTAACCTTAGGTTTGAACTTTTAGCCCATCAAGAAAGAAAGGGCAGATTCAGAATGGCAGAGAAAAAATCTAAAGTTTATAAAGGAAAGCAGAAACTGGTTTCCTGTTGTAATAAATCCTCATCATAAAAAAACACTCACTACAAAAGGAAAGGTCCATGGTAAGATATTATTTGTATCTATCCTTTTGCCACTTACTTCCCCAGGAATCACCTACCGGCAACTCAAAGAAGTGTCTCAGTTAAGCGGTCCAAAAAATTCATGAGGATGTTGCTTTTCTTTTCCTTTCTTTCCTATCAGCTTTCTGCCCAGAATTTGATGATGATTGGAAGCGAGTTCTATGTTCACAGCAATTTATCTTTCTACATTACCTGTTTCTAGGTGATAAATATGTCATTTTCAAATTAGTGTGGCATTTGTTCCGTTAATTATATGCATTAGGAATTATTTCAACAGGAAAGTAATTTTCACCACACACATGCTAAAGCAGAAATCTTCCTAGGACCCCAAACTCCTGCACATGAAATCTTATAGACATTTCCTACTAAACAAAACCTTAAAAGGAACATTTTCTGGGAAAAATAATGAAAACACTGAAAAAACAGTAAATATCAGCACACCCCCCCCCAAAAAAAAGTGCCTAGAAATAAGAAAAAGAAAGTATCCCTCTTCCAAATCTGAAAGAATCACCTAAAAATACCTAGAAAAGTCTTCATTCTTACCCTTCCATGACTTACAGCCTAGGCTATGACTTTTTTTAAATTTATTTCAGCCTCAATCTATAGAGCTGTATATTAATTATAATACAAGCATATCAATTCTGGACTGCCTTCTATCTGCATTATTTTGCCAATTACAGACAATTACCACGATTTCTGGTTTTATTGTATTTCTTCTTTCATTTCAAATTTTTATAAGGCTTTATCCTCTTTACACCATTTTGCTACAAAGAATAAAAAACCAAAGTGCTCATTAGCTTATTATGACAGTAACTGACTAACTCCAACAAAAAAGCCACCTTTCAAATTTTACTTTTATTTTTGGACTTAGTTAAAATACTTCTAAAATATGCATGCCTTGACTGTGAGAAGATGTAATTGTGATATTAAATTTTATTGAAATTTCTCAGGTCCTGATTTGTGTACAGGCTTGTGCTCTGCGTTCCCACGAAGCAGTAAAACGTTTAAAATACTGTCTGTGCAAATGCAAAATTTATGAATTCACACATCTCTGGTTGATTTATGTGAAATAATAATGCACTATTTAATGCTTAAACATGGCTAGAAGCAATGCTAGGCTATCAAGATGTACAATGGAATAATAGATTTATAAGACGGATAACCTTCTTGCCTAGAGAAGCTTGTTTAAAGGTGTTGTACAGATATATTAAACTATATGTAATTTTATACTAACTTAATGCTGTAGGCCTCTACTGCAAGCAATAAAAGATTACAACCGTGGCATTTGCAATAATAAAATGATCTGGCTATTCAACATAAGGTATGTATCTGAGAAGTAACAAGACATGAGGAACCTGTTTAAAACTTTTGTCCCTTCTCATTCATTGCTCTTTACAAAATATTTTTTTTCCCTTTAATGTGGCCAACATAACTCCATGCCCCAGCGGTTGTCTATCATCCTGTAACTGAGGAGAAGATTTCCACGAGGGGAGTAATTGGATGTTTCTAGGAGGCCTCCAGGCACATTTAATTATCACCCGATTTGCTTAGAAAACAAACTAAAAACTTATTAGGACGAGATCTAAGAGAAAATTATAATTGGCAGTTTTCTGGTAGTCTCTATGCTCTTTTTATTACACTGTACATGTTTTTTTCTCTCTCTCTCTTTTTTTTTAATCAGGAAAGGAAATAATTTTTCTCATCTGAGTTTTTGGTTTTTTGATCATTGTAAGGTAAGCCCTGAGATGCATTAAGTATCATGTTCACATGAGTTAAAAGATATATGAGAATTTTAGGATTTTTAGTTATTATTTCCATCATAGAACGTTTCGAATTTTGTAGTGATTTGGTCTCAGAGTTTAACACCCTTACACAGAGTGGGCTGAATTAATGACAAAATCTCTAAAATAGAGATCTAAACAAGGTAATAAACACATTTCAAAGATCTCCATTTGTATTGCAATTTTGACTAAATTCCACAGATACTTTCATTCAAATGCTGTAACAGGAATTCAACAAAGTGATTTTAATAACCAATGAAGGGGCGCCTGGGTGGCGCAGTCGGTTAGGTGTCCGACTTCAGCCAGGTCACGATCTCGCGGTCCGTGGGTTCGAGCCCCGCGTCGGGCTCTGGGCTGATGGCTCAGAGCCTGGAGCCTGTTTCCGATTCTGTGTCTCCCTCTCTCTCTGCCCCTCCCCCCGTTCATGCTCTGTCTCTCTCTGTCCCAAAAATAAATAAAGGTTGAAAAAAAAAATTAAAAAAAAAATAATAACCAATGAATTGCCAAAAAAATAACCAACGAGTTATCTTAAAAGAAAATTATTTTCTTTCAACAACTATAGAATTTTAATAGAATCTCCTTTGAAAGAACATTTTGACAAATCAGAACATTAATGCAATTCAGTTTACATTGATTAACAGAGTCACAAACCAAAAATGCCAGAACAGGATGAATGGCCAGTTATAGAGAAATAAAGATTAGTCAGGTTGTGTTGCACAAGGTCCAGTTGAAATCAAATTAAAATTTGATGACATTTTCAGAAGAATCATGAACATTTTTTTCTTTTAGTTTCCACAACTTAACTGTATATCTGTGGCTGCATTGCCTACCTAAGATGAAGTTTTTAGAGCCTGACAGTGGGATCAGTTATGCTGATTTTAAAAGTCAGCTATACTTGTCAGGAAATAGCCTGATCGCACACTAACCATCAAATGTTCAACTCCCTTTCTGTGCATAGAGCGGTGCAAAATTTCATCAGCCATTGTTCGTGGTATTTCAGCAACTTTTATCCCCTGCTTACACACACAGTGGAAATACATATAATTAAGAAATATCTTGGTGCTGAAATATCATCTTATGTAGGACACTGACTGTTGAATGATTTTCAGCATTTTTAACATTGCCCTTAAGACATGTATAATATCTAAACAGCCAGAAATCCAGTAACCTTGTTGAAACTTGTCAAAATATGTGGTCAGTCTGAGTTTTGGAGGTGTAGTTTGTGTCCATTGTAGCCCATATTCCTGCAAGCTACATCTGCCTAGAGTTTCCTAAAGTGTTATCAACTCATACAATGTGCAAACAGATAACCTGAGGTCCCTTCATAACAGAAAGACAGGAGAAGAGAAACTATGACACTATTCAACCTTGATATCTAAATGGATTCATATGTATCCTACCATTAAAAACACGAATAGAAATACAAAAGGTATGACATAACTAGAAAATATATTTAATTTGCTAAAAGTCATGGTTTATTTGAATATTTTGAATTGGGAGATGGGGAACTCCTTTCAAGGATCTGTTCAAATGGCATAAATATAAATATAAATATAAATATAAATAAACATAAACAGCAGAACCTCCCCTTTCCCTTCCCACTTATATTATTTTCTATCTTCTTTCCCAGCTCTTTTGTCATAGCACTTGTCTAATACCTGAATTATTATGGATTCATTTGTTCATCCATTTGTTGTGTGACTCTCTCAACTTAAGTGTAACTCTGTGAACTCAGGATGTATTTTGTTCACCAGCACCTAGAACCACACCTGGCACCTGTATTTACTAAATAAATATTTACTAAAGAAATATTCATTGAATGAGCATTTTCCCTAACTCTTCAGCCCCAAGGCTAAAGTCATTGAATTCTTCTGGGTTTTAGGCTCCCCCCAGTTTTATGAATTAGGGAATTGGGCTAAGTAATCTCTCAGATATTTCAGATTAAAATACTTCAGTTTCAGGGGCACCTGGGTGGCTCAGTTGCTTAAGCATCCAACTTCAGCTCAGGTTGTGATCTCACAGCTCAGGTCATGATCTCACAGTTCATGAGTTCAAGCCCCACATCAGGGTCTATTCTGACAGGGAGCCTGGAGCCTGCTTCAGATTCTGTGTCTCCCTCTCTCTCTGCCCCTCCCATGCTTGTGCTCTCTCTCTCTCAGAAATAAATAAACATTAAATATACATATATGTGTGTGTGTGTGTGTGTGTGTGTATATATATATATATATATATATATATATATATATATATATATTTGTTAAATGCTTCAATTTGATTTAAATGCTTTAATTTGACCCTATGGACCACCCTTTCTAAATTACAATATGTTTTGGGTCACCTGGGTAGCTCAGTCAGTTAAGTCTCCGACTCTTGGTTTTGGCTCACGTCATGACCTCACGGTTCACGGGCTCGAGCCCCACGCCAGGTTCTATGCTGACAGCATGGAGCCTGCTTGGGATCCTCTCTCTCTCCCTCTCTCTCTACCCCTCCTCTGCTCGTGCTCACTCTCTCTCTCAAATTAAATAAACTTAATAAAATAATATAAATACATAAATTATGGTATGTTTCCATGAATTTGCTTAGATGAATATTACTTCCCTACATCACTGGTTATGGATAATTTTCAGATCACAGTGGCAAAAGATGGCCTATTTTTTCCATTTTTAACAATTCATATTTGTGTTCAGTGACTAAAATATAAAAAAGAAGAGAAAGGAAAAGAAAGGAAAGGAAAGGAAAAGAAAAAAGAAAAGAAAAGAAAAAAATGGAGTGATTGTACCAGTTGTCAATTTATTACTTTTCCGGTCCAAGTTCACCCTTCATTACTCTGCCTTGTGACTCTGAAGATGGGCCCTCCAAACATTTCTTCGTCTACTGGTCTTCAGGCTAAGCTTTGTCAGTAGAGGGTGACAGAGGGATGCTGGGGGAGAAAAGAGTCTCTTCCTCCGTTCACAGTATGCTCTCTTCTGCCCCTGCAGTGTAGGCCAGCACCTGGGGGCACCCAGGGGCACTCAGTTACCTGGCAAGTTTCAGCAGCACACCTCAGCAGCCTCCTAGCAAATTTGGCTGGTTCCCCAGTCAGGATCCCAGATAGTCTGGAAGATGTCTAGTGGACAACTTCCCAGAATGTTCCCCTTGTGCTCTGGCTGATTCCCAGTGAATGTCACTGGGATCACAGCGGCGGCTTTCTCGCTTGCCAGTCTGAAGCACCAAAAAGAGCTTCTCCACCTGCCCAGTGGGCTGTGGCACGCCTTCTCCAAATATGTCCCTTTCTTGTGGACCCTGCCTTAGCCATAGAGTCAGTAACTACTCTATCTTCCTTGAGTCCTCTTTACCTCTTAGTAGCTAATCCCTAGTTACCAATTAACAATTGTTTATAGTAAACTTTACCTGCTTGAGTTACTGTGTGTTGTGTTTTTGTTTTTTGGTTTTGTCTTCTGGCTGAACCCTGAATGACATAGAGACTTTTTTATTTTGTATTTTATACATATTTTTTAAGTTTATTTATTTATTTTGAGAGAGACAGCATGAGTGGGGGAGGGGCAGAGAGCAGGGGAGAGAGAGAATCCCAAGCAGGCTTCACACTGTAGCACAGAGCCCGACACAGGGCTCTAACTCATGAAACCATGAGATCGTGACCTAAACCAAAACCAAGAGTCAGAGGCTTAATCGACTGAGCCACCCAAGTGTCCCTAGAGACTTTTTAAAAAAGGACTCACTTTATAAAAATTAAAAGCATATATGATATTACTTCAAGTTACAGTAATATCTATATCTCAATTTTGTAAAGTTTTGAGAGTTCTTGTAATGTTGAGATTTTTTTCCTTTTTTAAAATGCCAACATAAAAAAAAAAACAGAAAATCTAAACTCTAAAAAATAGGGTTTCTTAGTTTCTAGTTTTATACAAGGGGATTGCTTTAAAAAGAAGGACGAATTTATTTTTTATAAGCAAGTGAGGGAAGCTGAATTTAATAAATACACAAGTCCCTGGAGTCTAATTTGCTTTATAACAGAGGATAAAAATTGATTCATAAAATGCCCTCATGTAGATTATTACATACTCCCTGCACAAAGTTGCACATATGTATAACCCATCAGAGACATACACACTCAGTGAGAGTAGCTTAAGCAGTATTAGGTATGGGTGCCTTCTAGTTAGAATACGGTATTTCATAAACCACATGAATCTTATGGAATATTATATGGTTTAATGCAAAACATCAATACATCTTCATAGGCCTGTGATTTTTTTCTATTCTTAAAAGAGCTCTTTAAATTGTACAACACATATACTCTTACGAAACCCCCTCTAAGTTTCCGGAGTTAAATGTGATCTTCAGTACGTGTCAACTTTTCTCTTCTACTTTACCAGAAGAGATAATGCCATCGGACAAAAAAACATACGCACACTGCTATATTCCTCCAAAGCTGTGCACATATGACCTTCATTCTTTCTGAGGAAAATATTAAAGTTGGGATTGGAAACAAGGGCCCTACTTTAAACATCAGCAATAACTTCTAAGTAAATAGCATTTTATTTCAAATTTTAGTAGATGTTACTCTTTCACGACTACCTAGTAAAGACTGTGAAAGTGCTATCCCTGTGGAGGAAGGGACAGAGGGGAATAATGGGGTGTCATTCCCACAGTTAACCACATGGCACGTTGAGGGCAGGCTGGATGGAAGAATATGAGAGGGCTATATTACAAAAGAGCAAGCTCTACCTGAGTGTATGTGGAAGTTGATGTTACTCTGGCCTGCCAAACAGGCCAGTGAGTTCATCCAGTATGTCTTCACCACGGGTGGCAGTTCCACTTAACCCCTCCTTCTAGGACATTCCTGCTATTTCAGTCACCTGGTCCCCGCCTCTCATTTTACAGGCAAAAAAACCCTAAGATCCGTATAGGTTAAGTTCTAGGTGACATAGCTAATTGATGGGCTGAGATTTAATGCACTGAGAAATGCAACTCCTCCAATCAAAATCAGTACAGTGATACTGTGGCAGGAACTGCTAGTTGTTTCCCAAACCCAGCTTCCCCTGTCTTAACCCAGAATCCCATTTCCGACAGGCACATTCCTGCCCAGACTCCCTTGCACCTGAGCGGGACCATGAGACCGTTTGGCCTATGTAAACGAAGTTTCTACTATGTAAATGGAAAAATTTCATGTGAATGCCAAGAAATACTATTAGAGGCATAAGCATAGCCTTTTCTAGGATCTTGCTATTTCTGGCTGGTTCCAACCTGAACAGTTGCAACTCGTGTAGCCATCTTGGACCCTGAAGTGAGGTACTAAAGACGGCTGAGCAACAAGATGGAACGTGGGTCTTTGACACAGTGGAGCCACAATACCAGCCTTAGACAGCTTACCTCAGGACTTCTACATGAGAAAGAAATGATCTTGTGTAAACCACTATTAGGCACGTGTACTCAATCCTAATCCTAACTGGCTCGGAAAATTTCAGGTCCACAAATTTTCTACCAGCTATTCTGAGATAGAATAGCAAATCGTCACACCCCAGTCACAGGCCCAATGAGAGTCTAAGACCTTGTTACCAACGCGTGACTCACTGACCACGAGCAATGGCCGCAACCAATCAAAACCCCAAATCTCAGGGCTCTCCCTACCAAACCTGATTCTGCATATAATCAGGATTCCTGAATGATGATTCCTGAAATGTGCACATGGAAGTTTTGAGAAGCAGCGCTCTAAGATCACACCACTGCTGTCATACTCACCCAGGGCAGTTGATAGGAGCCTCGTGGGTGTAGGCAATTTTACTGCAGGACCTTTCTGCTGAGACCAACCAACAGCGTGGTCTCCGGCAAGTTCCTCACATTCAGGTATTATAGTGGCGACAGGTATCAGCTGAGGCTCTACATTTTAAATTTAATAATCATCAAAAAGCAATTGTGAATCTGATTTTTCCCTCATCTCGGGAAATCCTGGGAACAAGACAGCCCTATGCTCAGTTTTAACGTAAGAACATGTTAGTCCCTGGGGCGCCTGGGTGGCGCAGTCGGTTAAGCGTCTGACTTCAGCCAGGTCACAATCTCGCAGTCTGTGAGTTCGAGCCCCGCGTCGGGCTCTGGGCTGATGGCTCGGAGCCTGGAGCCTGTTTCCGATTCTGTGTCTCCCTCTCTCTCTGACCCTCACCCGTTCATGCTCTGTCTCTCTCTGTCCCCCCAAAAAAATAAATAAACGTTGAAAAAAAAATTAAAAAAAAAAAGAACATGTTAGTCCCTTTTTTAGTTTTGTTTTGTTTTTTTTTTAATTTTTGCCATTGTGTAATAGTCCTTTGCAAAAATGGATTCAGTAGATCCAGAAGCACATTTCTCAATCACAGTCTGCAGTTTTTCCATCCGCCGTGGTTAATTTGTTCAGGATGGAGGCAATACAAGGGCTTAGTGTGTTTTGCAGAGATCAAACAAACTTGCCCACGGTCATACCTCAAGTCAGAGGGAGAAGCCCAACTACCATAAGTACCAGAAGCAAAATTCATCCTCTCTGACAGAGGGAAAAAAAAAAAATCATCTTACAATTCTTATCCTCCCTGAGAAGATTCTTTAAAAAAAAATTTTTATAGAATGAGAGCTCAAATTTGTATCATGTCCATATTGAGTGAGTAACTATGACTGTAAAACATAGGGTACTTCCTGAAGTGTTATTTAAAAGATATCTTAGGTTCCTTAATTATTAATAAATGATAATTATGATCCAAAGCATAATTTTGCATAAGGACAGGCACTAATAACTTTAATAAACTAAAAAACAGCTACCTAAACAACTGAATATGTTCTTATACATCCTTACCTTTGTACTGATAGTCGTGAGGGTTATTGTTAGCTGATTGGTCAGTCTAGTGTTTTTTAATAACATTTCAAACAGTGGTGGTTAATGACACAAGAGAAGTCAAGTAAGACAGACCAAGGTTATAATTCGAGATTCTCAAATTAGAATAACACATATTTGTTTCTTACATGTTGATTGGTATATTTATTTGATATAATTAATGTACAATAAACATCACAAATTTGAAGAGTGTAATTTATACGTCAATTTAATACTATAATTTAATACTTTAATCCTTGTACACGCACCATATCAAGGCAGTGAACACGGCCACCACCCCCAGAGTTTCCTGGTGGCCCACTGCATTGCCTATAGAGAGGCACCCGTTGAACTGCTTTCTGTCAGTAGACTGTTTGGAATTTTCTACAATGTTATATAACACACGGAATCATCCCGTGTGTACTACTTTTATCAACCTATCTTCTCCCACTTAACATAACGATTCTGATGTTTATCCATACTGTTGCTGCTGAGTAGTATTTCATTATAAGGATATGCCACGAATTGGTTAGCCATTTACCTGGAGATGAATACTTGTGTTGTTTCCAGTTTTTACCTGTTCCAAATAAAGTTGCTCCAAATATTCATGTGAAAGTCCTTGTGCAGAGACCTTTACTTCTCTCAGTGGAATATCTGAAACTTATTGTAAGTGAATGTTTAAACTTGCAGGAAACTGCCATCTGTTTTCCCACTTCCAATCCCACGAGCAGTATACCAGGATACCAGTACACCGTATACTTACCAACTCTGTTATCAGTCTTTTTGATTAGAGGCATTCCAGTAGGAAGGCACTAGTTTCTCATTGTGGGTTTCCATGTACACTTCCCTAATGATTAAAGACATCCAGCATCTTTCTGTATGCTTATTTGCCATCCGTATATCTTTTTGGTGAACGATTTTGTTCAAATCTTTTGCCCATTTGTAATTGAGTCATGTGTTGTGTTATTATATTTTGAGAGTTCTTTCCATATTCTGGATATAAATGTTTTAATTTTTTTTCTTTTTAGAGAATACATTTTCCCAATCTATGGCTTGATTTTGCTTTATTTTCATAGTGTCTTTCAAATAAATGAATTTCTTTTTTTTTGTTAACATTTATTTATTATTGAGAGACAGAGAGACACAGAGCGTGAGCAGGAGAGGGGTAGAGACAGGGGGGAGACACAGAATCTGAAGTAGGCTCCAGGCTCAGAGCTTTCAGCACAGAGCCTGACGCATGGCTCGAACTCACAAACTGTGAGATCATGACCTGGGTCGAAGTCGGTCGCCTAACCAACTGAGCCACCCAGGTGCCCCAAAATAAATGAATTTCTTAATTTCAGTAAAGACCAGTATATTTTTTCTTCTTTTTTTTTTTTTGGAGGGGGGGATTATATTGTTGATTCTGTGTTTAAGAAATCATTGCTTAACCCAAGATCACAAAGATTCTAAATTTGCTTCCAGTCATTTTATAGGTTTTATATGTGGCTCTATGGACCATTTTCAGTTAATTTTTATATGTCGCAGCGTATGGGTCAAGTTTCACTACTTTGGGTAGAACTAATTGTTCCAGTGCCATTTTTTTTTTTTTTTTTTTTTTTTTTTGGAATGACGATTCTCTTTCCATTGAATTGTCCTTGTTGAAAATCATTTGGTTGTGTATGTTTGAGCTTATTTCTGGTTTCTTTATTCTTTTCCCTTGATTTATTTCTCTATCTTTGTGCCAATGCCACATTGTTTGACTCATGTAATGAGTAATACAACAAAACAACCATCTAAAAACAGATACTGTAAATCCTCCAAGTTCGTTCTCTCTTTTCTTAGTTACTTGTGACTACTCTAGGCCATTTTTGTTTCTACATAAATTTAAAAGTCAGTTTGTTTAATTCTATCAAAATACTTGCTGGGATTTTCATTGAGATTTAATTGAAACTATAGATCAATTTAAAGTGTCATCTTAAGAATATTGAATTTTCCTAACCAAGAAAAGGATGTTTAACTTTCCCAAACCTTTTACGTTTTTAAAGTTTATATCAACAATGTGTGGTGGCTTTTTATGTACATCTTACACATTTGTTGTGAAATTTGCTCTAAATATTTCATTTCTGATGCTTTTTAAAATGGTATTATTTTCGGGGCGCCTGGGTGGCGCAGTCGGTTAAGCGTCCGACTTCAGCCAGGTCACGATCTCGCGGTCCGGGAGTTCGAGCCCCGCGTCGGGCTCTGGGCTGATGGCTCAGAGCCTGGAGCCTGTTTCCCTTTCTGTGTCTCCCTCTCTCTCTGCCCTTCCCCCGTTCATGCTGTGTCTTTCTCTGTCTCAAAAATAAATAAATGTTAAAAAAAAAAATTAAAAAAAAATAAATAAATAAAATGGTATTATTTTCATCTCAACTTCGATTTGCTCACTGCTAGTATATGAAAATAAAGCTGATTTTTAATTTTTTTTTATTTCCAAGTTAATTAACATACACTGTAGTCTTGGGCTCAGGAGTAGAACCCAGTGATTCGTCCCTTCCGTATGACACTCAGTGCTAAAGCTGAATGTTGATTATTGGCTTGTATCCTACCACACTGTTAACCTCACTTTTGTTTCTAGAAAATTTTCTGTAGATTCTGGAGGATGTTCCACATAGACAGTCCTGTTATCTGTGAATACTAATAGCATTTACTTACTTCCGTTCCAACTCTGATGTCTTTTATTTTGCCTCGCCTTATAGCAGTACTGCAATTCCAGCACTATGCTGAACAAAAGTACTAAAAGGCTACTTTTATCTTCGTCTTTTGGACTTTCATCATTAAGGATGATGTTAGCTGTAGGGCTTTTTCTTTCATTCCTTCCTTCCTTCCTTCATTCATTCATTCCAGTTTTCATTTGAATTCCACTTAGTTAGCATACAGTGTGTTATTAGTTGTGGGTGTGCAATATAGTGAATCCACACTTCCATACACCAACACACGCTCATCACAGCAAATGCCCTCCTTAATCTCCACTACCTGTTTCACTCATTCCCCACACCAACCTTCCCTCTGGCAATTATCCATTTGTTGTCTAAAGTTAAGAGTCTATTTCTCTTTTTCCCTTGGAGCATTTGTTTTGTTTCCTGAATTCCATATATGACTGAAATCGTATTCTATTTGTCTTTCTCTGGCTTATTTTGCCTGGCATTTTCCTCTCTAGCTCCATTCGTGTCTTTGCAAACGGCAAAATTCCATTCTTTTTTATGGTTGAATAATATTCCATTGTGTTTACCACACCTTCTTTATCCATTCACCAATTAATGGACACAGGCTGCTTTTATAGCTTGGCCATTGTAAATAATGAACCCTATGAACATAGGGGTGCATATATCCCTTTGAATTAGTGTTGTTGTATTCTTTGGGGAAATACCCAGTAGTGCCATTGCTGGATCATAAGCTGGTTCTATTTTTAACTTTTTGAAGAACATTCATACTGTTTTCCACAGTAGCTACACCAGTTTGCATTTGAACCAACAGTGCACAAGAATTCCTTTTTCTTCACATCCTCGCCAACACTTGTTGTTTCTTTTGTTGTTGATTTTAGCCATTCTGACAGATATGAGGTGGTATCTCATTGTACTTTTGATCTGCATTTCTCTGATGATAAATGATGAACATCTGTTCATATGACTGACAGTCATCTATATGTCTTTTTTGGAAAAATGTTTGTGCCTCTCTTCTGCCCATTTTTGAATTGGATTATTTGGTTTTGGATGTTGAGTTGTATCAGTTCTTTAAATCTGTTGGATACTCTCCCTTTATTGGATATGTCATTTGCAAATATCTTCTCCCATTCCATAGGTTGCCTTTTAGTCTTCTTATTGTTTCCTTTGCTGTGCAGAAACGTTCTTTTTGATGATGTGCCAATAGTTTATTTTTTCTTTTATTTCCCTTGCCTGAAAAGGCATATCGAGAAAGAAGTTGCTATGGCCAATGTCAAAGAAGTTGCTGCCTGTGTTCTCTTTTAGGATTTTTATGGTTTCAGGTCTCATTTTTAGGTCTTTAATCCATTTTGAATTAATTTTTGTGTCTGGTGTACAAAAGTGGTCCAGTTTCATTCTTTTGCATGTTGCTGTCCTATTTTCCTAATACAATTTGTTCAGAGACTATCTTTTTCCCATTGGATATTCTTTCCTGCTTTGTTGAAGATTAATTGACCATATAATTTACTTCTGGATTTTCTATTCTATTCCACTGATCTATGTGTTAACTGCAGGTTTTTAACAGATTTTTTTTATCAGATTGAGGAATTTCCCTTTTATTCATAGTTTGCTGAGAAATGTTATCAGGAATAAATATTTAATTTGGGCAATGGCTTTTCCAGCATCTACCCAGATGATCATGTTCTTTTGTTTTGTTTTGGTATGTGAATATGATGAATTACATCAATTGATTTTCAATTGTCAAACCAATCTTGAATTCCCAGAATTGACTCCACTTGGTCATGTCATATTATCATTTTTTAAATACTAATGGATTCTATAAGAAATTTTTTTATTATTTTTGCATCTGTGTTTATGAAGATTAATGGTCTATACTTTTTTTCTTCTAATATCTTTTTCTGGCTTTGATATTTGGTTAACACTGCTCTCATAGAATGAATTTTTGAGTGTTTTATCCTGTTCAATTTTCTGGAAGTGTTTGTGTAGACTTGGTATTAGTTCTTCTTCAAAAATTTGGAAAATACTCTAGTGAAGTTAACTCAACCTGAAGCTTTGTGAAAAGATTTTATTTTTATTTTTTTAATGTTGATTTATTTTTGACGGAGAGACAGAGCATGAGCGGGGGAGGGGCAGAGAGAGAGGGAGACACAGAATCTGAAGCAGGCTCCAGGCCCCGAGCTGTCAGCACAGAGCCCCATGCAGGTGTTGAACTCACAAACCATGAGCTCATGACCTGAGCTGAAGTCGGACGCTCAACCGACTGAGCCACCCAGGGGCCCCGGAAAGATTTTATTTTTTCTAAAGTTTATTTTATTTTATTTTATTTTATTTTATTTTCACAGAGAAATAGATAGAACATGAGCAGCAGAGGGGCAGAGGGATAGAGAGAGGGGGAGAGAGAGAGGAAGACAGAGAGAATCCCAATCAGACTCCACACTCCATGCTGATCTCTCAACCATGAGATCATGACCTGAGCCAAAAGCAAGCATTGGACGCTTAACTGACTGAGCCATTCAGTTGTCCCAGCTTGGTAGAAACATTTTAAACTACTAAGTCAATTTCTTTTGTAGATATAACGCTATTCTAGTTCTCTATTCTGGAGTGACTTTTGGTGGTTTACGGTTTTTACAAAATTTGTCAATTTACTCTAAACTGCCAAATTTTTGGCAAAAAGTTGTTCATAATATTAGTTCTTTTTAAAAACATAGGTAGAATCTATACCTGTCAGTTGTATAATTCCTAATATTGATAATTGGTGTTATCTCTTTTTTTTAATCAATCATTTTTTTTAAACCTACTCAGAGAAACAGCTTTTGGTCTTATTAATTTGTTCTTTGGGTTTTTTATTTTATTTTATTGATTTCTGTCCCTATATTTATTACTTCCTTACATCTGCAAATACTGGTTTTAGTTTGCACTTCTTTTAGTCTCTGAAAACAGAAGCAGAGGTCAAGGATTTTGACTTTTCTTTTTTTTTTAATTTTTTTTTATGTTTACTTATTTTTGAGAGAGAAGGAGAGAAACAGAGCATGATTAGGGGAGGAGCACAAAGAGAAGGAAACACAGAATCCAAAGCAGGTTCTAGGCTCTGAACTTTCAGCACAGAGCTGGACGTAGGGCTCAAACCCACAAACCATGAGATCATGACCCAAGCTGAAGCCAGACGCTTAACAGACTGAGCCACTCAGATGCCCCTAGGATTTTGACTTTTCTTATTTTTAATGGGCATTTATGGCTATATTTTTTTCCCTCAGAACTACTTTAGCTATGTCACACAAAATTTAATAGATGGTATTTTTATTTTCATCCTAATTTTACTTTTGATTTTTTTTCTTTGACCCATGGAATATGTAGAATTATATTATTTAGTTTTCAAATTTTGGTAATTTTCTAAAATTCTTTGGTTATTGATTTCTAATTTAATTCTATTATCATAAAACATACTTTATAAGGGTTGGATTCTTTTAAACTTAATGAAACTTGTTTTACAGTCTAAAATATGGTCTGTGTCGATCAATGTGCTAAGTACATTGTATATCTTGCACTTGTTGGGTGTAGTGTTTTATAAATGTAAGATCAAATTGGTTGATATTACTGTTCACATATTCTATGCCCTATGAATTTTTCTTCTAATTGTTTCTCCATCTCTATAATTATTGAGAAGGGGTGTTAAAATCTCTGAATCTAATTGTGGATTTTCTATTTCTTCTTGCTCTTCTGTAAGTTTTTCCTTCATTTTCTTTATTTACTCTGTTATGCAGTGCATAAATATTTTGGATTGTTATCATTCTGAAATCTACTTTGTATGAGATTAATATAGCTACTTCATCCTTCTGATTAGTGCTACCTTGATATATCTTTTCCATTCTTTTCCCTTTATTTATTTCTTATAAACAACGTATAGTTGGGTCTTGCCCTTTTTTAAAATACCAATTGCCAATCTCATCTTTTATTTCATTTTTTTAATTTTTATTTATTTTGAAAGAGACAGAGTAAGTGGGGGAGGGGCAGAGAGGGAGAGAGACAGAATCCCAAGCAGGCTCCACACTGTCAGCGCAGAGCCCCACACGGGGCTGGAGCCCACAAACCTCGAGATCACGACCTGAGTGAAGTCAAGAGATGGGCGCTTACCCGACTGAACACCCAGGCCCTTGGCACCCCACCAATCACATCTTGTAATATGGTGTTTAGACCACTTATATTTATTGTGATCATTTATATTCTTGAGTTTAAATCTATCATCTTGTTATTTGTTTTCTATTTGTTTCATCTGTTCTTTGTTCTCTTTTTTCTGGCTTTTTTGGGGATTGATTGCCTTTTTAATGGTTTCCATTTTATCCCTTTTGTTAGTTTATTAATTATAAATCTTATCTGAGTTTTTTAGTGGTTGACTCAGGATTTATAGTATACATCTTTAACTTATTCGTCCACTTTTGAGTAATATTATAATCCTTCAGGTACAATGTAAGGATCTTACAGAGGTTTGTTTCTGTTGCAGCCCCCTCCCAGCCCTTGTGCTATTTTTATCAAAATTTTACTTTACATGTTGTAAACCTTCTGATACACTATCATTTTGGCTTTAAACAGTCAAATACCTTTAAAATAAACAAAAAAAAAGGAAGAAGTATTTTGGATATATCTGTGTATTTTGATCTGGTGTCATATTCCTTCTCCTGAACGACTAACATTCTCAGATGTGGGTCTATTGCTGATGAATTCTTTTAGCTTTATAATATCTGAAAAAAGAAAATATTTCATCTTATTTTTGGAATAATATTTTCCTTAGATAGAGAGCTCTGAAATAATCATTTATTTCAGTAGCTTCAATATGTTGCTATACTGTCTTCTGGCTTGCATTGTTTCTTAGAAGAAACACACCGTACCTCACCTTTATCCTCTGTCCATCTATGGGGTTTTTTTCTCTGCTTGCTTTTAAGGTTTGTTTTCTGTTTGTTTGTTTTGTCTTTTTCTTTTCTTTTCTTTTTTTAAAAAATATTTTCCAGTGTTTAATTTATAGCAACAGAACTCTATGCCCAAACTGGACACAACGGAGCTGCTCAACAGAAATGGCCCCAGGTGACCCGCCTGAGAGCACCTTCCCCAGTACACAGAAACCTTACTACTCAGAGGACCGCAGTGAAAATATTCATCCAAGCAGTTTGAATCTTATGGTCCCCCAAATAAAAGGGATTTGCACACAATCCCCACCCCCGAAATTCCTAAATTTATTTTCCTTTCTTTCTCTCCCCTCAGAGAGAGTTCCCCAAAATTTAATGGGCTGCATAGCAAAGACAACTCACTGAACAGGAAACTGATGATCAAGGCAGAGTGGAGGCTGGGAGGTCTGAGAGAGGAGGAGTGGGAGGGAAGGAGGACTGGGTAGGTCCCAGATTAACTGGAAGACGGAAGTGTTTGGTCTATGGGCAGGTAGAAAAGGAGTTCAGGTGCAGAAGGCCCTGGTGATCACATAAAGTGGTGATGGCTGGACTCTTTCAGAGCAGGGGTGGGGGGTGGGGGATGGGGGGGATGTTGAGCTGGCAGAATTAGCAGGTCTCTAGCTTCCATGCAGGTTCATCCTTTTCTTTCTTCTTTATATGACACTACTAACACCATTCAGGAAGGATCCTCTAAGAACCCATCAGTTCCCCCAGACACTTCTCATAAGCCACCTGGGGCATATGTCCATTCCAGCTAAGCACTAGGGTGAGAATCCTGACTGTGCTTTCCTAGCAGTAACTGCTATAGGGGCACAGTGGGGAGTCACAGAATGCATACATATCTGTCTCTGGTCCAGCCATTCAGAACCAAGGCTAAGCAGCCTGTTTTTCCACTGGCACATGGGATTTTCTTGCAGTGCCCACCCCTGGGGCAGCAGAATGCCCTTGCCTTGGAAATGTGGTGAAGACAGAAAGAACAGCAGGGGCTGGTTTCCTGGGGACAGACTGGGTCCCAACTTCCCAATCAACCCATCCACCCAACAGCTTTGGGGAAGGTTAGTACCAGCAGGATAGACCCGCATGGAAATCAGAGACCTGCTAATTCTACCAGCTTGGCATCCCCTCCTGGGACAGTCCAGCCACCAGTATTTTATGCCATGAGTGGTTTTAAAGCAATTTCAAAGCAATTTTCTTCCTAATTCTTGTGCTCTAAGTTTCATGATCTTGGCGGTCTGGGTTTATGGTTTGTCATATTTGAACATTTTCAGGTATTATTTCTTCAATTTTTTTCTTCTCTTTCCCTTCCTTTTGCAATTTCAATTAGACATATATTAGGCTGCTTGAAGTTGCCTTAACAGTATACTTTTACTCTGTTTAAAAAAAATGTTTTCTCAGTCTTTGTTCTCTCTGTGTTTGATTTTGGATAGTTTCTATTGCTATGTTTTCAAGTTCACTAATCATTTCATTTGCAATATGTACATGTACCCTACTGTCTGTCCCATCTAGTGTATTTTTAATGTCAGACATTGTAGTCTTCATTTCTAGAAGTTTGATTTTAGTCTTTCTCATGTATTTATGTCCCTGTTTAACAGGACACATCTTTTTTCTAACTTTTTTTTTTAAGTAGGCTTCATACCCAGCACAGAGACCAATGTGGGGCTTGAATTCATGACCCTCACATCAAGACCTGAGATCAAGAGTCAGGTGCTTAACCTACTGAGCCACCCAGCACCCCTCTCTAACTTCTTGAGCATGTGAAGTGTGTTACAGCTTTGAATGTCCATGTCTACTAATTCTATCATCTGTGTGATTTCTTTTTCTATTTCTACTGATTGATTTTTCTTCTCATTATGAGTCACATTTTACTACTTGTTGGCATGCCTGCTAACCGACTGAATACCATTATTGTAAATGTTACTTTGTCGAGTGTTGGATATTTTATATTCCTTTAAATAACCTTGAGCTTTATTTGCAATGTGATTAGGTTACTTGTAAGCACTCTGATCCTTCTGAGGCACACTTTTAAGCTTTGTAAGACGAGACGGAAGCAGCATTTAGTCTAGGACTAACTTTTCCTATGGAAGAGGTAATGCCCTTCCAAGCACCCTATTTGATGTCCCATCTACTATACTTTTTGTTTTGTTTTGTTTTTGTGGCTTTTATTGTTGTTGTTGTTTTCTTACCACTTTGGCTGGTGGGAACAGGTACTATTACTGAACCTGTATAAGTGCCGGCGATTGTTGCCTCTAATCTTTTCAGGTGGTTCTTTCACTGGCCTCAAAGAGGTTCTCCACCTGGATATAGCAGTTGTCCTCTAAAGAGGAAACCTGTGAAGATGTCTGTATCTCTTTCTTCTGGCAGCTGTCATCAGCCTGGTATATCTTCTCTGCTACCTGTTATTGCTTCTCCTTCCTCCCAACTTTGACCTTTCAAGGGATACAGAGCCAAGTCTGACCCCTGGGCCTGGTGCCTAACTGTGTTGTGACCTAAACACTCTCCCCAAGTAGTACACCAAGGGCAATTGTAGGACTTACTTTCTTTTTTTTCCCCCCTTCTCTCAGGGATCGCTGTTCTGATTGGCCTTATGTCCAATGTTTTAGATTTTTCTTTCATATATTTTGTCTTTTTTATTTTTTGCAAGATTTTTCTTTCATATATTTTGTCTTTTTTTTTCTTTTGCAAGATTTTTCTTTAGCAAGATTTTTTTTTAGGTGAAAGGTCCCTGTTACTCCAAATTCATCAGAAGTAAATATCTGCTTTTAATATCCCTCCGATATAAAGAGTAAATAGAGTTAGGTTTGAACCTAACCTCTACCACTGAATAGCTATTATTTAATCTCTCTAAGCTTCATTTCCCAATCTCCGTGAAAGCATATCTAAGATTTAAATAAATAACATACATAAAGTACTTATCATGGTGCCCAACAATAAATGCTAGAAATTAGTATTTCTAAAACTGGAAGACTCTTTCAAGGCCTCAGAAACAAAGTTCAATATCAAACAATAAATTAATGAAAATTATTTAGGATGTTTATGAACACAATCTTTTTTTTTAGTATATGTCTTATAAATTTATCTATTACTTCTTGTTGTGACCAAAAATCTTGTGATTCAGAAAGAATGATTTTTTTGCATTGTTCTAGGTCCAGAACTTGTGGGATTTCATCAGCTATATGGAGAACAGATGCTTTAATGCTTGCTTGCCTGAGTTTTCTCACTCTTTCCTCTTTGGAAATGGTAATTACAATAATATATTAGAAATCCAGCATTATTTTTTAGACTGCTACTGGAAAGAAAGTCTATCCCCAACCCTAGACATCTATTTTCCATTCTAATTAAAATTCCCATCAGCTCTAACAGTGGCTTGCTTATGCTCTAGCTACCAACCACTTGAGGGCAAAGTTCACTTTATCAAATCTTGACAAATAGTTACAGCAAATGGAAAACACTCAGAATTCATATTTAGTAGTTTCAAAAATAATAAATTCTTCTGTCCTCAGAAGCTTTCATTTATCCAAACTAACCTGCCAGAATATTTGTCATATCTTTTAAGAAATTAATTATGGTGCTGTCTCTTTACATTTGAAAATATGCCAAGTCCTTTGTGATGAAGAAGTTTTTATTTTTGATTTAGGGAGTAATCCGTAACTCTGAGAAAGAGGAAGAATCGTTGTGCTGCTGGCAGCTCACAGCTAATTTAGAGCCTGAAAGTATTTTGGAAGAAAATCTCTACAGAAAAAAAAAAAAAAAATGCCATCAAGATATTGACAACCAAAGCAACAAACTATTGGGGCTAGAATACCTTTGTGTCTTAGCAGATAATAGAGTACTTGGGGAAATCTGTTCAAGATGTCATTCAATTGCAGAGTTCATGTTTTGAGTTTCTTAAATGCCGGTCGATGTAGAGATGTGGATGGCAGTGGTTGATGATGGGGATGATGACGATGCCTTCTTTTTTCTCTATGTGGAAACATTTGTGTGTTATTAAAACAATGGTTTGTACTCTTCCTATTAAATGCAACAACACAAGGCTCTTTGTCAATGTATCCCTTTGTAAGCAATTTATCTGTAACTTTAGTCAAATCTTCTTAAATTTCTCAGCAGTTCACCTTCTGGAAACTTGTCATGGTTATGAAATTTAACTCAAAAGATCATTGTTGATCATTATTAATCTGTTAGAAGAATTATGATAAAATAGAGACTGAGGTATAATTATAACAGTGTCAGGGAAGGAGAATTTTTGGTAGAAGGTGAATCCTAAAGTAAAGTTTAAAGCCTTACATTTAACTTTATCATAATTTAAGTAATTTAAAGATTTAGATAATTCAGAAAAAAAATTTGTTAGTGGTGTCATTACTTAAAAACAATTTTATAAAATATCTCATACAATAAAATAAAAGAGAAGCTTAAGACTATTGTGACCCTGGAAAAGATTGATCAGTATGTTGTCTATTTCTATATTTTTCTAAGATGAACATAAAATTCAAATAATTAACTCAATTGAATCAATTATAAAGATAATATTAATATATTAAGTTGTATGAATTTTGTGTAAGAAGGTAAGTATTTCCTATAAAATTTAGTGATACTGGTCACTATTTTTCCACTTGTGTAATGTACAATGTTTTCAAGTAAAATTTAAAAATAAAGATACTCATAATTAGAAAAACATTAAAGAAGATCTTATATTAAGAGAATATAATTTACTGGGCAATCTTAAAGATTATGCAAACTAAATGTGTTGTTCTAAAAATTGTTGGGGCGCCTGGGTGGCGCAGTCGGTTAAGCGTCCGACTTCAGCCAGGTCACAATCTCGCGGTCCGGGAGTTCGAGCCCCGCGTCAGGCTCTGGGCTGATGGCTCAGAGCCTGGAGCCTGTTTCCGATTCTGTGTCTCCCTCTCTCTCTGCCCCTCCCCCGTTCATGCTCTGTCTCTCTCTGTCCCCAAAATAAATAAACGTTGAAAAAAAAATTTTTTAAATTGTAAGGCAAGGCTGAAATTTTTGTTATCAAAGATTAAATTAATAGTACTGTTTTCATTTGCTGAGGTTGTGTTTCATTTTAAGATACAAACCCCTTCTAATCAGAACCAGTCTAACACATATACATATAAATAAATTCATATTCTTTCCTTCACTGAGCCACTGGGCAAGAGTCTTTGGGCAAAAAAAGAAACATACATGTCAATTAATATTTAAAAATACAGTAAGTCTGTTGTAAAAATATAATTGGCCTTTTATAAATCTTAGTAAAATTTTATAAAAATTTAGTAAATTTTATAATCAACTAAAATGGACATATGTTAATAAATTATAAAATTATGTATATGTGTATATAATTTTTAACCAAAAGGCTTATAAGATTCCATTATTATTTTGCACAAGTTTTGCTATGCATGTGTTAGCAGGAAGAAATATATTTTGATAATTAAATAAGCAGTCAAGTAATGAATTTTAGATATTTATCCTCTTCTTCGATATATATATTTATTATAAATTATATTAATAATATATATGGGTTTATATACATAACATATATGTAATAGAATATTACTCACCTATGAAGAAGGATGAGATCTTGCCATTTGCAACATGAATGGAACTACAGGGTGTTATGTTAAGTGAAAAAAGCCACACAGAGAAAGATAAATACCATATGATTTCATTTATATGCAGAATCCAAAAAACAAAACAAATAAACAAACAAAAAGCAGAAGCAGATCCATAAATACAGAGAACCAACTGATGGTCGCCAGAGCAGGGGGATGGGTAAAATGGGTGAAGGAGAGTGGGAGAGACAGGCTTTTGGTAATGGAATGACTATGCCACAGAGATAAAAGGGACAGTAGAGGGAATACAGCCAATGGTATTTTAATAGTATAATAGTATTATAATAGTGTTGTATGGAAGCAGATCGCAGCTAACTGGTGATAAGCACAGCATAATGTATGGATTTGTTGACTCACTGTGTCATACACCTGAAATTAATATAACATTATGTGTCAATTATATTTCAATTAAAAACAAATTTTAAAAACATCTTGATCACATTCTAACTTCAATTTAGAGTATGAATTCTTAACAGATGTTGTAGGAAAATTGGTGAGAAACAGGCAACAACACAAAGATTATGGTGCCTGGACCTGGGCACAGAAAAGGACGCAATGGGCTAGCACAGAACTGCCAAGACTTCTCTCACACAGCTGCTCTCCCAGACACCCACTGTACTTCTTCCTTAAAAGTCACATCTGGGTTTGAGGAGCCCACAGAGAAAGGCCAGCTCACCCCAATTCAGTGGTTACTCTGTGTTATGCTGAATTAGTGGTCATGTTGCTGGTGAATTCTCACGGCAGGCAACTCAATATGAATTTCAGGTGACCATAAAATAAGGCTACAACTTGGAGGCCAGTGGGCTGAGGTTGGATGACAGAGGAGTTCTGATTCACTAGCACTATGTTCTTCAGAAACTCTAAACTGGCATGCCTCCAGGTGAGGGGCCCAGTTTTTAGCATCCATAGCTTTTCTCATCCTCTCTTGTCTCCCTCTGAGATAGTTTACATATCCACATGGGCTGCTCAGTCCTGAAGACATTGGTGCTTGGGACTCCTGCAGAAAAAACATGGCTCTAATGATTCTACCGCCATTTCATCCCTTTAGCAGGCTATCACATGGCTGTCACATTGGCCACTCTACTCTTTGGATTTCATAGCTTCTAGATTCAATCACAGCATTGCACTTGAGACTATCTAAAAAAGAAAGAAAAAGAAAGAAAGAAAGAAAGAAAGAAAGAAAGAAAGAAAGAAAGAAAGAAAGAAAACGAAAAAGGTTAACAGATAGAACCTGCTGGAGGTGAACACGACTAACATCATTAAAAATATAAAGAAGGCCTAAATAAGATACGTTTCTGCACAGAAAGCTCATTTAAAAAAAAAAAAAAAACTCTATTAAGGTATAATTTAAGTATTGTAAAATTCACTCATGTTAAGTTTATATTTCAATAATTTTTAGTAAATTTACAGAGTTTGTTCACCATAACCCAAGTTCATTTTTAGGCTTAATACAATTAAATATATTAAAAGTCCCCACAGGAATTTTTTTGTTGTGGGGGGGTGGGAGTGGGGAGAAGTAGGATAGAGGCTTGAGAAAATGATTTTAAGTCTCATTTGGGAGAATGATGTGCAAAAGTGGGCAAAAACATTTTGGAAAAGAAAAGTATCCTAAAACAAATATCCTGAAAAGAGTATCCTAGAAAATTAACAAATGCATTATAAAAGCTGTAATAATCAAGGTAACGTGGTACTGGTTTAAAGATGATCAGTATAGTCATGAAAGGAATTACAAGATGTATAACAATTTTTAATTAATAAATGTAACTTGAAAAATGTAACTGAAAATTGTACCAGTAAAGGAAATTTTACTTAATAAAATAGTCTTTGTGTGTTTGATTGATTGGGAGATAATTGTTTCCCTTCTCAACTTGTATCTTTGATTTACATGTATTCCCAGTGATTTAAAGAGTTAAAAATGAAATCATATAAGGATTTTTTAAAGCATGAAAGCTATAAAAGTAATAGACTTGATAATTTGAACATTAAAAACTTCTAGATATTAAAAAAGCACAGGGAAGCAAAATTAAGTAACATAAAGTAGTAGAAAAAGTGTTTATAATAAATAGGATATATGTCTATAAGCCTAATATAGAGAAAACTATAACAAGTCAACAAAAGAAATACAGACCCAAGAGAAAAATGGGTGTCAAAGTTTGGATTTCCCAGAAAGCAACAGGGAGACAAAGTTTAGTGTTTCCCTCTCCCCCCCCCCCACCCCCCACCAACCCCTGTAATTCCATAGATGCTTATTTGGACATAGATTATGTCCTTGTAATCAATATCTATGGAAGTGGGAGGGGGGTGAGGAGTTAGAAGCAGGATGAGGAAGGAGAAATGGACCTTTGATATAAGCCTGACAGCTAACCCCACATTGGGAGAGAGTTGGGGGGAAAGGCTAGGGCTCTACAGCTAGAATGGTCATTCAGAATTGTCCCAAGTGGGCCAAGGTGTCCATTACTTTATACCTCCACACCTATCATTCAGTGAATGTGGGCCAACCTAGGAAAGGGTATGGTCTTGGGGTAGGCAGCCTCTGCAGCTGGAGAAATCCCTGAGGGGGCTGTTAGCTGAGGGGTCCACTGACAGATCTCAGCTCCTGGAGCTACAATTCTTTGCTTGACCTGGGTGCTTGAGCAGCACATCTCCATGGCTACGACAGTGGGTAAATGATATGGCCAGACAGATAATCATACAAAAAAAAAAAAAAAAGAAAAGAAAAGAAAAAAGAAAGAACAAGAAACCTGTGAAACAACATTTATTATTTTTCATTTTTTTATTTTTTATTTTTGTGTGAAACAACATTTAAATTCACCAATCAAATCATGGTGATATATACCTTGCCTATCAAATTATCGATCATTTGCCATATTAATTAGCAAGCACTCGTGATTATTATTTGCCAGGTGCTATATTTTAGAGCTTTAAATCGTTTTCTCATATAATTCTCCCAACACTACGCAATGGGTTATTATTTTAATCCCAATTTTACAGATGAGGAAAATGATGCACAGAAAGGTTAATAACTTGCTAAAGACTGTGTTACTGAGGGGCAGAACTGAGATCAGTGCTCTTCACCAATATCCTAATTGTCTCCCTAAAGTAATAGTTGGTAATCATCGCAGGGGCAGCAGGACTGGCTGTGGCTAGTCTACTGCTGGCAAAAGTGCACACCGGCGCAAACTTTCCGAACAAGTTGGTAATATCGCCTTCAAAATGTTCATACCCATTTATGGCAGCATTAATTATAAGAATGAAAACAGTTTAAGCAGTCTTTATAAAAATAAACAAATATGGTTTATCCACATGATAAAATCATTAAAAAAATGCAACTCTTGAAAATAATGTCTTAAAAATATTTGAGATTGGGCAAATGCGTAACATATAATGCTTCATTTTTTTGAAAAAAAAAAAAAAAAGCCAGAAGGGCACCTGGGTAGTTCAGTCGGTTAAGCATCCTACTCTTGGTTTTGGCTCAGGTCATGATCTCATGGTTTGTGGGTTTGAGCCCTGCGTCAGGCTCTGTGCTGGTCGTATGAAGCCTGCTTGAGACTCTCTCTCTCTCTCTCCCTCTCTCCCCATCCCTCCCCCACTTGTGCTTTTTTCTTTGATCTTTGTCTCTCTCAAAAATAAATAAATAAACTTAAAAAAAATAAAGATAAAAATTTTAAAAGGTAGGCAATAAGTTACTATATACAGTCTGGTCCTAAATGTGTACATATGTGCATATGCATACACACACGTGCACACACATGTATTTATAAGAAAATACGCTAAAAGTTTGCAGACAAGTCTCAACAGTAAAATTACAAGTCACTTTGACTTGTTTTTGTACTTTCCCAATTTCTACAGTAAGCTTATATTGCCTTCAGAATAAGAAAAAAAATCCTTTATTTTAGCTTATAAGTAACTCTTGTGATAAAATAGCAGGAATACTCACAGAAAAAAAAATCAGAATATAATCTTTTTTTATTACTCAATGTTTGTTTATTTATTTATTTATTTATTTATTTATTTATTTTGAGAGAGAGAGAGGGAGTGAGAGCATGAGCAGGGGAGGGGGAGAGAGAGAGGGAGACACAGAATCTGAAGCAGGCTCCAGGCTCTGAGCTGTCAACACAGAGCCAGATGCAGGGGCTCAAACCAGTGAACCTCAATATCATGACTTGAGCCAAAATCGGTCGCTCTACTGACTGAGCCACTCCAGTGCCCCCCAGAATATATTCCAAATAGTCTTACAAGTCCTCAGCTACACTTAAGTAGATGAAAACCAAAGCAAGTCTTGACGGACCCATGTTAATCAGTAGACATCTTAACTCTCTCATTTTGAATAGCAAGAAACATGGGCCTCCTTTTGATGAATCTCCTCCAACAAGTCATCTCAAGGAGTCTCTTCGGGCTGACCATCTGCTTGGTGACAGGTTCCATGAAACTAATGGCTGGCTTACTGATATTATCTTAGTGAGGTACCACAAATATCTTGCCCTTTGACCTCTGCTTCTCAACGATACAGAGTACTGGGTTATCCAGGTAGAGATAATATTATTTAGAATTAGAACAAAACTGAGATTTTTTTTTTATCTGACAGGATTGAGGTAAACCTAGAAACACCAATATCAACTACTCATTAGATTGCCTTTGACAAGTTTAAAATAATAGTTCAATTTAGGGTCCTCAGGGATAGTTAAAGTCAGAAATGTTAGAACACCAGATGAATCTCAAATATTCACTACATCAATGACATCTAATATCGCTTAATGTGTGCACTGATACACTGTATGGATGACACCCTCTACGTGCAAACAGCCTACCAGACGCATGTCCAAGGGCACTGTGTTTCGTGTTTCCATTCTCTCTTCTTCACTTATCTTCTAGAGCAAAAGGAATGCTTCAAGCTTTCAAAGGAGCTGGCACAGTGGCTGTAGCAGACAGTACGAGCTGCCTCATCAGCTATTGCAAAAGTCTGCAGGCTATGGGGTGCCCACCCTGACTCAGTGGAGAACCGGGCCATGGAGTCCTGGTAATTGCTTCCCATGTTGATTTCTCAGTGTTGCACACAAAGAGGGTCAAACTGCACATTCGTGTCAATGAGCTCTACACTGTGGGTCATAAGGATCTTGGAAACTATTCAGAATCCCAGCAACTGTTTCAATGAAGTTGTAAGGATATGTCATGGCAGACATATTTATTACTTTTTTGATAAACTGTATCCAGGGATGACTTCTACTTTTGAGCTGTTTTTCCTCCCCTCTGGCATGAACTACTACATTTTCCCAAGACCAAACATCAAAATTGTCCTCTTGTCAATAATAAAAATCACCTGGTTCTAGTCACTGAATTTCATGCTGATGGACTTCAAACATCACCCTGTCTCAAGTAGCACTTTCTTTGCCTTCTTTAAACTAGAAACCAATGATGCGTATCACCCTTCATAAACTAAACTGATTTTCAAATGGTGTGGAACATTTGGTCAGGTTCAATGCCTTGATCCAAGGGAGCCCCCCTTCTCAGGTATTTCTGAGATACACTTGAATGCAGTATCCTAGATAGAATCTTTACCAAGATTATTAAAAATGTCAATCTTGGGGCGCCTGGGTGGCGCAGTCGGTTAAGCGTCCGACTTCAGCCAGGTCACGACCTCGCGGTCCGTGAGTTCGAGCCCCGCGTCGGGCTCTGGGCTGATGGCTCAGAGCCTGGAGCCTGTTTCCGATTCTGTGTCTCCCTCTCTCTCTGCCCCTCCCCTGTTCATGCTCTGTGTCTCTCTGTCCCAAAAATAAATAAACGTTGAAAAAAAAAATTAAAAAAAAAAATGTCAATCTTGGGGCGTCTAGGTGGCTCGGTCAGTTGCGTGTCTGACTCTTGATTTCAGCTCAGGTCATGGTCCCAAGGTCATGAGATTGAGCCCACCTTGGGCTCAGCGCTGGATGTGAAGCCTGCTTAAGACTCTCTCTCTCTCTCTCTCTCTCTCTCTCTCTCTCCCCTCCCCCCTCCGCCCTCACTCTCTTCCTGTCTCTTAAAAATAAAAGTCAATATTGATTAAACCAAGGGGCACCATTGAAAGGTTTCATAGTAAATTTTATATATCACAAAATCCTACAATGCGCTCTGAAGAAAACAATTTCAGTGTTAACCCAATAATTCTGCAGTGTAAACAGCAAAAAAAAAAATCATGTCTAGACTTGCCCCTGTGTCCCTAGAAGAGGCCTCAGAGCTCCTTCCTGGTAGAGCTACTCTGAAAAAGATGAAGAGTCTGTCCTTGCCAATAAATAGCTCCGGGGAAGCTCTAATTCCAGGAATTACATTACAGCTCCCAAGGGGATAAGAAACAACTGGTTGAGGAGAGAATCTTAAAAATGCCCAGCAGCACCCTGGAGATCCGCTCATGGGTCCAGGACATTGGAAACTGAGGTCAGCAGGGAGTCCTTAGGAAGAATCGCCCACCACAAGGGCCTGGAGACATTGAGAAGCAACTCAACGGAGCATTTGGATGTTAAGGTCTTTTAATTGCAAGCTCCTGTTGCTTCCATCATGAGAGGGTGAGGAAAAAAATCAGGAGTAAGGGAAAGGGGAACAGATAAAAGGGAGGGAAGGAAAAACCAAAGGGAGGGCACCCATTATTTGCAGGTACTACATGGGGTGCTTTCCAGTGTTGCTGCATTTAAGTCACACATCATCCCTCCGTGGGAATTAGTATAATCTCCATGTTATGCATGAGGAAACGGAGAGTAAAAGAAACAAAGAAAGAAAGAAACTTATCATATGTCCAACAGCTCCTAAGGGTCCTCAGGGCTGTGAATTTCTTACCATACCACACTGCCTCCCACCCACCCTACTTGTTCCGTGTGACAAGATTTGTTTTTATGACAAGAATTTGTTTGCTCTTTGCCCCCACTATTTTTACTGCATGAGTAGAACACTAATTATCCTCTGCAAGTTCTACGTGGTGAGATTAGTGCTCTAGGGAAACTGAACTGTCAGCAGTTTTTTTTTTTTTTTTCAAGGTTTATTTATTTTTGGGACAGAGAGAGACAGAGCATGAACGGGGGAGGGGCAGAGAGAGAGGGAGACACAGAATCGGAAACAGGCTCCAGGCTCTGAGCCATCAGCCCAGAGCCCGACGCGGGGCTCGAACTCCCGGACCGCGAGATCATGACCTGGCTGAAGTCGGACGCTTAACCGACTGCGCCACCCAGGCGCCCCAGCAGTTTTTAATATTTATTTATTTTTAAGAGAGAGAAAGAAAGAAGCAGAGAGATGGGGAGACACAGAATCCAAAGCAGGCTCCAGGCTCTGAGCTGTCATCACAGAGCTTGATGCGGGGTTCGAACCCACGGACTGTGAGATCATGACCTGAACCGAAGTCAGACCCTTAACCCACTGAGCTATCCAGGTGCCCCAGCAAAGGAGTTTTTGAAGTGCGGTACAGGTTGGATTGGTCTGGGTGGCTCTAAACATGATTTTCAATCCCCAGTGCTTGCCAAGGCATCTCTGACCTCCATCCACACAGATCCTCAGAGCTCTCTATCTTACTTAGTCTTGTCGGTGCTACATTAAGTGGCTTTTCTCCATCTTCTCTTTTAAGCTTCTAGTATAACTTCCTCATGTTCTATGTTAATATCATTCATTCGCTTTTATTAAAAGCAGGATCCATAAGCTAAACAATAAAGGAAAAGAAACAAGGTAAGGAAGAAAGGGGGGGATAGAAGGAGGAAGAAAAGAGAAAAAAAAGAAAAAAAGTAAGAAAGAGAGATAGGGAGGGGGGAAGGAAGGAAGGGGGAGGGGAGGAGAAAGAACCTAAGAGAGAAAAGAGAAAAACAAGAAAAGAAGTTTGGGAGAAGGTGGGAGTGGGTAGAAGGAAACTCAAATGTCTCCTTAATTGTATTAGATTGTGTTCTCTACTATGGATCTGATTACTTTTTAATCATAGAACTTTTAGAAATTAAAATTTAAAGATCTAGTCCAATTCTTTACTATATATATGGAAACTTCAACAAAATCATACAATTAATGGCAGTTTGAAGACCGCTCTTTTCATTAGCATACTCCTGTATATTCTCCCTATAATGGCTGTATTCTCAGAAACAGATCAGCTGAATTATACATATCCAAGGTTTGTGGCACAAACATTTTGCTTAGCTCTTTAAGAATCATAAAATATGTAACTTAATAAGGTTACTTAAGAAACTATGTTGTTTTATTCAGTGATATCAGTAGAAATTCTGGTGATAATAACCTCAAAGATAAATATTTCAAGCTTAATCAACAAGAGTAGCTTTTCTGTGGAAGCAAAACATTTATCCCTGGTATTTTGAGTGAACGTATAGACACAGACACGTAGAGAAGACACAGAATGTATAGAAATTGATGGAAAGTCAATTTCTCAGGATTTATGGTTGTTTAATAGGACAACTGTAGAAGACCTCCAGGATTACATTTGCTTTCCTAAATTCCAAAATGGAACCAAAAATAAGAAATACAACATATCTATATTTAAGGCAAGCAAAGTGACTTAGTGTAATATTTGACACGTTTCATTGTATTTTAGAAATAGTTTTTACGGAAACTATTTCTAGAACTAAAATGAAGAGAAAATCGGATTTTTGCAAGATGCACGACCTTAAAATGAAAAGTAAAGGGTAGTTGTGAAGGGTGTTCCCCTGTTTCATGCTTACTTTATAATTAAGTAAGGTGAACCTCAAACAGAAGCTTTAGAACAACACACACACACACACACACACACACACACACACACACCTGACATAAACTACTGCATTCCATTGTCATCAAAAATGCAAAGCTTAGCTGTCCCGAGGGCAAGTAGAATGAGCTTTAGGTACTCATCTGGGATTCAGGTTGGCATCTTGACAAGTGGGTAACCTTAAGCACACAAAACAGCTCCACAAGTAAAAACCAGTTCAAAGACGCCCTTTGCAGAGAGCCAGTTCACTATTTTGACACAAGCATTATTTAAGCTCTGGATTAGAGTCTAGATTTGTGGAAAACGTTACAGAGAAATGTTTCTGCTCTCCTTTTCTGGGATTCCTTTCTTTAGGCGCCCTAATTAAATTAATTGCCTTTAAAAAAAATTGTCATGATTTTGAAGCGCTACTGTTTGTCCTTCTCACAGTGGTAAACAGCATTACCATATTTTAAAGGATCAAGGATATTCAACCCACGTAAAGGTAATAACGAATGTGTGAATGTTGCTTGAACCAAAAAGGTTTTACATATGTTGCTATTGTGCCCATGTTTTGCTATTTTTACCAAAAAGGTTATACATATGTTGCTATTTTTGGGAAAAGATTTGTATGTCTCCAACTGAAGTCATAGAAACACATGAAGAGGGCATTTGTTGGGCTGTTGAAACAGGAGACTGTCTTTCATCACTCTGAATTCCTTTTTTGTTCAATTTTCTTCCTGCTTAGTATGTACCTTTATATTCTGTTTGAAATATGAGTCTGTTTTATCATTTCTCCACCATTTTCTAACTTCCTGAATTTACCTTAAAAGTTATTGCAAGATTGGGATGCTTTTATTATTCAAGATACTTGATTTGCATGTACATATTTAGTTAAAATATAGATAGATAGATAGATAGATAGATACAGATATAGAGAGAGAGATAGATATAGATTAGATATAGATATGAAGTTTTTTGATTTTCTTTTTTTTTAATTTTTTTTAATCTTTAGTTATTTTTGAGAGAGAGAGACAGAGTGAGAGCAGAGGAGGGGCAGAGAGAGAGGGAGACACAGAATCTGAAGCAGGTTCCAGGCTCTGAGCTGTCAGCAGCCCCAACATGGGGCTAGAACTCACAAACTGTGAGACCATGACCCGAGCTGAAGTCAGACGCTTAACCGACTGAGCCACCCAGGCGCCCCAAGTTTTTTAATTTTCTAATATGACAAGCTGATAAATAATAAAGAGACCAATGTTAACTGCAGCTGCCCATTTTTTGGTTTCAGGCATTTTTGTATTATTTGTTCATCTAGTAGCCATGCTTCTGTTTTGAGTTCCTGTTAATTTACCTATCATTTTCTCTCTCAAGGGCGGACTGAGAGGTGGTTTTTCTGAAGAAAGCATTAAATTTGGGGGATAGTGGTAACTTTGTGAGAGGCCACCCTTGATTGCCCACCAAGTAATTCTGGATTAGACAAAAACTGATTGATATTTGATATACTCAAGTTAGTTAATGTGATTTCACATTTCTTGCTATCAAACATTTATTTTGAAACGCCATTTCTGTTTTAGGCTACATATTCAGTTTAACATTGGTCCGGGTAAAAAGACCCTCAGGAAACAAACAGTAGAAAAGTAGTCACCAGGATCTGGGGGAGTGGCGGAAATAGGGAGAAGTTGGTCAAAGGGCTACAAACATTCAGTTATAGGATGAAATTGTGAGGACCTAACGCCTAACATGGGAACTATAGTTGACACTATATAGCTGACACCATCAACATTGCCTGGGACCTTAGAAATGTAATTCCTTGGGGGCGCCTGGATGGCTCAGTTGTCACGCATCTGACTGGCTTAGGTCATGAGCTCAAGGTTCATGAGTTTGAGTTCCACATTGGGTGAGAGTGAGCCCCGCTTCAGGTGAGCCCTGCTTTTCTCTCTCCGTCCATCTCTCTCTCTTTCTTACTCTGCCCCTCGCTCACTTGCACCCTCTCTCTTTCTCTCAAAAAAGAGAAAAAAAAAATGTAACTTTTCAGGACCTACTTCACACCTAAGGAATCAAACTCTGGGGTTAGTTCACTACAGGGTATGTTTTATAAACCTTCCAAATGCTTCTGGTGGCTGCTACTGTTTTAGGAATACTGCTCTAAATAGAAATGTGTATTTCTGTGCCTAAAAAGGATTGTTTTACAAAATAAATCAGTGTGAAAACGAGAATGTGTGTTCTAAAAGAATTAGGAATGTCTGCGTGAGTCTCCTCATTTTCGTCTGCAGGCTTTTTTCAAACAGAAAAGAAAAAATGGGTATTATTTAACTCCTACTGTGCTTTGTTTTAGTTGTGGTATGCTAGTTCAACTCTTGGGGGACAAACCTGGAACATGATTATACAATAAAAACACTTTATATGAGTGTTTCCAAAATCCATTCCAACCTATTGACCATGTATGGTGACAAATGGTGACGAATGTTGACACGGCACAGTCACGTATTAGGTACCTTGTATAAACTCTAAATTTACTGGCATTGTCTGGAGCAATGAAAGCATACTTCAGCCCAGAAGTGGTGTTGTAGAGTTTACGACTTAAAATTTAGCACTAGTTTTCTATTTTCCCTAATGATAATTGCAAGCCCACATGCCTTGATTTTCCCCCTAACAATAGGAAAAGCTTTAGAAGACCAAACTGTTAACTTTATATCATTTATTGTGAATGAACTTCTTTGAAAGAAGATTGTGTGTGAAAAATCATGGGTTGCCGCATAACATACCACCCTAAAACTTTTTGGTTTAAAGCAAAAACAAGCCTTTATTTTGCTCACAAACCAGCAACATGAGCAGTGTTCAGAAGGATGTCTTACCCCAGGGAGTGACAGCTGGGATAGCTGGCCTGAGCTGGAGCATGCATTCCCAAGGGGGCTCACTCACATGGCTGGCAAACTGGTATTGGCTGTCAATCTGTCCAGCCAGGGACCTCAATTCCTTGTCACACAAGACGTTTCACAGGGCTGCTTGGGCTTCCACACAACATGGCAACTGATGTCCAAGAACAAGTATTCCAAGAGACGAGAAGTAAAACTACCAATCTACTAAAATCTTGACCAGAAAAACCATACAACTTCACTTCTGCTAGTAGATAGCTCTGACTTACCTAGGTCCCAGTGGAAGGAACACAGAACCCCACTTCAGGTTGAGACAAGTCTCAAAGAATTTGTGGCCATCTTGAATGTGTCACAAATGGTCTATTCACTTACACAGAGTATAGATTTTGAGACAATGATATTTTGAGTCTTCTTTGGGTACATGTTTTTCTTCCTAAGATCTTCCTAATTTGGGGCACCTGAGGGGGGTTCAGTAAGTTGAGTGTCCAATTCTTGATTTCCGCTCAGGTCATGATCTTGTAGGTTCATGAGTTCAAGCCCGACTTCAGGTTTTGCACTGACAGCGTGGAGCCTGCTTGGGATTCTGTCTCTGCCCCTCCCATGCTCATGCTCTCTTTCAAAAGTAAATAAATAAGCATTAAAAAGTTAATAAAATTAAAAGTGTTCTTAATTTGGAAGTTAAATCGAAAACAAAAGAAAAAAGAAAGAAAAACTAAATATACTCACAAATAAAAAAAAAAATACAGTGAGGAATCTGAATACCAACATCATGCAACTAAAACTATGTCTGTAATTGAGCAAACAGCAACAAATTTTCAATGGGTCATGTTGTAAGCCTATTCCCATGAGGCCAAAATAAATACAACATATCATGAGGCAAAACAACCAAATTCTTAGCATTCTTTTGTCATGGTAGAAATGCATAGATGTCTAAATACAGCTAGAGTAAACTTCAAATATAAGATTAAATGTGTACAACTATCAACACAGAAATACCTATATGCCTATGTTTTCTCAATAATAAGTTTCTTTTATTTGATTAATTTGTTTTAATTTGTTTTCATTTTTGTTTTTCATATTGAATTATCCAGAAAATTTTCCCTCAAGTCTCTATGCAAACTGACCTTTAGGGTACAAACTAATTCAGGAAAACATTTTAGATGAACTTTGTACCAGATATGAAGGAAGAATAGGTCAGTAAAAGTTGTAATTTGAAGGAGTGATTCCTTCCCAACTTAGAAGAGATAAAAATGTATATTAATATTAGCAATATTTGAGGTAGAAATTAGAAGACATAAAAATGTATTAATATGGAAAATATTTGAGGTAAAAATATATCATCCTTTGTTGCTGTGTGCTTGCATTTAACTATGTAGACCAGCTAAGAAATAACATTCTTACATCACAGGCAAAAGTTTACACCCTAAACAATAAGGTGGGTGTTCTGGTTTGTTTTGTCACTGATTTTCAAATCCATTGGTAATGTTTTGACCTAAAGTTCAGCTTGACAGCCAGTTGGCAAAACATTTTTTAAATTTCACAAACACACAGAATCTAAGGGAAACCAATCACTTCAAGCAGTAAGTTAATGGTAAAGAATATTTTACAAGTGACATTTCAAAGATATACATTATTTTAACTATTATATTGTTGAAGTAATTAATTTGTAGTAAAAAAGTTGGTCCGAGTCACTGCACATACGTCTCAGATGCAATCAGCTACCTCCCTCTTCTGGCCAAAGGTGGAGAAAGGTTTAATTTTTACTGTTGAATCCAAGCAGGATTATCTTCACAATCAGCTCTAAAATCAGGTCTTACACAATGAAAATTTACTCCACTTCCCATCAGCAAGATAAAAATGTGATTTGCCTCAGAAATCATAGGTTAAAATATCGAGAAATTATTTGATAGAAGAGGCCACTGAGCTTTTCATTTGTAAGAATTTTTGTGGTGGGTAAGTGATTTAAGTGTGTTTGCCCAACAGCCTTTAGAATAAGAAACGATGGGTTTCAGTGCTTTGAGGTCACTTGGGGTTAATATATTTTGATTGTCAACTAAAATTATTCATAGATTAGTGGAATGAGCATTGGTGGTTCTTACAGGGAAGAATGAGAAATTATAAAGATAAACTCCAGAGATTTCTACCATAGATTCAAGAATGAAACGCAATTTCTCTTCATGATCTTGCTAAGCCTTGCAAGTGTTATGAAGGGCAACTACAAGATTAAATTGTCAGATTTATAAATTCAAAACTACTTCCCTTAATTGGGATAATTTAAATAATTTAAATTTCCCTGTAGGTCCTTCAGTTTGGGACACACACAAAACTATAAATTACAGAAAATTTTAAGAGACAATAAACTGTCACAAAAAGGCTTTGACTAATTTATATCATTATAAATCTGTATGCATAAGAGCCATATTTATAGAAAAATATCACTCCATATTTCATTCAAAGGAATAAAGCCTAGAATAATAAATTATATTAAAATTAAGATTCATAGACATATATGTTTTGAAATATTGATGAGAAATATAAAGCAACACAAGGCACAGAACTTACCAATTAGAGAATATATGAATGCAGTAGTAACTGATATTCAAATCCTGCTATCTCGTCTTTAGGTTCTAAAAATTAAATTTAAAAGCTCTCAGCATGAATAAATGAATTATTAAAAACTAACAAAGATGAACTTGCACTGGTATTCAAGGAATAATGATAAGGAATTAAATACATCCAAGTTGCCTTCCTCACATTTTATAAATATAAACACTCAGTATTTTTAAATATTCCTAATTACAAGAGATTTCTCAGTTCCTCTGATGACCCAAAACAAAATAAGTTGTCCCACTAGATCAAGAGGATTCTATGCAATTAAAAAATAGGTAACCTTTTATTTTCCTTAATTGCACCAACTACAATTAAGAAAAGTCATCATGAAAAAATCATCATTATCACTGCATAAGTCCATAGTGACTAGGAGATAAATGGTGTTCCGGAGTTATGGAAGGCACAACTTGCCTTACTGTATGCAGAAGCCCCGTTCCAACCACTCCCACATCCCAAAATGCATTAGTAGGTCCTCTATGCAGAACTCGCAAAGTGGTAGTTGGAAAGCTAGACATAAAAGTTTAAAACACTCACTTCAAGAAGTTGGGCTCAATTTGAACTGAGACAGAGACTCTCTAGGAGAGAATTGCGCTGTGCCCTTGCCCAAAGGGGAGACATTAAGTGTGTTGTCCCTCATCCCCAGCCAGAAAAACAGCCCATCCATCAGTAGGGCCATTTGGAGATTAGGAGGCACAGAAGGCTGGTGTCTGATTTAAGCTCAGGAAATCTAAAGAGTGAGACCCAATGACTGGTTACCTACCCTGATGGTGAACAATAGAAACATTTTTCCATTCGTAATGGCCTGGTCTCCTGGAACACATCTGGACAAAGAATGTATGAAGTTTTCCCCATGAACCATATGAGGTCTACTCAAGAAACAGAGCCAGGCTGAGGGTGTCTTAAATCTTGCCTATGTAAATCGTCCTGGAGCGGAGAGCATAGCAGAAAGAACTTGGAGGTTGACACTGCTAATAAAATGAAATCTTATCAGGTTCCCCAAAAACACCCAGAAAAAAAAGGAGCCAATTTCTGTGGTTACTAGATCAGGAGATGACCTTGTGCAGACAGATGAATTTGTAGGGAAATATAGATACTCAGTCTTGTAGACTAGAGCTTTCCAGTGATTCAGGGGATGAAAGAGGGTCTCTCACACAAAAGTCCCATAAGAAAGAGGATTCCTTTAGGCCCAAGAGGTCACTAAAGAAACAGGGGGAAGAGCATTAACTTTGAATAAGCTAGAACATCTGGATTTTACCACCGAACATATTAAAAATTGAATCAAGACTTTTTACAAAACTAGAATCGTGTTATATTAAGGGAACATGTCTTGATTTTTTTTCTCCAGTGATTTAACAACAACAACAACAACAACAACAACAACAAAAATCCCATCTATTTCTAGCTCATAGTTGGATATAGGTCATGTGATAATGACCAGTTTGCCTTTAATGGTGACTGAGGGATCCAAACTCATTCCGTCATGTAGCTCCATCACCTTTGGAGAACTTCGCTTCTAGCCATGCAGTTGGAGAAATAGCATGGAGAGTGGGTTGGTTTATTACTCAGGGTTCTCCAGAGAAACAGAACCAATTGTATTTACATATATATACATATATATAAATACAAAGAGAGAGAGAGAGATTTACTTTAAGGAACTGACCAACACAATAACTGGGGCTGACATGTTCAAAATCTGCAGGATAGGAAAGGAAACAACTTTAAAGGGTTCTTATTAGACTCAAAATATGGTTCGTGGACCAGCAACATTAATAATCTATTAGAAATGCAGGGAAAACTGGGCAGCAACATGAAAAAGAATGAAACTGGACCACTTTCTTATACCATACCCAGGATACCCAAAAATAAATTCAAAGTGGATTAAAGACCTAAATGTGAGACAGGAATCCATTAAAATCCTAGAGGAGAAATAGGCAGTAATCTCTAACATTGGCTGTAGCAACTTCTTTCTGAATATGTCTCCAGAGGCAAGGGAAACAAAAGCAAAAATAAACTATTAGGACTTCATTGAAATAGAAAGCTTTTCTGCACAGCAAAGGAAACAATCAACAAAACTAAAAAGGCAACCTACAGAATAGGAGATGTATGCAAATTACATACCTGGCCAACAGACTCATAAAAAGATGCACAACGTCACACATCATCAGGGGAATACAAATCAAAACCTACAGTGAGATATCACCCCACACCTTCCAGAAAGGCTAAAATCAACAACACAAAACAACAGGTTTTGGCAAGGATGTGGAGAAAGGGGAACCTTCTTGCACTGTTGGTGGGGATGCAAACTTGTGGAAACTCTGGAGAACAGTATGGGGGTTTCTCAAAAAGTTAAAAATAGAACTACCCTAAGATCCAGCAATTGCACTACGATTATGGAAAGAGTGTAAGCATCCATCAATTAATGATGAATGGATAAAGAAGAGGTGCCATATATATATATATATATATATATACACATACATATATATATACACATATATATATATCTCCATATACACACAATGAAATATTACTCAGCCATAAAAAAGAATGAGATCTTTCCATTTGCAATGAAATGGATGTAACTAGAGAGTACTATGCTAAGCAAAGTAAGTCTGTCAGAGAAAGAAAAGTACTGTATGATTTCACTCATATGTGGAATTTAAGAAACAACAAAAAAAATGAGTCTAATGAAAAAAAAGAGAGAGAGGCAAACCAAAAAACAGACTTAACTATAGAGAACAAACTGATGGCTACTAAGGAGGAGGTGGCTGAGTGGATGGATTAAATAGGTGGTGGGGATTAAGGAGCGCAGGTGTTGTGATGAACGTGTTGAATCACTAAATTGTACACATGAAACCAATATTACACTGCATGTTGACTAACTGAAATTTAAACAAAAACTTAAAAAAGAAAAAAGGAAATGTAGACTACTCCAGATCTACTACATCTCAATCTTCACTTTAACAAAATTCCCTAAATAATCTACATGCACATTAAAGTTTAAAAATGCCATCATTCTAAAAATACTGATTCAAAGGGACACATGCTCCCCATTATCAACAATAACCAAATTATGGAAAGAGCCCAAATGTCCTTTGACTGATGAATGGATAAAGAGGTGGCATATATAGAGAGACACATATATACATATAAATATACACACATATGTATATGTATATATACACACACACACACACACATGTGTGAGGAGAAGGCAGAGTCTGTGTCTCCCTCTTTCTCTCTGTCCCTCCCCTGCTTGCACTCTGTCTCTCTCTCTCTCAAAAATAAATAAACATTAAAAACAAATTAAAAGCAAGTTGCCCAGATGAAACATTTTGTAAGACTGCTATACAGAAAAAGGAAATTGAAAAACCATTATTCAAATGTCTATTCGTTTCTAGGCATTTTGCTGTAAAAAGGGAGAGAAGCTGGATACAAGTACTAACTTACTGGACCTCTTCATGATTAATAATGTTCCCCAACAATACGTGTTTCTCAGTGGGAATGCTTTTGGCATTTGGGGAAAGAACTGGAGCTTACTGTGAGGGAATGGCCCATACGCTGCAGGATTTTAACATCCCTGGCACCCACTAACTAAATGTCAGCAGTAACCCCTTCTGTCACTATGACAATACCCCCACATCCCTACAGATATAAGACATAACATCCTTTTTGGAAATCCACTGAGTTCGTTTTTCCAGAGCAAAAGCAAGACAATTTCAAATTCAAAATTGGACAAACTTCTACAGATTTGCTTTTAGTCATTTTACATTTTCTTTTTTCACATTAAGTTTTTAATGCACCTGAATTTTATTTTGGGGTAAGGTATTAAATAGAATTGGAAAATTGTATTTTCCTTATGGCTTCTTCCAGCACCATTTTGAAGAAATATATTTTCTTCAGTGACCAAAAAATCCATTTCGTTCACAAGGTAAATTATTTGCCATATTTAGATTTGTCTATGCATTTCTTTCCTATTTTACATGTCTTGTCTATCCCTGCACAATCTTACTGTTTAAACTATTAGAACCCTAGAATGCTTAATTTCTAGTAAGCCAATGACTGCCTTAACAACCCTAAATCACAATTATCTTTGCTAACCTTGCTTGTTGGTTCTTCCTGTGACTTTAAAAATAGTATTGCCAAGTCTGGGGGAAAAAAATCTCATTAAAATTTGATTAAAATAGAGGTGTCTGGGTGGCTCAGTTGGTTGGGCGTCCAACCGGCTCAGGTCATGATTTCACGGATCGCAGTTGTGGGTTGGGGCCCTGTGTTGGTCTCTGTGCTGACAGCTCAGAGCCTGGAGCCTGCTTTGGATTCCGTGTCTCCCTCTCTCTCTGCCCCTCCCCCATTGGCACTCTGTCTCTCTTTGTCTCTGTCTCAAAAATAAACATTAATATTTTTTAATTTTGATGAAAATACAGGATATTTATAAGCTAATTTGGAAAAAGTATAGTCTTTGCAATAATAGGTCTTTCCTATGAACAACATGGTATATTTCCACATCAAAGACTCTCCTTTTAACTCCTTCAGTGAAGTTTAAAATGTTTCCCATACAGTTTCTATATATATTTGCTGGCTAACACCCAGTTTATGTTTGGTATTGAATTAAGATTTTTTATCATGTTTTCAAAGTAATGATTTCTAATTAGTTAGTGTTTACACATTTCCACATAACGAATATATTATACCGGTGTAATAGCTTATAGAAATTTTCAGATAGCAATGCATATCATTGGTCAATGATAACTTTCTCTCCTTTCTTTTGATCATCATGTTTCTTTCTTTTTAAGATAAAAGAATATTTGTGGGAATTCAAGCTGGTGCAACAACTCTGGAAAACAGTATGGAGTTCCTCAAAAAACTAAAAATAGAACTACCCTACGACCCAGCAAATGCACTACTCGGCATTTATCCAAGGGATACAGGTGTGCTGTTTCAAACGGACACATGCACCCCCATGTTTATAGCAGCACTATCAACAATAGCCAAAGTATGGAAAGAGCCCAAATGTCCATCGATGGATGAACAGATAAAGAAGAAGTGGTATATGTATACAATGGAGTATTACTCAGCAATCAAAAAGAATGAAATCTTGCCATTTGCAACTACGTGGATGGAACTGGAGGGTATTATGCTAAGCAAAATTAGTTAGAGAAAGACAAAAATCATATGACTTCACTCATATGAGGACTTTAAGAGACAAAACAGATGAACATAAGGGAAGGGAAACAAAAATAATATAAAAACAAGGAGGGGGACAAAACAGAAGAGACTCATAAATATGGAGAACAAACTGAGGGTTGCTGGAGGGGTTGTGGGAGGGGGGAGGGACTAAATGGGTAGGGGCTTTAAGGAATCTACTCCTGAAATCATTGCTTGACTATATGCTAACTAATTTGGATGTAAATTTTAAAAAATTAAAAATAAAATTAAAAAAATAAAGAAAGAATAAAAACAATGTAAAACAAGGGACCAGCAATAGAAGAAGGAATAAGGATGAGAAGGAACACAGATTGCTCTACTGGGTACCACCAAACCCAGTAATGAAGGGGCTGTGCTCATCTTGGAAAATCTTCTTCCAGGGAGCTTCAGTAGTTCTGTTATTTTGGGTAACTAATTTGCTACAAAAATTAGTGAGTATGACCTCACCAAGAAATACAAGACCAGAAATGAAAACTCAATCCACATCTTTTACTGCAAATAACTAAGTCAAAGAAGGAAGCATATTGAGATTTCAAAATGAGATTCCAAATTGGCAAAATTGTACTTTATCTCATAACCAGATGATATAGACTTGTAAAGGCATGTGCTGCATAATTTTTTACTTACTCCATTAAGACCAACATTTCATACAAATGATAATATTAATTCAACCATTCTGTCTTTATGCCAATATCATTTTTAAAAAGTCTATCTGAGGTTGAAGTAAAAAAAAATAGATATTAATGAAAAAATGAATGGCAATTATATTCAGATACATTTGAAAAATTAATACATTAATTTATACTGTGCTTATAACTGAAATTATTTTGCTTTCATTATTTTATACAGTTTTCATAAATATGTTTGTGCAATTCACAGAAAAAATAAATAAATAAAATACTCAAAAGATTGTACACTACATGTTAACTAACCAGAATCTAAATAAAAACTTGAAACTAAAAATAAACAAAAAAACAAAAAAAATTAAAAAATTTTTGAAAGAAAAAATAAATAAAATAAAATAAAATACTCAGAACACAGAGGTGGGAATGGGAGGAGGAAAAAACTAAATAAAAGTGGTCAAAAGATACAAACTCCTAATTATAATATACATAAATACTAGGGATGTAATGTACAATCTGATGACTGTAGTTAATACTGCTGTATGGTATATTTGAAAGTTTTTAAGAGAGTAGAACCTAAAAATTCTTGTCATTAGGAAAAAAATCTTTTTAACTATTTTTCTTTCTTTTTCTATCTATATGATAAGATGAGTATTAATTAAACTTATTGTGGGAATCATTTCATAATATGTGTAAGTCAAATCATTATGCTATACATCTTAAGCTCATATAGTGCTATGTCAATTATATCTCAATAAACTATATAAAAAGAAAAAAGATAAAAGAATATTTGTAAATATAAGCATCATTTTCTTGTTCTGACTGTAATAGAAATGCCATTAACTATAATGATGACTATTACTGGTTTGGGACATACTTTATAATATTAAGGAAGAATCTATATAATTTATTAGGAGTTTTTGTGAATCAATAGCTATTCACGTTTTACCTATTGATGGGATGAATTATATAAACAGACTACCAAATATTTAACCACCCATGAATTCCAGGAATAAATCCTCAGTCGCAACATATTATTGTTAACTGTTATATTTTTATTGCGTTTTTATCTCTCTGCATAAATAAATTTGGCCTACGTATTTTTTTCTTTGAGTAATTTTTGTCAGGTAACAAGATTTTGCCATCTTTGTAACACAAACAGAGATGTTTTCTATTTTTTTATATCCTTAGGAACATTTTAAAAACTAATGGATTTAATGTGTCCTTAAGGAATTAAAAAACAGGTTGCTTATGCAATCACCTCGGCTTCATCTTTTTTAATGTACTTGTTTAAATTTAAAAAATCTTAAAATCTTATTAATCATTCAAAAGTTTCCTCTTTTTTCCTTGAATCAAGAAAGTATATACTTACATTTGTATTTATTTCCTTGACAATCAGCCAATTCATTAAAATATTGTATTAGTACACATTAAAGCTTTTATACCTCTCCTTAAGATATACTGCTGGTTACCTATCAATATCCATTGCTTCCTCTCCTTTATTATATTTTGTTAGGCGTAGCATTGTACTCAGCTAAAAATGCTTAATCTCCCAGTCTCCTTTGCGATTAGGATTAGCCTTGCCACGCATTTCTGGTCAATGAAAAGCCAATGGAGAGTGCTCCCTTTCCAAATCAAAACATACAACCTCATAAAGATAAAGCTTTTAACTTTCTCCCTCCTTCCTGCCTGGACTGCCGATACAATGCCCAGATGTGCACCCACAAACTTGTGACCGTGAGGGTGATAGCCATAGAGAAAGAATAGCAAAATAGGAAGTTATAAGAAGTCCCAGTGCTTTGTTCCTTTCAGTTCTATTAAGACATGATTGACATACAGCACTGTGTAAATTTAGGGCATACAGCATAATGACTTTACTCATATAGGAAAAGAACCATCACAGTAAGTTTGGTTAACATCCATCATCTCCTAAAAAGCAAGAGAAAAACGTATTTTTTCCTTGTGATGAGAACTTTTAGGATCTACTCTCTTAGTAACTTTTAATGTACCATACAGCAGTGTTAACTATAATTTTCTGTTGTACATGACATCCCCAGTGCTTATTTATCTTATAAAGGGAAGTTTGTACCTTATGACCACCTTCATCCAATTACCCCATGCCCCACCTCCTGCCTCTGGTAGCCATAAACTTGGTCTCTTTTTTTATAAGTGAGATCATGCAGTATTTGTCTTTCTCTGTCTCAGTTCACTTAGCATAATGCTCTCAAGGTCAATCCATGTTGTCACAAATGTTAGAATTTCCTTCTTTTTCATGCATGTGGTAGGCCACGCAGTTCTCGTGTTTGATGTAGTCGTGAGCTGACTTTACAGCTCTGGACTTCTTCTTTCTAGGGCTCTTGTTGCATGGGGAAAATATAATTCTTACTTATTCTATAGAAGACATGATTATTTGCATCAAATACAGTTCTAAAAGATGTACTCTCTACTGGTAGCTCAGAACCGACTTTTATAAAGTGTATACAAAATGCCCCCTATTGCCCCCATATCCTCACTTTATATGTTTATCATGTAAAATCTCCATAACTGTCCTATGAAGTAGATGTTAATATTCTCCTAACTTTATGACAGAAGGAACAGATAGCTAATAGCTCACAGTGATAAAATTTAAAGGCAGCAAATGTAACTTCAAATCCCAAACTCAACAATTCTGTATATAAAGCTGTCAGCACAATATCTGGTCCATATAAGTGTTCAATGAGTGGGTGAAGTTGTTGATATTAATATACTGTAATCATGTTATCATTAGATTTACAACAACAGAGATTTCTGTCTTTTGGTATCCCTATCAGTCTTGCTAGAGGTTCATCTATTAATTGGACATTTTCAGAAAATAGCTTTTGGAATATTTTTATCAGTTCAACTCTGTTTCTATTTTATAATTCATTAATTTTTGCTCCCACATTTTTAATCCCTGCTATTCCTTTAAGTTATTTTTGTATTTTTATATGGTTTCAAATTTATTTACTCAATTTTAAGGATATTTTATAATGAAGCTAGTAAGGGCAACACACTTTCTTCTTTGCTTTTAATTTTTTTTTAATGTTTATTCATTTTTGAGAAAGAGACAGAGTGTGAGTGGGAGAGGGGAAAAGAGAGACTGAGACATAGAATCTGAAGCAGGCTCCAGACTCTGAGCTGTCAGCACAGAGCCCAACATGGGGCCCAAACTCATGGACCATAAGATCATGACCTGAGCCAAGAAGCTTAATCGACTGAGACACCCAGGAGCCCCATTTTCTTCTAAAGTATGTTTTGGATATCATATATATCCAATGAGAAATTCAATTCTCTTTTTTTTTCTTTTTGACTTAATAATGATTAGGAGAAACCAAGTAAAGCTGATTTTTTTGATGATCAAGTTGTAGTTTTCGTTGGAATTAAATCTTGGTTACTAATTTTCGTTTTAACTAGATTATGAAAAAAATGTTTATTCTTTGGGGAATTTATTAAGATATTTCTTTCTGGCCTCACAAATTATCAATTTTTATGAAAGCCCAAATGATGTAGAGAGAGGCCCATTTCCTTTTGTCAGTTACAAAGTTCCACACATATCTATTAAATTAACCTTACCAATAGTATTCCCTTGATCCTCTATGTATTTACTTGATCACATAAAGTGGGAAAGACAGTCAAAATCTCTGACTAAAATGTTTCCATCATTTCTTCCTTGCATTTTGATAATTTTACTTTGTATGTTTTGAGAATAGATTATTCAGCACATAAAGATTAATGTTATAGTTATCATTGTGTATTGTGCGCTTTCGCAATATAAAGGGGTTCTCTTTATTCTGTGTGATTATTTTAGCCTTTGTCTGATTTTAATGGACCTTTTCATTGTCCCACAAATAAGTTCTGTACCCCTTAGGAATCACTCCCCACTTCCCGGTCTCCCCATCCCCTAGAAATCATAATATATCTTCTGTCCCTATGAGTTTGTTTATTCTGAACATTTCATACAAATAAAATCATACAATAGGTGGCCCTTGCTCCCGGCTTCTTTCACGAAGCATAATGCTCATTTTAATATTTCAAGCAGCCCTGATTTCTTTTTTGTTCATTTCTTTTCATTTGCCTGATTCGATTTGAGTCCTTTGTTTTTAATGCATTCATTTTTGTTCTTATAAATATTATGTTTCTTCTTACTCTGGTCCTCTTGTTCTGTGTTTTCTGTTTTTAAGCATCTTCTGCTATTTGTTTGCTTTTTTCTTTTCTACACAGACAGCGTTTGTCTTCTTTTTGGTCCACTTCTTTCCAAAGGTGTTTTTCTTATTTTTAATTCAATTAGTGATTGTTCAGAATATCTTAATTTCTATTTATCTAATTGTCAGAATGACAAGTGATACAGAAACCTATGTAAGTCTTCTTATTTGAGAAATCTTCCCTCCACCAGTTTCAGTCTTTATAAATATTATGTCAGATTTTAAGTCTGGGTTTTCATTACATTATAGGCATACTTCAGAGATACTGCACCTTTGGTTCCAGACCATCACAATAAAGTGAATATCTCAATAAAGCAAGTCAAGTGAACTTTTTGGTTTCCCCGTGCATATAAATGTTTACACTCTACAGAAGTCTACTAAGTGTGCAAATAGCGTTGCCTAAAACAAACAAAAAAAATACATAACTTATTTTAAAAATACTTTATTGTTACAAAACGCTAACCATCATCTGAACTTTCAGTGCATAATAATTGCTCACCAGATCACCATAACAGATATAATAATAATGAAAAGGTTGGAAATGCTGCAAGAATTACCAAAATGTGGCACAGAGACCTAACGTGGCACAAAGACAGAATTGTCAATGTACGCAGGCTACAAGCTTTTAATTTGTTTTTAAAAACCCAGTCTCAGGGCGTCTGGATGGCTCAGTGGGTTGAGCAACCAACTTCAGCTCAGGTCTTGATCTCACGGTTCGTGAGTTCGGGCCCGCGTCAGGCTCTGTGCTGACAGCTCCGGGCCTGGATCCTGCTTCCAATTCTGTGTCTCCCTCTCTCTCTGTCGCTCCCCTACATGCGCTCTGCCTCTCAAAAATAAAGAAAACTAATTTTTAAAAAATTAAATAAATAAATAAATAAATAAAAACCCAGTCTCTGTGAAGTAAAATAAATGGAAGCACGACAAAATGAGATATGCCTGTATCACTGTTGAATTTTTCATCGATCTTTTAGGAGCAGGGTTTTACACCTTACGCTAGATTACATTTTTGGGTTTTTTTTACAATCTTACATTATCCAAAATTGCTCCGAGATATGGTGTGTGTTCACATCGTGATCACTCTCCTGATGAATTTTCACCCACTGCACTTGGCAAGAATACATCTTCAAAGTCATAAATTACCTTGCCATTTGAAAATATGTGTGGGCCTTTCTGCCTCAGCATTGGGTACGTTTTCTCCTAACTTTTTATACCATGGCAGAGGAATTTGAGTCAGATTGGTCTGAGCTGATTGTCTTAATATATTCATTTTTTATTAAGATATAATTAACATACCACAAAATTGCACCATTTCAAGTAATAAATCAGTAGTTTTTAGTGTAGTCACAAGGTTGTACAACCCTCACTACTATCTAATCCCAAAGCCTTTTCATTGTCCCGAAGATAAACGCTGTACCCATTAGGAATATTTCCCTTCTTCCTCCTTCTCCTCATCCCCTGGAAATCATAATATATCTCCTGTCTCTATGAATTTGTTTTTTCTGAACATTTCATATAAATAAAATCATGCAATAGGTGGCCCTTGTGCCTGGCTTCTTTCTTTTCTTTCTTTCTTTTTTTTAATGTTTATTTTTGAGAGACAGACAGAACTTGATGGGGGAGAGGCAGAGAGAGAGAGAGGGAGACACAGAATCTGAAGCAGGCTCCAGGTTCCGAGCTGTCAGCACAGAGCCTGATGCACAGCTCAATCCCACCAACTGCGAGATCATGACCTGAACCAAAGTCGGATGCTCAACCGACAGAGTCACCTGGGTGGCCCCCCCTTTTTTTAATTTCTTTTACTGTGGCTTCTTTCACTAAGCATAATGCTTACAAGGTTTATCCATGCTGTAGCACATATCAGTGTTTCGTGTCTTTTTATGACTGAATAATCCATTTTATGGCATTAATACATTTTGTTTATCCATTCATCATTTGATGAACATTTGTGGCATTTCCACTGTTTGACTCTTATAAATAATGCTGCTATGAATATTCATATATAAGTTTTTGTGTAATCATGTACTTTCACATTTCTTGGATATACACCTAGGAATAGAATTTGCTGGGTCATGTGGTATCTCGTGTTTAAAGTTAAAGAATGGCCAGACTGTTTTCCAAAATGTCTGCACCATTTTACACTGTAACCAGCAAGGTATGAATGCTTTTCACTTTCTCATCCACATGTGTCAATTTCTGTATATTTATTTATTTGTATGTTCTTACAGTCATTCTAGTGGGTGTGGAGGGATGGTTCACTGTGGTCTTGATTTACATTTGCCAGATGAAATTAAGCATCTTTTCAAGTCCTTAATGATCATCTGTACATCTTCTTTGCAGAGATTCAAAACCTTTGTCCATTATTTAATTGGATTATTAGCTTTTATTGTTGTTCTAAGAGTTATTTGTATATTTGTATACTAAATCCTTATCAGATACATGATTTCCAAATATTTTATCTCATTCTGCCCTTCCTTGGTAGTGTCCTTTGATGTGTAAGTTTTTTATTTTGATGAAGTCTGGCTGATTTATTTATCCTTTGACTGTGTTTTGATGTCCTATCTAAGAAACTATTGCCCAGTTTAAAATCAAGAAGATATGCATGTAAGTTTTCTTTTAAAAACATTATAATTTTAGCTTTTGTATTTAGGTCATTGATCCATTCAGAGTCAATTTTTGTATATGGTGGGAGATAGGCATACAAAACACATATGTGGATACCCACTTGTCACAGAACCATTTTTTGTAAAGACTGTGCTTTCCAAGTTGAATACTCTTGGCGCCCTTGTTGAAAATCAGCTGGCCACATGTGAGGGTTTATTTCTGGACTCTAAACACTATGCCATTGAACTATTTTTGTTTATTCTTATGCCCATATCATATTGTCTTCATTATCCTCACTTTGTACTCGGTTTTGAAATCAGTAAATTGAATCCTCCAGCTTTGTTCTTCTTTCTCAATTTTATTTATTTATTTATTTATTCGTTCATTCATTCATTCATTCATTTGGCTATCCAGTGCCTCTTGCAATTCCACATGAATGTTAGGATCAGCCTATCTGTTGCTTTCTTTCTTTCTCTTTCTTTCTTTCTTTCTTTCTTTCTTTCTTTCCTTCTTTCTTTCTTTCTTTCTTTGTTTTAAGAAGAAAAAAGCAGTAAAAATTTCGATACTGATAATTCTGCAGATGAATTTAGGGTATGCTGCCATCTGAACAATATTAAGTCTTCCGATCCATGAACAAAGGCTGTGTTTCCATTTATTTCATGTCTTTCAGCAATTGTTAAAGTATCTTTAATGTCTTCCAATGCTTTACAGGTTTCAAAGTATAAGGCTTGTACTTCCTTGACTACATTTATTGCTGAGTACCTTTGTCTTTTTGGTGCCGTTACAAATGGGATTGTTTTCTTAATTTATGGATAATCCATGGCTAGGATATAAAATTACAAATGAATTTTGTATAATGATTATATATCCTGCAACTTTTCAAAGGCATTTCTTATGCCTAGTAGTTTCTCACGGATATTTATGGCTTTCTATATTTTCATGGCTTTCTATATATATTTTATGGCTTTCTATAGGTCATGTCATCTGGAAATAGAAATAATTTTACTTCTTCCTTTCCAATCTGGGTAACTTTATTTCTTTTTTTGCCATGTACCTCTGACTAGAATTTCCAGTACAATGTTGAATAGAAGTAATGAGAGTGGACATCCTTGTCTTGTTCCTGACCTCAGGGGGAAAGTTTTTCAGTCTTTCATCAGTAAGTATTATGTTAGCTATGGGTTTTTGTTTTTGTTTTTGTTTTTTTTCATAGATGCTCTTTATCAGGTTGTGCAAGTTCCATTCTATTCCTAGGCTTTTGAATGTTTTTTTTTTTAATCATGAAAGAATGTTGGATTTTGTCGAATATTTTTCTGCGTTTATTGAGATAATCATGAAATTGGTGTACTACATTAACTGATGTTCATATATTGAACCAACTTTGCATTCTTGGAATAAATTCTACTTTGCCATGGTATATAATCCTTCTCATAGGCTACTGGAGTTTGTTTGTTAGTATTTTTGAAGATGATCTTTCTGAGTTTAGTTTAAATATTCCAAGGCTCTTTATAGCAGAGTGTGTAAGACCCAAGACTAAGGATTTGGTTCATGTCCTTGACCCTGTCACTTAATTACTGTGAAAATTTAGTTCCTATTTTCTCCAAACCTCATTGCCCGCATCTGTAAAGTGACGGCAATAACAGTATCTATGGCACAGAGATATTTTAAGGAAAAATAAATTAAGTTTCCAAAGCACTTAGACCAAGTCCATTATATGTGATTAATGCTAGCTACTACTTTATCATTCTTTTTTTCCCTGAGTTTTTTTTTTTTTTTCTTAAACAAAGTGATGTAACATTTTACTCCAGTCTGTGGACGAGTCTCCTTTACATTTATTTTGCCTATAGCACGGCAAATATACATATATGCTTTTCTTCAGCTAAATAAAGTTACTTATAATGTTTCTCATTGTTACTTCTGTTGCATCTGGGCCACTCTCTTTCAAACGTTCATTTTACATTGGCCTTTCTGTTTCATCATCCTGTCTTTTATTCTCAACCTATTCTCATCATATGTTATTCAATTCCTGATTCTTCCTCAGTAAAAATCTTTATCGTGACATACTTCTACTTCCTTAGTTCCATGTCATTTTCACTACAAAATTAAAGTATAAGAAATAATTATTCTCATTTTATTGATGAGACATTAAGTAATTTGTCTTGCATTGAAGTTAGTCACTGATCTAAGGAAACAATATAAGTCCTTCTAACTTTTAAATAAAAGTATTTTTTCCACTTGGGCTTCCACATTTTGGACTCTTTCCCAGTTTTTCATTGAGTCCAATATAATAATGTAACATTTAACACAATTGAACTCTTTTGGTAAGTAAATAGAAAAAGAAAATGTAAAGCATTGTTCAAATACTATACAAGGTCAAAAGAGAGAAAGCAGAGTCATTTTTAATAACTACATGGAAAATTTGAGTTGGATTATAGTATCAAATAGCATAGATAGAAATGAATAGCAGTTCATAGAGTAGACCCACAGCTTAGAGAAAAGATATTTGAAATCTTTCCTTTTTGTGTATAAATCACACATATAAGTTCAATAGTTAATGGACTACAATACACATGAACTAATTCATTTTCTAATTTCCTAATAATTCATTTTCTACATACTTTAACATATCTTTAACCTAGTTTAGATTTTATTTTTAATTTAGCTTTCAAAAATTACTAACATGTTTTAACTGCCAATCTGCTAATGTCAAGATTTATGTCAAGAATTATGGACCTAATTTCTGTATTCACGTATCATTATTGTCATTTTTTTTACATTTTTCATTTTTGTTTATGATGATAAACTTATAATTATGGATTAAGTTAGAGATGAAAATTCAACACCTTTGTTGTAACAGTCTTTTTTTCCTTTCTGAAATTATAGTATACAAAAATAAATAACATGGCCACAAAATTTTTTCAACATTTTTACACACATGAAAACTTTTTGGCTCTTTCAACGTATGGTGTTTGTTAATCATCCACTTATTCAACAAGCATTTTGGGGTCTCTTAATTCATTCCAGCTCCTTTGCTTGGTATAAGGCAGCATCTTCAATTTCATAATAGAATGGAAGGAATGTTGTGTCAACTCTGCCTTGGGTGTTGGAGATGAAACTACAGTATAAGTACTATTTCTACCTAGTAATGGAGGTCGGGTAGAAGCTTGACAGGTGTAGAAGGATAGAAAGTAAGCTTTTCTGTTACATTATTTTATTTTTGAAAATTAAAAAAGTCTCCAAAATTTCTCAGACTAGAAACTCTATGTTTACTATTTTGAGAAATATTAGAGCCCCAACACATAGCATGGCCTGAACCCTAGGCAGAAAATGCAGAGGTAAATAGTAATTATCTGGGTTTTTTTGTTGTTGTTGTTGTTCCTGCACTATCTTGATTGGTCCTGGAAAAAAGAGCTGATTCTCATTTTATAATTTGAAAAAAATAACTTGTGATAGTTTTTATAACTATTTTATCAACTAGCAGAAATTATCTACAAAGATAGGTGAGTCAGGAAAAAGTTAAACGACTGGCAAGAGTATTCTAAGACTGTCGGTAAATAGTGACTAAGATCAGACCAGTAACACCCTGAACACCAAATTTGGGATCTAAATCCAGCTGTGACAGTCTATAACATAAAACCAACATTTTGGGTCTTGAGTTCCACATCTACAAAATAAAAGAGGTGTATCTCTCTGGTGTTCTATAACACAAAACTCCCATTATTTAAAAAGTCATTAACATTAAAATGAACGAAGATTCAGATTTCAGGTAACTTCAGTTCTGTGGAACATCCTGACTTATAAATAGATAAAGAATGGTCCCCTGATGGTCAAAGTATTTTGCAAAAGCAATTGCAATTTAAATAGACCTCCCACATGCTATATTATCTGATTTCTCAACCCACAACAAATTATAAAACTAGGAGTAGTCTGGGGAAGAAAGAATTACAAGAGTTACAAGAATTATCTTTCTTACCGCAAGAAGTGATAGTTGAAGTAAACACAATCAAAGTTAAACTAAACAGAGAACTGGTGGCCTCCCTAAACTGCATGCTGCAGAACTCACACTGAAAATCAACTCTGTGGGAACACTTTGACAACTCCAGGTATACTAGATTCCATACAACAAACAATTCTTGCTGAAATGATCTCATAATCAAATATAATAAATCAGAAGAAGAAAAAGAATGTATAAACAAGCTATATTTCCTAGGATGTGATAATTATTATAAAATAAGCTTATTCTTCTTAAGTGAATAAGGATACAAAAGAAGTGATAGAACCATAATACAAAGACCGAGAATTACAAAAAGGAAGAGGACAGTTGAGAAAAGAAATAAACAGAACTTTTATAAATCAAAATGAGTAGCCAGAGAGACAATTGGTGAACTGAATAATTGATCTGAAATAATAACCTGAAATGCAGATCAGATTAACAACAACAACAAAAATGTAGAAAATGAGAAAGAAAAAAATAAGATTGAGAGATAGGATGTGTCCAATAGAATAACGAACAGAACAAGAAAGAAAACGGGGAGGCAATATTTTAAAATATGGCTAAAGATTTTACAATATTAAAGAAAAGTAAGAGTGTCTTAAATTATAGAAAATGGTAAGTACTAAACAAAATAAATATAATCTAATTACATCTAACTATCTGATAGTGAGGGGAAAAAACATTTAAAAAAAGAAAAATTTCTTACAGCAACTAAATACAAATTACTAATATATAAAGAAAATCACTAGGCAGACAGGAAACATCTCATTAGCAACAATTAATGATAACATATGATGGAATTGGGTGCCTGGGGGGCTCAGTTGTTTAGGCTTCGGACTCTTGATTTCAGCTCAGATCATGATCTCACAGTTCGTGAGTTTAAGCCCCGTGTTGGCCTCTTCACTGGCAGTTTGGAGCCTGCTTACGATGCTCTCTCTTTCTCCCCCTCTCTAGCTTGCTCACTTTCTCTCTCAAATAAATAAACTTTTAAAAAATATATCATGGCATAAAATGATGTAAAGTGCTTAGGCAAAATAATTGAAAAGCTAGAATTTACACTCACCTAAAATATCCTTCAAGAGTGGTAGACAGATAAATATTTTCAAAAAATTGAACACTTAGAATATGTCACTCTGGCCAAAACACAAACAAAAAAGCAAAGATGATAGATGATGATAGATAGATTAGATAGATACATAAAAATAAACCTACTAGTAATTGAAAGGTAACTGAAAAAAGAAATTGAAGAAAATTGAAACTAGAAGGGAAGAAGTGATGGTGTAGGGAGCAAGGAAGACTTCCATTTCCAACCAGAATGGATTAATAAGGGAAGGATTTAACCTCCCCCTTAAAAACTAAATAACCAGAAAACATGTGTGACACAGTTTTTAAACGTTGGATGACAAGGAAACAAAGGAGGTAAATCTAACAAGTTTTCCAGCGGTCTGGAGAGAATTTCCAAGCACACACACACAGTGGGTAGAAGCCCAAACAGCACGCCATGACCTAGCTTAGTTGAGGAGACAGTGTGCAGAGTTTAGGGAGATAGAGGGCTAGGATTTGAGGCCAAATGTCAAGGAAGGAAAGAGAAAGAACTACTCTGGAGGTCTGCAGAACGAACCCCTAAAGATTTTGGCTAAGAACTGATACAGATAAGTGTAAGGATGCTATGCAAGACCAGGAAATATCCCAGCTGTAAGAAGTAGGAAGAACGGGATACCTGGGTGGTTCAGTCTTAGGTTAAGCGCCCAACTTCGGCTGGGGTCATGATCTCACGGTTTGTGGATTCGAAACCTGTATCCGGCTCCATGCTGACAGCTTAGAGCTTGCTTCATATTCTGTGTCTCCCTCTCTGTCATCTCCAACCCCGTTCATGCTCTGTCTTTCAAAAAATAAATAAACATTTAAAAAAAAAAAAAAGTAGGAAGAACAATCCCTTTAAGCTCAAAGAAAGCTTGGAATGGTTCATTTTTTCAGTAGCCAATGTGGAAAGACATCCCAATACACAGAGCATTCAGTATATGTGCTGCCAAAGCAAGCACCCAAAGCACAGAGCATTCAGCAGAGTCCTAAAGAGCATATTGTTTTAGGAGTGAGGTCAAATTAGCATCAGACCAAAGACTTCTCTGGACCAAACACAACAAAGCTTAAAAGTAAACCTAGAAATAATAAAACTCTTTCACATGACTTAATTTCACCCTAAAACAAATCCCAGGAGCATTGAATGAAAGATTTAAAAAATCAACACCAACTAACACAAAATTCATTTCACCCAATATCTAATCAACAATTATCAGGCATGCTTTCTGCTTCTGTGGTAAGATAGAAGAGAAACTCCTCCCTATTCCTCCAGTTAAAAAATCCTGAACAGGGACGCCTGGGTGGCGCAGTCGGTTAAGCGTCCGACTTCAACCAGGTCACGATCTCAGGGTCCGTGAGCTCGAGCCCCGCGTCGGGCTCTGGGCTGATGGCTCAGAGCCTGGAGCCTGTTTCCGATTCTGTGTCTCCCTCTCTCTCTGCCCCTCCCCCGTTCATGCTCTGTCTCTCTCTGTCCCAAAAATAAATAAACGTTGAAAAAAAAAAAATCCTGAACATTGCACATAAAACAAACATAAGAAGATTTGAAATGTCGAGAGAGAAGGCAGACCAAGTTGGGGTCCAAGGAACAACGCATCAATGACTTCCCTAGGTTTTCATTTGGCTTAACATATCCAGACTGGCTGCTGGAGGATCCGGCAAACCAGAAATGCCAACAGACGCAAATAAAAAACAACAAAGCTCCAAGAAAATTCTGCTTTTTTTCTCTAGCCAAAGGATCAGGAAAGTGAGACCTTAGCAAGAATACTTTTATGCAAACACCAATCTGTTCCAACTAAACTCTACAGCGAAAAACCTCACTTCCACACCTTTCCTCAACAAATGCTGCGTTTTCACTTGACTGTAATAAGGTCAAGTTGCTGTAGAGTTTCTGATTGAGGACACAAAAATTTCATCACTGTCCCGTACTATTTCCTCATAATACGTAAAGACCATATTGAGGACAGAATTATTTAGGTAAAATTATTTACATTCCTTTTTCTTATTTAAAATGATGTGAGTACAACATATGAGAGAAAAAATATAGATACAAATGAGGCATTCTAATATGAATCTAATATTTTAACATCAATTTTGGTCTAGGTTAATGATTCCTACCTTCTCAGAGGTAGAACATGCCTCATCCTTTTTTTGAGTCTCATGATGTTTTAAAAATTAGATTCTATTAAAATCAATTTATTTTAAATTTTTAGTTATGCATGTAAAGAAGTAGGAAAATGACACATAAACAGAAGAAAATAAAACCAATTAAATATGACACAGTTGACATGATAGAATAGCATAGAATTAGTCTATGTGCTCAATGTGTACAAGAAGGTATAGGTATCCACAACATGATGAAGAGGGAAATGAAGGATTTTAAGAAAGACACAAGTAGACTCTCTTGAGATGAGTAATACAATATCTCAAATGGAAAATCCCTTAGGATGGAATTAACAGCAGACTATACACGGGAGAAGAAAACATTATTGAACTTGGATATATAGCAATAGAAACTACCCAAAGTAAAACGTAGAGGAAAAAAGAATTAAATTAATATAGCATCAGTGATCCACGGAGCAGATCTAGCAGCACTACATATGTAAAAATAGAATCCCATAAAACACAAGGGAGCAGATGATATTTTTGAGAAACAGGGAATGAAAATTTTCCAAATGTTATTAAAACTAAAAACCAACATGTTCAAGAATTTCATGAAACTCAAGCAGAAGAAATGTGATAAAGAGTATGCCAAATTGCATCATAATCAAATTTCTAAAAAAACAGTGATAAAGAAAAAAATACTAAAACCAGTTAGAGAAAAAGGATGCATTACATAAGAGGAAGTATTGAAAGAATGAGAATAGACTTCTTGTCAGAAACTATGTAAGTCAAAAGACAATGAAGAGACAACTTTAAAGTATAAAGAGAAAAACTGTCAGCTAAGAAATCTATGCACATCCAATATAATTTTCAAAAATAAAAATGAAAGGAATAATTTTTCAGACTAACAGCAGATGAGTGAAATCAGCAGTATCAGTACTGCGCTACAAAAAAAATGTTAATTTCTTCAGGCAAAAATAAACTGAATTTGGATCTCAACAAAGGAATAGACAGAAGAAATGGTAAATATGTAGTAAATATAGAAGGTATTTCCTTTATTGACTAATCCAGTTAAAAGATAATTGGTACTTTAATGGGAAACCTAAAAATAAATTGTGAGATTTATACTATGCAGAAATAACATGTATAACAATATTGCAAAGGACTAGAGTATAAATGGTAGTATACTGTTGTAAGATTTTTAGACAATGTGAAGTGATGTAATACATTTAAAGGTATACTGGAGTAAGTTAAAATATATACTGTTAACTCAACTGAAAATTGAATCATAAAAAAATAATCTACTAATTCAAAATAAGGCAAGAAACGGGAAGGAGAGCAAAAAAGAGATCAAATAGAAAACAGAAAGAAGGTAAATTTAAACCTAACCAATGATGATCACATAAATATAAGTGGTCTAAATATTCAACATAAAGGACACAGATTATGAGATTAGATTGCTAAAACCAAACTCTATTTATATGATATTTAGAAGAAAGACACTTTAATTATAAAGATACAGATACATAATACAAATATAGAAGCTTAAATAAGCTTCCCTGTTTATCGGTACTTTGTGCGAATTATCAAACCCTGATGTCAGGAGGGTACTATATCCCAAGGGCAATAGAAACTTCATGTTTGGAATTCTCCCAGACTTTGCCCTTCCATCTCTTTCTTTGGCTTATTTAATGTACCCATTTCCTTTATAAAACCACAACTGTGAATATAATAGCTTACAATGAGTTATAGGAGTTCTAGTAATTATCAAACCTGAAGTTGACTTAGGGAACCCCCTTGAATTTGCAGTTGGTGTTGGAAACCTTGGGAAGACTTGGAAGTATAAAGGAGTGTACCCTCAAACCTTGAAGTCTGGCAACTCCAGGTAACAACACAGAAGAAAGGTACAGACCAATATCCCTGTTGAATATATAGGCAAAATCTACACAACTTTAGCTAATAATTTTAAATATATATGGTCAATTGATTTTCAATAAAGGCACCAAGGCAAATCAGTGGAAAGAGAAAAGTTTTTTCAACGTGAGATCCTCGAATGATTAGAAGCCATATACATAAATATATAAACAAATATCAACCATTACCTCTCAGAAGAGAACTCATATTGTATCATATAACCTAATATGAAAGTTAAAATTACAGAAAGTCTAGACAAAAACATGGGGAGGAATCTTGGCAAATTTAGCAAAGATTTCTTAGAATGAAAGACAGAAAAGCATAAACCTACAAAACTGATACATTGGACTTTATCAAAGTTAAACTCATCTGCTCTTCTAAAGATAACAAATTAAAAGACAAGATGGGGCGCCTGGGTGGCGCAGTCTGTTAAGCGTCCGACTTCAGCCAGGTCTCGATCTCGCGGTCCGTGAGTTCAAGCCCCGCATCAGGCTCTGGGCTGATGGCTCAGAGCCTGGAGCCTGTTTCCGATTCTGTGTCTCCCTCTCTCTCTGCCCCTCCCCCGTTCATGCTCTGTCTCTCTCTGTCCCAAAAATAAATAAAACGTTGAAAAAAAAAATTTAAAAAAAATAAATAAAAGACAAGCCACACACTGAGAGAAAATACATATAAACCATTATATATAGAAGGTTCATATCCAGAATATTAAAAAAAACAATTACAATTCAATAATAAAAAGCTAAACAATGCATTTCAAACTTTAGGCAATAAATTTGAACTGACACTTCACAAAAGTGAATATGTGGATGGTAAATAAACACATAAAAATGCTGTTAATCATTAGAGAAATGCAAATAAAAACAATTTAATACCATTACACACACATTAGAATGGTTAAAATTTTAACTCTGACAATACCAAGCATTGGTAAGAACATTGATCATCTGGAACTCTCATTCTTACCATTATAGGAATGAAAAATTGTCCAATTATTTTGGAAAATAGTAAGACAATTTCTTATAAATGTAAACATCACTTGCTAGACATGCTAATTATCAATGTACTGTCTTAATTTCAAATTCATCCTCAGTCAGTAGAAGGCACAAGAGAGACATTGCTGGAACAAAGGGGTTCTCTTCTTTGTTCTGGTCTGCTTTTTTTATTTTCTCTTGTTCTTGCTAAACAACACATCAGCAGCAACTATCCTGGGGGGTATCCAGTGGTGTATGCCCCAGGAGCATGCCCAGAACTTTCAACCCCTTAGCAACAACTTGGACCAAACTGCTGCCTGGGTGTGGCCTTCTTGATGTGGACACGATGTTCTGAAGACCTCTTGCTCACAACTGCAACCCTACTGCCTCCATGCACCTGCTCCACGTATTCAGCTCACATATACCCCAGAGCATTATCTCCTAAATGATTGTCAACTATGGACCAGTTCTGACCACAACAGCCCAGTGAACGCCTTCACCATCCAGTAGGCCACAATAACACCTTGCCGAATGAAGTCTAACTCCAACTTTGGTGAAGGCTCCCGTCTTTCAACTTTATCATTCTGTGTGTGTTCACCCTCAGTCCTAGAGTACCCTTTAGAGTTCCCTTTACATCTATATAGTTACTCTCCCATTAGAGCTCAATAATTCTTTATACTTCCACAGCTTAAATTACTATGTGGTTTCTTCTTCTGATTGAACCCTGGCTGATATGCCATATGACTAGTTCACCTGCTCCTAGGAATTTGCCCTATGAGAGACATGTGTAATTTCTATTTAGTAGCTTTCAAGGTTTTCTTTTTACTTTTGGTTTTTAGCAGTTTGACTAAAGGTGGTTGTCTGTACTTACCTTGCTGGAGTCCGTGAGTTTCTTGAATTTGTATGCTTAAATCCTTCTGCAAATCTGAACATTTTGAGCTGTGATATGATATCTTCCAACATTTCTTCTCCCACCCCTCTTCCTTCTCTGCTTCCTGAACACTAATAAAATATATTTTAAACATTTTGATATTGTCTCTGTAACAAGAGTCTGGCTCCACTTTTATGTTTAATTGCTGACAGCTTTTTGAACCAAGCCCTTCTTTTTTTTTCCCTTGTATTCTACAAATGGATAAACTGGTAAGAAAACTTCCTTAGGCACCAACAGGAGACTCAAATCAGATCACCTTGAGAGGCCTGCCCAGCTCTTTGAAACAGCCTTGTTGTATAAATAATAAACTTTTTCATCCCATTTTGGTGTTTGTGTGTGTGGTTTCATCAGTCTTTGTATTTGGACCACATTTGGGGTGGTGGGTCCATCTATTGTTTTAAGATGGCTATAGCAGACTTACACAGTCTTGTTTATTATTTTTTTCTTTGTCTCTCTGCAAATTAAATAATTTGCATTAATCAGTTTTCAAGTAAACTGACCCATGTTTTAACTCATATATGTTATCAGGACACTTAAGGGATTATTTCTTAATTTGAGGAATGTATTTTTCTGTTCCAGATGTTGCATTTAGTCCTTTTTCATAGTCTGTATTACTCTCTTGAAGTTTACTACACTTTCTTTCTTATTTATTTATTTAAAGAGCATGTACAAGCATTGTGGGGAGGAGGGTCAGAAATAGAGGAGAGAGAGAATCCCCAGCAAGCTCCATACTGTCAGTGCAGAGCCCGATGCAAGACTTGAACTCACAGTGAGATCATGACCTGAGCTGAAATCAAGAGTTGGATGCTTAACCGACTAAGCCACCCAGAAGCCCTGAAGTTTACTACATTTTCATTCATTGTGAGCATATTACCCTTTACTGTCAACATATAGTTCTGTACCCAGTTAAGTAAGCTATCTTTCAAAATGAAGGAAAAATAAAGAGTTTATCAGTATACAAATACCACATTATTATGTTGTGTACCTGAAACTAATATAATATTGTGTGTCAATTATACTTCAATTTAAAAAATAAAAAAAAGGGGCACCTGGGTGGCTCAGTCGGTTAAGTGGCCGACTTCGGCTCAGGTCATAATTTCGCGGTCCGTGAGTTCGAGCCCCGCGTCGGGCTCTGTGCTGACAGCTCAGAGCCTGGAACCTGTTTCAGATTCTGTGTCTCCCTCTCTGTGACCCTCCCCTGTTCATGCTCTGTCTCTCTCTGTCTCAAAAATAAATAAACGTTAAAAAAATTTTTTAAATAAAATAAAATTCAGAGACATCTGGAAAAAATTGTGAAATAAAATGGTAAAGAGACTATTACTAGAAGACTTTCAATAAAGGAAAATTTTATGAATTTATGAACAGAAGGGAAATGATCCCAGAAACTCTACTCTGCAAGAATTATTGATAAGCAAAAATATTAGAAAATATGTGAAAAAATATTGTAACAATTGATAAAATGAAGACATAAAAACAACTTATAATTTAGCTGGACCTAAAATACTTGTCAACAATTAAATATAATTTCATGAGCCTGATCAAAATTAATGTATTCTAAGATGTTCATATGGTTCAGGGGTAGGGAATAATTATTAATTTTCTTAAGCTTTGTTAAGAATGCATGTTAAAATAGCTAGGTTAAAAAAATAGACATAGACTTTCCAAACATGCTGAAGAGAAAAAAAATGAACAAAATGAATAAATGAATGAAAATAAATGAAAGTAAACCAAAAGAAGGCAAGGAAGTGGAGAAACAGCAAAAGCAATGGCAAGATATAATGGAAAGCAAAACATGATTTAACGCAATCCAAATATGTTAAAAGTACAATAAAAGTAAATGGACTATACCGTCCAGGTCAATGATAAAGTGCGCCAAATAAGATTAAAATTCAAAATATTATACACTGCTTTAAAAAGACACACTTAAAACACAAGGACACAGAAAACCTGAAAGTCTAGTAATGGAAAAGATATATAACAAGCAAATACTAGTTAAAAAAAGGCTGACATAACTATGTTAGCACTAAGCAAGTTACACTATGAAGTCAAATGCATTACCAGGATAAAAAGGTTGTTAAATATTGGTAAGTGGTTCAGTTAACCAGGAAAATATAACAAGAACAAACCTATACAATTCCTAATAATATAGCCTCCAAATACATAAAGTTAAAATTGTCAACTCCACAATCATGATGAGAGATTTTAAGGTAATTATAAAATATAAAATATCAATAAAGGTATAGAAGATATGACTGTACAATTAATGATCTTAACCTAATGGTTATATGAAACTGTACTCTAGATTTGGAGAAGTTACATTCTTTACAGGCCATGTATGAAATGTCTATGCTGTGGAACACTATGAGCCATGTGTTAAGCCACAAAACTAGTTTCCAATAATTTTAAAGAGTTTGTATCATACATATTGATATTTGATACAAAAACTAGGGAAACGACACATATTTGGAAATTAAAAATACTCTTAAGAAACGTATTTCAAAGGAAAATTCACAGTGGATTTGGAAAATGCTTAAGATCAGTAACATACTGCAAATAAAAACTTATGGGATATAGTTACTAAAGCAGTAATTAGTGGGAAATTTGTAGCATTAAGTATTACAATATGTAAAAGAGGACAGATTAAGCTGAGGGAGTATAGAAAATGTGTAATTAATGATATAGAAAACAAATATACTATAGAGAAGATAAAGTGCCAAAGGCTGGTTCTTTGAAAAAAATTAACAAATCATTGGCAAGAGTTATTATGATAAAAGGTAGATTCTTTAAACTGTATTAAGAATAAAACAGGAGATATGCCTTGAGAACTGCATAGATTGAACAGAAAATAATATTATAAAGAATTTTATGCCAGTAAATGTGAAAATGAGACAAAATAAAACTAGATGAAATGGATAGATTCTTCAAAAGTGTAACTTACCAAATCAACACAAGAAGAAAAATATATTAATAGTTCTATTATCATTAGAGAAAATAACTCATAACTAAAACACTTCACACAAATAAAACACTAGGCCTGGATTGCTTTACATTGATCTCCACCAAACAGTAAAGGAAAGGACATATCTAAGATCCCTCTCTCAGAAAATAAGAAGAGCGAATTATCTCAATTTATTTGATGAGACTACATAGGCTCGATGACAATAACACAAACACCACAAACTATGAACATAGTCAGCAACCTCACTCATGTATATTGATGCTGAACTTATAAAGTAAATATCAGGAAATCAAACTCAACAAGAAGACTTGTTTCCATTTTTAGGGCTGCCATAACAAAGTACCACAAGCTGGGAAGTTTAAAACAACAGAAACTTATTCTCTCATAGGGCTGAAGGCTAGAAGTCTGAGACCAGTACCAGCAGGCCATGCTTCCTGCCATGTCATTAAAGGAGGGTGCTTCTTTGCCTCTCCCAGCTTCTGGTGGTGCCTTGACATGTGGCAGCATAACTTCAATTTCTGCTTCCGGCTTCATGTGGCTGTCTTCTCCCTGTGTCTCTGTGTCTTCGTACGGTGTTCTTCTCTCTTAGAAAGAAAACAGTCAGACTGGATTAGGGTCCACTGTAATGACTTCATCTTAACTTGATTACATCCACAAAGACCCTACTTCCAAAGGTCATATTTATGGGTACCAGAGATTAGGGGCTCACCATCTTTGGAGGGGACACAATTTAACCCATAACAACGACCAAGTTGCGTTTACCCAAAGAATAGAAGATAAGTTTCATATCAAAAAATTGATTATTGCAATTCATCACATTAATGGACCAAAGGAGCTAAACCTTATACATTTTCTTAGTATACGCAGAAAAGAAATGATAAAATTCAACATCTATCTGTGACTACTAAACTAAGGAAAAGAAAGAAAAACTCTAAGTCAACTGTGAACAGAAAGGAACTTTATAAACTTGCTAGATGAAGTAAACATAGAAAACAAATCATGTATATAATTACTAAAATGGTAAAAACAATCAAAAAATACTTGCTGTTCCCATTCATTTTTAATGCTTAATGGCTGTTTTAGCCAGTGTAGTAAGATGGGAAGAAAAAAAGAAGAAGACAAAAGAACTGGTTAAAACAGAAACAAAACTTATCATAAGTTACATATTATTGTTTTTTTCTCTTAAAGAAAACTCAGAAGTATCTACAGGTAATTTTTTTATATCAACGGTAGCATAAATAATTTTAGTGGATAAAACATCAATACAAAAAATTTACTTGCGAATGTTTACTTCAGCAACAATCAAAACTGTAATTTTAAAAAACCTGCACAATAGAAACAAAAATAAATTGTACTTAAACATAGGGAATATAGTCAATAATATCATAATAACCGACCACGCTACACAGATGGTGAGCATTGAGCAATGTATAGAATTGTCAAATCAGTATGTTGGACACCTGAAACTAATATAACATTGTATGTCAATTACACTTCAATTAAAAATTAAAATTAAAATTAAATAATACTTAGAAATAAATTCAATTAAATATAAAAATGTTTTTAGGGAAAAAATTATGCAGTTGTTTTGGAAGGCATTCAATATTTCTAAGTAGATAAATATTTCATATTCTTGAAGAAACTCAATATCATGAAGGTGTATATTCGCCCACAAATAATTTATATAGAATTCAATACAAATCCTAACCGGATTTGTTACTGTTGAAGTTGATTTTACAATTTACTTGGAAAAGCATTATCTGGAAGAGCAAAAGCACCCAAATAGCCACCACATTTGGGAAGACTCTTAAACTAATGGATTTGAAGACTTATTAAAAAGTTATATAATTAAGATCCTGTAGTATAACTAGATAAATAGACTCATGGAACTAAACACAAAGTCTAGAAACAAATCCAGGCAAAATGGGCTATACTGATTTATAAAAAATTTAGAGCTTGATATCAGTGGGGAAAGGATGGGCTATTCATAAAGGTTCTGGGCATTTTAATTACCCCTATTGAAAACTGTTATCAGGTTTCCTATATCACTCATCTCTCTCTCTCTCTCTCTCTCTCTCTCTCTCTCACACACACACACACACACACACAAACACACACACGCAAATTAGCTACTGGTTGATTGAAAAATCAATGTGAAAGACAAAAGCATAAAACTTTTAAAAGATAACATAAGAAAGTATCTTTATGACTTATGGAACTATTTCATAAGCAAGACATAAAACATACAATCTACAAAGAAAAATATTGATAAATTGAACTCTATTAAAAATCAAAGATGTCTGATGATGAAAACTTATCATAGAATAAACATAAGTGCCAAGCTAGGAGAACATATTTGTAACACATAAAACTCAAAAGAAGTTATATAGAGAATAATTCAAAAACTCTTGTGAAATCAATGTGAAAAACGCAAACAACCGAATAAAAAAAGATTTGGACAGGCACTTTACAGAAGGGAAAAAAATAGCAATAGATGATAGATAGATGATAGGTAGGTAGATAGATGATGGGTAGGTAGATAGATAGATAGAGCGACCAAAAAAGTGTTCATTAGTAATCAGAGAAATAAAACTTAGGCATAATGCAATATTGCTTTATACCCATGGACAGAAAAGCAATTTTTGAGTTCAGACAATACAGTGATGGCAAAATGTAGAGCCGCAACATCTCCCACATACTGCTGACTGGCACATAAATAGGTACAATCACTTTGGAAAACAGTTGGACATTTCCTGGTCACTTAAACACGTCCCCACCCTATGATTCAGCAATGCCACTAGTTAGTAAATACTCGGGAGAAAGTCTTGCACATACATACAGGATATGTATACAAACATGGTCATAGCAGCATTGCTCATAGTCGCAAAACCCGAAATGGGGTAATATCAGTCAACAGAATGGAAAAATAACTTGTTCTATCATATAACTGAATATTAGACAGTAGTCAAAATAAATTAACTATAGGTACTTACATTAACAGATAAATCTCAAGAACATGACACTGAACAAAGAGAGCAAGTTAGAGAAAATAACATCCAATTTTTTTCATTAGATAAATGTCATAAACAAGTAAGACAAAATAATATATTATTCACAAAGATAGGACAACTATAAAGAAAGACAAGGGAAAGATGAATACGAAACCTTGGTTCTGTTACCATTTAAAGGAAGGGAGAATGTGCAGAAAATGAAATCAAGGAGGATTATAACAAAAAGAATACCAAAGCAATATTTTACTTCTTGAACTGGATAAAAGACTCATAATGACTCTCATTATTATTCTTTACACTGGACATCAGTTTTTATGTATTCTTTTGTATGCATAATATTTAACAATAAAAACCTTAACAAAAAAATAAGAAGCCAAGAACAAAAAACATATTTTGAATTTAAAAAAAAAGAGACTCACAATCAGACATTAAAACTTTTCTAAAATTATCAATTTTAGGAATAGGATTGGAATAGACAAAACGAAGGATTAGTACAGATAACCTAGGAATAAAAAAGAACCTAGAAACATGTATGTGGAAATTTGTGATCTGATAGAGGGGCATGGGAAATTTCTGAAAATAGGGTTCATTAATTAGAGATGGGAAAATACATACACAAAAAAGAATGTTAATTTTTTTTTTCTTGGCATAAATTACATCTCGTTCTGTAGGACAGGGAGAGTGAGTGGTTAAGTGCCCCATCACTGGGGTCAGATGGCTACATTCCAATCCCTCCTCAGGTACACGAGAATCCAAGGTCAGGACAGGTCACCTTGCCCCTCTACAGCTCACCTCACCCATCAGTAAAATGGAGATGGTACAGTGATAGTACTCAACTCCTTGTCTTGTTAAGATTGAGTAAAATAATCCATTCCAAGTGTCTCCTTTGGATGAAAGCTACTTTAGCTTGCTTCCAAAATCATTTAACATCACGTTCCTGAAATTAAGAAGTTAATTTGATGAGGGGAGGGACACGGTTTTCAAAACCATTATTTGTTACTTTTCTGTCTCAATCAACAGCCTTTGAGTTTGAAGAGCTTGAAAGTAGCAATTATGCCTATTCAACATCATACATTCAGTACCTAACACAGAACTTGCCATGAGATAGATGCTTAATAAATATGCATTGGGTTGCGCTGGTTTGAATTAAGAAGTGAAGGGAAAGTAGCATTGCTATAAAAAGGGAAAGAGTCAACGTGGGTGCTGGAAAATGCCACAGCTTTTCAAGACTGTGTGGAGAAAACAAAGCAGTGTTTTAAAGGCCAAATTTAATGGATTCCCAAGGTTATGCTACTGTGAAATTATACTACTGTGAAACAGGAATTAGAATCAGTCAATCCAAAATGTAAAATACCATGGAAGATAAGGTAATAAAACATAGTATACTTTAAATGAATAGTCCAATTAGCCAAACACCAGGGAGAACTTAAATCAGAATGTAACTTTATATGAGCAGAACAAAGAGCAACTATTAATACTGACAAGTAAAAAGGACCAAAAAAAAAGGGGCGGGAGGAGAGGGAAGTATAGTAATTATGTAGTAATATGCCATCTCATAGGAAACCTAATCACCAAAGAAATAGTCTAATGCATAACATAACTCCTTCGCAAGATACTTAAATATATACAATCCATAATTAAAATAATTCAAATCAGCAGAAATCAAACCTACTGAAAAACCATATGTCCATTTTCAAAGAATAGTATCTGTACTAAATTAGTAGGTGTCGTAGCAGAATAAAGTTCGGAGCTGCTTAATTTTATAATATGTTGATAGTCACTGATTTAAAGTTTTAGCAAAATAGGCATAAAAGAAATATATCACTTAATCGGCATTATTATTGAAAATACTAAAGAAAATATTTTATTTTAAAATGGACATCAGAAACAGTGTTTCAGGTGACATAAAGGTTTTCATAATTTTTCATCTAAAAATGTGATATAAATATACCATATATAAAAATTTGTAGCAAAATTTTCAAAATACTTTGTCTTCTTTTAGAAATATATAGCCAAGAGGTTTAAATGTCAGGCGAATTATGATGAGATACTTCTTTATCCTTCAAAAAAGGATATTTTCAATTTCATGACCAAGAAGAGATTCTAAAAAGCTCTGTTTCTTTTTGCTTTTTCATTATCATTCCAAAAATGATTGACCGTATATCAAAACTGGATCTTCCAAGCTATTACATTTCACCATCTGGTTAACCTTATCAGTAAAGCACTAGAAAACAAACCTCACACATTAGAATTTCATCCACTCCGCAGAGTTATCCTGATCATAAAGAGTTGCCCAAAACTGAGATAAATTATTATGGAGACCAGAAATGGGTTACATTAACTATACATGATTGAATTCAACTAGAAGAATGGCCCCTATAACAAACCCTAAGGTCTAATGCTGCTGGTGGTGCATGTGCAGAACAGAAATGCTGGTCATTCAGCTCATGTTTACCCAATACAGCATAAGTACACTTACAGTATATCCAGATACAAAGACATTTAGAGTTTTTGAGTTTTTAGCAATAATTATGCCTCATCCGCAAAGGCATCTCAATGTTCTGTACCACCCACACGCACTTCTCCAATGTTTCCAGACCAAATCAGATTAGACACAAAAATGATCATGATCCTAGAATTATGTCAAAACTAATGGCCCATAAGTAACAGCAACAACTCATGAAAACTGTAGAATTGAGTTTAGATTTAGGACGAGAGCCCAAAGCACTATCCACACTGCAGTCCTAGGAAATACATACTTCAGCCTGAAGAATTAATAAAATGGTCCCAGAAGATTTTACTGAAATTAAATGGAAGATAGCACCCAATATTCCTATATCATTTTCATCTTTGCCTGTATTAAGGTCAGGAAAGAAGTGGCTTTACAAGCGAAAGGTGGCACAAAGAAATTATCTGTGATCTGAAATATTCTGGGGAAAACACACAAAGAAGGCAAGGTGCAAATGTGATAGTGAATGTTCGTGTTGTTTACTTTGGAGAATGCAATTATCATGGCTGTGGTTATGATTTTTGGTAGTTCAAAAGCTACCTTATGATTTCCCTACACACAATATGAAATTAAGTTTGGTGTTTTGCCCACAAGAGTATTCATGTCACTCCTGACAGTTTTTTTTTTCTCCTTTCATTCCCACAGAATGCCAAGAACTTCCAAAATGCATTACCATGCAAATGTCTTGGGTGACTTTACTACACATTTATATTGCAAGGTAATCAATAAATTATTATTTCAATATTTATTGGAATCTCAGAATAAGAAAGAAGATAGATTACACAAATTCATCTTCTGTGATTAATGGATGTTCCAGCAGAAGGCATACACTGATGGAGTAGGTCAGTATGCAGACTATATTACTGAATATTTCAACCCGGGTTGTAAATATAGTATCTGTTTCTCTTAGGGACTGTCACACTGAGTGCAGTATAAAAGGCAATAAATTTCAACAGATTAATTAACTCTTTGGTTACTGGGGCTGTGTGTCACCTATCCTGGCACCTAATAAAAATTCCTTTAATGCCAAGACATAAAGAAGGGCCTCTTTGGAAATGAGTTATTAACAGCATTTCGTGAATAGATGGAGAAATTGTAACCGAGCCATTTAAGTGTCATAAAGTGCAGCAAAGGCTGCTGGAGGCCTCTGAGGGACGCCAGGCAATACCATAACAATCAAATCTGAGATGGAAGAGGGATTGAGCTGTCCACTCAGAATTTTTATATTGTCAAAGAGCAGCGAGGAAATAATGTGATCAAGAAGTGAATTAACCTTGTGTGTGAAAGAAAGGGGATGATCTGATGGAAAAGGCAGTAAAGTAAAAATCACTCCATAATGCCTGCATTGCAGGCGAGTCATGAGGGGCTCCTAATGTCTGCAGGCTGTCAGAAAACGGATCCAGACCTCTAAGTACTCTAAACCCATTACCTGCATTAGCCTGTAATTGGAATACATTTATTCATGCTTTTTGAGTTCTTCAGGGTCTACGTCGTGTATACCCACAGAGCATTAATTCCTATAAATGTTATATCTTTGCAGACTCCTGCAAACACGTCGACAGTCCTGGGTGGGAATTAACATTCACTGAAGCAAGAGAGGAAGAAAGTGCTGGGCACGGAGTACAAGATCTGGATATACGCCTTCTATTTCATACTATATTGTTTCATTTGGCACCTTGGCTGCCTCCTCCAAATATTCTTTGGATGCTTTCTGATGAACGTCTAGCTACCATGTTTTTCAGATTTTTAGATTTCAAGGCAAGAGTTCCGACAAGCAGAAAATAATAAATATCAAGTACCAACCAGGTGTGTTTTTATTAACGTTTGCGTAACTATCTTTCAAAATGTAAATTTCACCTTCTCACTTGAGATTGATTCTCAATATATGACACTTTTTATCAAGTTCTACAGAAAACCCAAAAGGCATATAGAAACAATGATATAATTTAAATCAATCATTTTTCCCCCTAAAGACGGCACCTTTATCCTAGGTTACTTAGTAGAACCAAACCCAGCAAATATCAGGAAGTAGATGCCTGGCACATAGAGCAGGCACTGCTCGGAACGCCTTACATATATTAACTCAGGTCACCTTGAAGACCATCCTGTGAGGTGGGTACTTTTATTACTGTCTCCATTTATAAATTAGGGAGGCAGAGCACCGAGAGGATAAGGAAATTCCTGAAGGCCACACAGCTGATTTGAACCCCAACAATTTGTCTCTAGGTGTCTGGATTCTTAGCCACTTTGCAAAATTGCCTCACCAAAAACCAGTCACTAGATCCAGCATACTACTTAAATGACTCTCCCCAAACAATGAATATCCTATTTGTACTATAATAATAAATTAAGCTTTAAATTACATATGAGTGTGTGTGTGTGTGTGTGTGTGTGTGTGTGTGTGTGTGTGTGTGTGTTGTTCTCAGGGATTTTACACCTTCAGCTGGTCTTCATTCCTTCTATATATCAATCATTCTCTTTTTCTATAAAGGAAAATTCCTATTAGCATCTAGATATCTAGATGTGCTCTAGTCTTCTGACTTTATCCTCTGTCTCCTGGATCCCACATCCCCTTAGCGCTTACCTTTGCCTCTTCGTGGCAAATCTTCTCTAAGGAGTTGTATTTGCATGCTGTCTCTACTTACTCATGTCCTATGCATTCTCCAACAGAGAATTCTATTCCACTCCACAGACACTGCAGTGCTAAATCCAAAGGTCACATTCATGTCTTGCTTTTCTTTGACCTTTTGGCAAACAGGACATAGTTAACCATTCCCTCCTTCTGCCTTTGTGTCTTCTAGGACACCACTGTCAGCCCTCTCTCCTACCTCCTGCACACCTGGGTTTTCTTGTACCCAGTTCTGAGATATTGAGGTTTTCAGATTCCCTCACACTACCACAAAAAGCAAGCAAGCAAGCAAGCAAGAAAGAAAGAAAGAGAGAGAGACCACGTTCCATCTAGTTGCTTAAGCCAGAAATCTAGGTATCTTCTAAAGCCCCTGCTTCCTCCATCTCATTTGCCAGATGTTGGCTTAAGGGCAATATTTTATCCAGTTCTGGCCACCAAGTGTGAAGGAAAGATTTTCCATATCTAAAAAATGACACACAGGAGGAAATGAAAGACATCTCTCATCCAGGTGATGGCTGACACCACAGCTACAGCCTTGTGGTTCTATGAGGAGACATCACTGACACGACAAGGAGGACAGAGCAGAAAGTGGCAAGCACCTGGGTACTGGATTGTCTCAGAATTGACCAATCCTGGAGCCGCTCTACATCTGGGCATCTTCTTATGTACTACAACACACTCCTCATGGTTTAAGACGGTCTTAGTCGGATCTTACGTTATTTGAAGCCAAAAGCAATCTGACCAACACATTCCTTCTCTATCAGTTAGCTGCATAACAAATCACCTCAAAATTTAAGGGTTCAAAACAACAATAAATGTGTATGTCTCACAATTACTATGGGTCATGAAGTCAGAACTGGCATAGTTGGGTCGTCCTGGCTTGGGATCACCCATGAGGTTGTAGACGGATGTGATGTTGGCTAGGGCTGCAAGTTAACTGAAGGCTTGGCAGGGGCAGATGAATCTAATTCCAAAACAGTTCATTAAAAAGCATCACATTCACAACTTGGTGCTGGCTGTTGGTGGGGGCCTCAGTTCCTTCCCAGAGGGAATTCTCCACAGGTCGCTGAGACACAATATGGTAGCCAACTCCTTTCAGAATGATCAATCCAAGAGCGAGAAAACCAGCCAAGTGGAAACCATTCTTTTCTCTTTTTTTTTATGACTATGCCTCAGAAGTCATATGGTATCACTTCTGCCACATTCTATTCATTAGACGAGAATCCCTATGTTTAGCCCAGATTTAAGGGAGGAAATTAGGCTCCATTTTAGGAAAGGTAAAGATATGCGGACATATTTTAAAACAATCACATGAACCTTTTCTCACTGAATTCTATTCCCAGTGATTTTCTTTCAACTCCTAGGATTTCCTAGATTCCTTTCTACCTCAGAGCTCTTACACATGTGAACATGATTGCTCCTCCCTTGGATTTCTTCTCTTCAGGCCCTTTAGGCTGGCCATCTCTTTCTCACATGGCTTCCCCATCACATTAGATCCAGTCTTAGCCTTCATAATACTTTCCACAATTTATAATTGTTTTATTTGATTGCATTTACTTTTTTTTTCTTTTGGTTGGTCTGTATTCACTCACTGGAAAGTATATTTCCTTGATGGAAGGGATATCTTTGTCTGGTTTACCATTATACACCTCAGTGTCTAACACAGTATCATCTGACAGGTAGTAGGTACTCAAAAATGGTGAGTGAATGAATGAATACATGAATGAGAAAAACCTGGGTATGCATCCAGAAAATATTTTTAAAGAGTGGCATTAGTACAACCAGTCACAGGAAGATGTCCAAGGTGACAAGGTGCTTAGGAAGTTTAATATGGAGAGAGACATTATAGCTACATTTTGAATATTCAGAGGGCTATCAATGGGGAAAAGATTAGATTTATTCTTTATGATTCAAGGGCTATAATTAGAACGAATGGGCAGAAATTATGGGAAAACCGAGTTTAGTTCAATAAAAGGAAGGCCTTTCCAATAATTAGAGTTCCCTAAAAAGTGAAACCCATGTACTTATAAGAAAATAATCTATCACTCCAAATGTTCAAACATATGCCCTAAGACCACTTGCCTTCAATGACAGAGAAGAAATTCAGATATCAGACACCAACAAGACCAGGTGACAATAAGCTCTCATGGTACATTTTAAAACTCTGTAATATAGACCTTAACAAAATATATATTAAAAACTGTCATGTGGGGCACCTGGGTGGCTCAGTTGGTTGAGGGTCCAACTCTTGATTTTGGCTCAGGTTGTGATCCCAGAGTCATGGGATTGAGTCCCGTGTCAGGCTCTCTGCTGAGTGTGGAGCCTGCTTGAGATTCTCTCTCTCTCTCTCTTTCTCTCTCTCTCTCTCTCTCTCTCTCACTGTCTCTCTCTCTCTCCTTCTGCCCCTCTCCCCCACTCTCAATCTCTCTCTCTCTCTAAAACAAAACAAAACAAAAACAAAAAACGCTGTCTAGCAAACATTTTTTGTAAGAAAGAATAATAAAATGAAAAACCATAGAAAAAACTTTCTATCTATACTCTCATACTTTTGGAGATCTTGATAATGGAAAATGAAATCTTTAATGTTTAGTTTTATAATAAGAAAAAGAGAATGCTTATTTTCCTTCTTTCAAGTGTTTATTTAAATTCTAGCTAGTTAACATACACGGTAATATTAGTTTCATGTGTAAAGTTTACTGATTCAACACATATACAACTCCCAGTGCTCATCACAACAAGAATACTCTTAATCCCCATAACCTATTAAACACATCCCCCTACCCACCTCCCCTCTGGTAACCACTGGTTTGTTCTCTAGAGTTAAGAGTCTGTTTCTTGGTTATCCTCTCTTTTCCCCGCTATGATTGTTTGTTTTGTTTCTTAGATTCCACATATGAGTGACTTATTCCACTTAGCAGAATACTCTCTAGCTCCATCCACATCATTGCAAATGGCAAGATTCCATTCTTTTTCATGGCCAAGTCATATTCCATTGTATATAGAAACCACCTCTTCTTTATCCATTCGTCAGTTGATGGACACTTAGGCTCCTTCCATAATTTGGCTATCGTCGATACTGCTGCTATAAAGACCAGGGTGCATGTATCCCTTTAAAATAGTATTTTTTTGCCTTCTTTGGGTAAATATCTACTAGTTCTAGTGGAGGATCAAAGATTAGCTCTATTTTTAACTTTTTGAGGAACCTTCATACTATCGTCCATAGTAGCTGTACCAGTTTGCATTTCCACCAACAGCACAAGAGTGTTGCCCTTTCTCCATATCTGTGCCAACACCTGTTGTCTCTTGTGCTGTTGATTTTAGCCATTCTAACAGGTGCGAGATGACATCTTATTGTATTTTTGATTTGTATTTCCCTGCTGATGAGTGATGTCGAACATCTTTTCATGTGTCTGTAAGCTATCTGTATGTCTTCCTTGGAAAAATGCCTATTCATGTATTCTGTCCATTTTTTAATTGTTTGTTTTAATTGTCTGTTTTTTGGGTGTTGAGTTTTATAAGCTCATAATATTTTGGATACTAACCCTTTATCAGATATGTTATTTGCAAATATCTTCTCCCATTCCATAGGTTGTGTTTTAGATTTGTTGATTGTTTCCTTTACTGTGCAGAAGCATTCTATTTTGATGAAGTCCCAATAGTTTATTTTTTATTTTGTTTCCCTTGCCTCAGGAGACGTATCTATAAAGAAGTTGCTATGGCCTGTGTCAAAGAGGTTACTGCCTATGTTCTTCTCTGGGGTTTTAATGGTTTCCTGTCTCACATTTAGGTCTTTAATCCATTTTGAATTTATATTATGTATGGCGTAAGAAAGGGTCCAGTTTCATTCTTTTGAATGTTGCTGTCCAGTTTTCCCAACACCATTTGTTGAGGAGACTGTCTTTTTTCCATTGGATATTCTTTCCTGCCTTGTTGAAGATTAATTGACCATATAGTTGTGGGTTCATTTATGGATTTTCTATTCTGTTCCCTTGATCTATGTGTCTATTTTTGTGCCATTACCATTTGTAATATAACTTGAAATCCAGAATTCTGATACTTGCAGTTTCACTTTTCTTTTTAAACATTGCCTTGGCTATTTAGGATCTTTTGTGTTTCCATACAAATTTTAGGATTGTTTGTTCTGGCTCTGTGAAAAATGTTGGTGGTATTTTGATAGGATTGCATTAAATGTGTAGATGGCCTTGGGTAGCATAGACATTTTAACAATATTTGTTGCTCCAATCTGTAGGCATAGAATGTGTTTCTATGTCTTTGTGTCTTCTTCAGTTTCTTTTGTCAGTGTTTTACAGTTTTCAGAATACAGCTTGTTTCACCTCTTTGGTTAGGTTTATTCCTAAGTATCTCATTGTTTTTGGTGCAATTGTAAATGAGATTGATTCCTTGATTTCTATTTCTACTGCTTATTTTTGGTATATAAAGATGCAAAAGATTTCTATACATTGATTTTGTATCCTGCCAGCAGGAGGAAGGAAATGATGACGACTAGAGCATAAATAAATGATAAAGAAGCTAACAAAAGAAAAAATAGAACAGGTCAATGGAAACCAAAAACTGGTTCTTTGAAAAAAATCAATAAAATTTATAAACCCCTAGCCAGACTTATAAAAAAGAAGAGAACATACCCAAATAAATAAAATTACAAGTGAGAGAGGAGACATAATAACCAACGCCACAGAAATACAAACAATTGTAAGAGATTGCTATGAAAAACTACATGCCAACAAATTGAACGACCTAGAAGAAACAGATAAATTCCTGGAAACATATAAACTATCAAAACTGAAACAGGAAGAAATAGAAAACTTGAACAGTCCAATAACCAACAAAGAAATTGAATCAATAATCAAAAATCTCCCAAAAAACGCAAGTCCAGGGCCTGATGGCTTCACAGGTGAATTCACCAAACATATAGAGAACAGTTAATACCTATTCTTCTCAAACTATTCCAAAAAATAGAAAAGAGAGGAAAACTTCCAAATTCATTCTATGAAGCCAGCATACCCTGATACCAAAACCAGATAAAGACTCCACTAAAAAAGAGAACTATAGGCCAATATCCCTGATGAACATAGATGAAGAATTCTCAATAAAATCTTACCAAACTGAATCTAAAAGTACATTAAAAGCATCATTCACCACAATCAAGTAGGATTTATTTCTGAGTGCAAGTGTAGTTCAATATTCACATAATAATCAATATGATAAACCACATGAATAAAAGAAAGGATAAGAACCATATGATCTTTTCAATTGATGTAGAAAAATATCTGACAAAGTACAATATCCATTCATGATAAAAACCCTCAACAAAGTATGGTTAGAGGGAACACACATCAACATAATAAAGGCCATCTATAAAAGACCCACAGCCATTATCCTCAACGGGGAAAACTGAGAGCTTTCCCCCTATGGTCAGGAACAAGACAGGGATGTCTACTCTCACCACTGTTATTTAACATAGTACTGGAAATCCTAGCCACTGCAATCAGACAACAACAAAATAATAAAAGGCATCCAAATTGGCAAGAAAGAAGGATAACTTTCACTATTTGCAGGCAACATGATATTCTCTATATAAAGACACCACAAAAAAATTTTAGAACTAATACACGAATTCAGCAAAGTCACAGGATACAAAATCAACATACAGAAATCTGTTGCATTTTTATACACCAATAATGAAGCAGCAGAAAGAGAAATCAAGGAATCAACCCCATTTACAGTTGCATCAATAACTATAAGATAACGAGCAACAAACTGAACCAAAAAGGTGAAAGACTTGTATCTGAAAACTATAAAACACTGATGAAACAAATTAAAGATGATACAAGCCATGGAAACACATTCCATGATCGTGGACTGGAAGAACAAGTGTTGTTAAAAATGTCTGTATTACCCAAGACAATCTACACATTTAATGTAATCTCTATCAAAACGCATGTTTGTTTTCAAAATCTAAATATTGTCACATATTGATTTGATATTGATCTCAGAGCTAGAGAGTTTATTTTTTTAATGGTTATTTATTTTTCAGAGAGAGAGAGAGAGAGGATGAGCAAGGGAAGGGCAGAGAGAGGAGGGACAGAAGAGCCGAAGCAGGGTCCACATTCTCAGCAGCCAGCCAATATGGCGGTCAAACTCACAAACCATAAGATCATAACCTGAGCCCAAGTCCGACACTCAACTGATTTGAGCCACCCAGGCACCCCAGAGCTAGACATTTTAACTAAATGGTTCCTATATTTTCTAATGTCTTTTGTTTCTGGAAGTAATAAACACACTAGCTATAGTTTTTATTCCTATATTTAATTAATCTTTTAAACATTGTATAAAGGAAAACAATATTCTTTAGTTTAGGCTCTCAATGGGTGAATAATGCAGTAGATCCCTACACTAGAATATTATTCAGCAATAAAAAGAAATGAGCTATCAATCCATGAAAAGACATGGAGGAAACTTAAATTAAGCATGTTATTCAGTGAAAGAAGCCAATCTGAAAAGGCCACATACTAGTATGATTCTAACTATATGACATTCTGGAAAAAGCCAAAGTTTTGTGAGGGAGGTAAAGAGGAATGATTAAGTGGCACACAGGGAATTGTTCGGGCAATGGCACTATTCTGTACGATACTGTAATGGTGGATACATGATGTGTCGTTTTACATGTGTCCCAAGTCCATGGACACCAAGAGCAAATCCTAATGTAAACTATGGACATTACTTAATGATAATGTATCAATATTGCCTCATCAACAGTAATAAATATATCACTCTATACAGGAGGTTAATAATAAGGGAAACTGTGGGAGAGGTATATAGGAACTCATTGTATGTATGCAAAAAATACAAAGTATATAATGTATAGCACACATATTATACACTATATATAGAATATATATTATATATTATAATAATAATATTATATGAATAATATAAATAATAAATATTACATAAAATATATAATTATTATATTATATATTATCGTAATTATATATTCTATATATTGAATAACAAAAGATTGTAATAATTTAGTGTAAATTCTATGGCATTAAGTATTAAGGTATCTAAAGACAGAGAAGGGAACAGACAGAGACAATGAGGTATACAAAAGCAGACCCCAAATGTGAAAAATTGTAGAACTTGGAGGAAAATTGATAAAAAGGACACAGTGTCAGCCGGTGAAGCAAAACAAATGAAGATTTAGAAGGAGAGAGGCGCCTGGGTGGTTCAGTCAGTTGAGTATCTGACTTCGGTTCAAGTCATGATCTCACAGTTTGTGGGTTCAAGCCCTACATCAGATTCTGTGCTGACAGCTCAGAGCCTGGAGCCTGCTTCGGATTCTGTGTGTCCTTCTCTCTCTCTGCTCTGCCCCCCCACCACTTGCAATCTGTCTCTCAAAAATGAATAAACATTAAAAAACTTTTGGGGGGGCACCTGGGCAGCTCAGTTGGTTAAGCAACTGACTGTTGGTTGATGCTCAGGTCATGATCTCACAGTTTGTGAGTTCGAGCCCCACATCGGGCTCTGCACTGACAGCTCAGAGCCTGCTTGGGATTCTTTCTCTCTCTGTTTCTCTCTGCCCCTCCCCTGCTCTCTCTCTCTCTTTCTCAAAATAAATTTTAAAAAATTTTAATAAAATTTTAAAAATTTTAAAAAGGAGAAACACTATTAGGGGTGCACTCCTACTGATAGTAAACATTGTAAACATTCATGGAGGATGGTGAAGAAATTGGCTTTGACTGAGCTTGTGATTTATTGATGTATTCAACAAATATTTATTTGAGCATCACTGTGATAGGATGCTACAGAATTTCCAGATGTATTAGACATCAACTCTGCTCTCAAGAAGCTTGCTGCAAACTGAGAATTACAGGATTTTATAACCTAAAACTAGCTCAGGAAACTAGTCTGCCCTGTTTTCCTACTCACTGTATGGGCACTAAGATTGGCATATACAGCCAAGTGCTTTTAATGGGGAAAATTATGTCCACATGGACTGTCCCTTTCAGCACAGAAATGGTTCTGTTTGGGTCTGAAATGTTTCTTACATTTTTCTATCGTTTTTAACACAAAGGACATTCCCGTCCTTTTTCTATTACACTTATCTGTTGGTATGTAAGAAATCTGTAACCATTACCTCTGCCTACAATCGTGAGCTGCTGTTGGCATTGTTGATCTGTCGGTATGGCTCCTTCTACAGGGACATGCGTGACCCAAAAGGAGCAGGCTTAGCCATGGAGCAGCCCCAAGGGCTTGGCACTTTCAGGAGCACTGCTCTGGAAAGCAGCATGTCAGGGCTGGGAACTCCCGTGTATAACACAGTGATCCCGTGTATAAAATCATCCCAGAAAAAGGCCATTCTAGTCCCTATTGTGCGTTGCATGAGACAACCCACTTCATTTTGGAATGAGAAATGATGCATTCTATCTCTTAGTTCTAGGACTGCCTTCCAGAGCCACATAAGCCTAATTCCTTTTTCTATAACAGACTTTTAATGATCTGAGGACAATAACTGAGTGCCCATTTATTTCAATGAGTCTGCTTTATGTCACAGTTTCTACACCTTCGTCCACATCATAGTCCCTCTCTTCTTCATCAAAATTTTTGTTGAAGCCCAAAGTTTAAGCTTCTAAAATGCCCTCAGACGCTTGTCCCCTCCCTTCTTCCTCCCACAATCAGTTTGAAAAGAACAGTTGGTGAGGGGCCTGGGTGGCTCAGTCGGTTAAGCATCCAACCTCAGCTCAGGTCGTGATCTCACAGTTCATGGGTTTGAGCCCCGCGTCGGGCTCTGTGCTGACAGCTCAGAGCCTGGAGCCTGCGTCGGATTCTGTTTCTTTCTCTCTCTCTGCCCCTCCCCCACTCACACTCTGTCTCTCTCTCTAAAAAATAAACAGTAAAAAAATAATAAATAAATAAAAGAACACTTGGTCATATGGAACATGTCATGATTAAGTGCATGATGACTGGATAGACCTAAAATTACAGGTAATGTAAATATGCATGAATAAAACATAAGTGTAAGAAAAACATATAAAAAAATAAATATACACAAATAGACAGAAAAAAAAACAAGTTGTATGTTTTATATATCCTGTGCCCCCATTTTGGTTGCACCTAGGGAACCTCTAAGATATCACGGGTGAAAAAACAGGTGCATAAAATATATATGATACTACCATCTTAAGTTTCATAAAGGAAAAATTATGCATGTGTGTATACTCCTTCTGCATAATATAGCTGGAAGCATATTAAGATACTGGTGGCATTGGTTGCCTTAGGAGAGGGAACTAAGTGAACGAGACCCATGGCATGTGATCAACTTTTCACTACATATGCTTTTGCAACTTTTGAAATGTTAACTCTATGGATATATATACAGACATAAATAACATTAAAACTTAAAGAAGGCAATAAGTAAAGAAATATTTAAAAAAAGAATCCCTGTTTCCGATTCTGTGTCTCCCTCTCTCTCTGCCCCTCCCCCGTTCATGCTCTGTCTCTCTCTGTCCCACAAATAAATAAACGTTGAAAAAAAAATAAATAAAAAATAAAAATAAAAAAAGAATCCCAAAGCAGCCCCTGGGTGGCTCAGTTGGTTAAGCACCCAACTTCTGTTTAGACGCTTCTGCTTCACGATCTCACGATTCGGGAGTTCGAGCCCCACATCGGGATCTGTGCTGACAGCCTGGAGCCTGCTTCAGATTCTGTGTCTCCCTCTCTCTCTGCCCCTCCCCTGCTCACATTCTGTCTCTCTTTCAAAAATAAATAAACATTAAAAAACATTTTAAGAATCCCATGAATGTCGGGATAAAACATGCCTGGGGCATTTTCTATGACAAATAGTCTGAAGCCTTGCCTAGTAATGAACCACAAGGGAAAATGAAATAATCCCAGAGTTGAGTTCAATCCCCAAATTTCTGACTCTTTTCCAAGATTCCCTACATATACATGGAAACGTAGGAGTAAAGTAATCCTCTTGCTTGATACTCAAAATCACATTTCTATATTAAATATCATTACCTTTACATTTTCGTGTCTTTGTATATTTCAAGCACCCAGAATTACATTGTGCAGGTATGTCCTGGTTGGAGGTTTCAAGAAAATTTAAAACTGTGGCATTGCTGCCCATTTCAGCAACATCAGTAACTAATGTGTTCAATAATCTAATGAGATTAACAATGAGATATACATGTTTAAAGGCATGGCAAAATAATCTTCAGATTGTACTGTCTCATAAACCAGCTATAAAATAATTTCTTCCATTGTTGAGGTTCAGAATGTGACTGAATGACTATAAAATATTCCAATTGCTCTTAGTAAGTCACAAACCGATGAATAATGCACTTCAGATGTCCATGGCCAACCCAGCCAATCCAGGAGTTTGTAATCTGAAATAATTCAGTAATAGGTTTGGGAAGCATTCACTCAACTACATGTATTACAGACCAATCATATAAAGAACCGTGCCAGCTACATATCAAGTATACACGGAAGCATTAGGAGTCATTAAACATACTCCATCCAAACTTCCTCATATACAAATCTGTTAATTTAGCACATATTCATTGAATGCCACTATAAGGCAAGCACTGTAACAGGCAGAGACGAAAAATACACGTTAAATAATACGCGTTATGGTCACTGCCTTCTAAAAGCTCACAACTCAGTAAGGAATGGGGGGCGGGAGGAAGAGAGAGAGACAGAGAGGGAGAAAGAGAGAGAGACAAGCACAAACACTGCAAAACACTATGATTTCTGCTCTACTAGAAACCAACAGATGCGATTCATAAGAATTGCAGTGGCCCAAGACAGGGAAATGTTCATCTACTTGGCAAAGAGAGGAAGGGTGAGAGACCTTTAGAGGATCTACTTCTCGCTGTTAACAGAGCATGGGAATGGCAGAGGCTTCAATCAAATTCAGCTCAGGTCATGATCTCATGGTTTCATGAATTTGAGCCCCACGTCAGGCTCTGCCTGACAGTGCAGAGCCTGTTTAGAACCCTCCCTGTCTCCCTCTCTTTCTCTCTCTCTCTCTCTCGAAATAAATAAATAAGTCACTTTTTAAAAAAATTATCTCTTTATTTCCAATAGTATTCATTTTCCACACTGTCCCTAACAGGATGACCAAAGATCATCAATACTTACAGCTGTAGCACACACACACAGGAGTAAGATTTAATGTAAGCCATGTTTTCAAGCTGTGTCTTGCTAACAATTACCTGCTTCATGGAATTAAAAAAGATCTTTTGAATAACTCAAACCTTTTGCCAAAAGCGTTTATGACTTACACACGTGCATTGTGTGATATATATAATGTGTGCACATGCAGTTTCACATAGAAGTTAACAGATACGCATAGCTAGCATTAAGTGTTATTTCAAACCACAAGTCCAATTCAGCTTATTTATAATCACTTTGGTGCTGAAAGCTTATTAACTAACCAGCTGTCAGGCAGTGTTGCTACAAAACTCTTATCCCAGCAGGACGTGTAGATTGGAAACAAGGACGAATCTTTTCATTATTGCTGTGTCTCTTATTTAATGGAATGTGTTTCAGAGGGATTATCTGGTTTAATGGAGCTAATTCAATATAAAACTGAGTTGGCTACTTGGAATGTCCAAATAGCCTGTTCTCGTCAAATGTGTGCAAAGCAGTGAAAACCTCTGTTACGTTTGACAAGAGGTGAAGTATAATAATGACACTGTATTCATGTGTCGGAGGCATTAGTAATAATAATGGATGAGGGTCAGTGAATATTGCCACCCATGGTAATGAGAAGGTGAAGCTTGTACATGGCTGTTGGTATTCTCAAAGCTCCCATCAAGAATGGCCTTTAAAGACAAATACCATATGATTTCTCTTCTATGTGGAATTCGAGAAACAAAACAGATGACTATAGAGGAAGGAAAAAAAGAGAGAGTGAGGGAGGCAAATCGTAAGAGACTCTTAACTACAGAGAACAAACTGAGGGTAGATGGAGGGAGGTGGGTGACTAGACGGGTGATGGGCATTAAGAGGGGCACTTGCTGGGGGGCGCCTGGGTGGCGCAGTCGGTTAAGCGTCCGACTTCAGCCAGGTCACGATCTTGCGGTCCGTGAGTTCGAGCCCCGCGTCGGGCTCTGGGCTGATGGCTCAGAGCCTGGAGCCTGTTTCCGATTCTGTGTCTCCCTCTCTCTCTGCCCCTCCCCCGTTCATGCTCTGTCTCTCTCTGTCCCAAAAATAAAAATAAACGTTGAAAAAAAAAATAAAAAAAAAAAAAAGAGGGGCACTTGTTGGGATGAGCACTGGGTGTTGTATACACGAGACAAATCACTAATTTCTACTCCCCAAACCAATGTTACCACATATCTTAACTAATTAGAATTTAAATAAAACCTTGGGGGGGGGGGGAGAATGGCTTTTAAGAACATTGAAATATTATTTGTTAAAATGATGTCTGTGCGTCTTCCTAGAATCAGGTATTCGTCACAGAGGTTCTATTCAGCAGCGTACCCTTGGAAATGGGGCTTGTGTGTAATGTTTAAGCACATCATGGCGCTAACAAGGTTCATTCCTCAGTTCCTCAGCCTTTTACGCTGTCACACATGCGGATGAAACTTCTGTCATCTCATGAGCCTGATTTTATTCCATCATATTTAGGAAACTTAAGACAAACATCAGAACAACAGTAAGGAAGAACACCATATTCTACATCACAGTGTGCTAAAGTACAATAAGCCAAAATGCTACAATTTTTCTCCAAGCTGTGTTGGTCCCCAGGCTTTTTTATTTGGTGGATCCAGTAGACTGTGGTCACAAGAAGCTGTCTAAGTAAATTTCTCTTTTCATATTCGTTCAATTGCAGATAATACTACAAGTCTAAATGAATGAAAGCTGGCCGTTTTATTTCTAAAAGAATTTATATTGCTAACACCTAAATCACATTAAAATAATCATACACAGTGTAAGCAGACAAACAGAAATATATACATAGAATACATATGAAATGAAAATTTAGTTCATGAAAAATTATTGTGATGAAATCAAACTCAAAGCCACTGAATCACACATAACTTAGTTGTGATGAAAATTAATTGCGGGGAGCCTGAGTGTCTCAGTTGGTTAAGCATCCAACTGTGACTCAGGTCATGATCTTGAGGTTCGTGAGTTCAAGCCCCACGTTGGTCTCTGTGCTGACAGCTACAAGCCTGGAGCCTGCTTCGGATTCTGTGTCTCCCTCTCTCTCTGCCCCTCCCCCACTCACACTCTGTCTCACTCAAAAATAAACATTAAAAATTAAAAAAAAAGAATAACAAGAAATCGTATGAATATCTTAAGCAGATACCTATGTAGACCATGATGTTTTCAATACAAAAGGAAAATAAGGGGACTCAGTCATTATTAACACACGTGACATAAAAAAGGGACTAATATTTTTCTAAGGTTATAAATTTATCATTTTTTGGACTGCTTTTCTGGTCATTGATTATGAAATTTCATTTAAGCTTTTAATCCAAAAGAAGTAATTATTTCTTTAAATCTTATGTACAATATCTTAATATACTAAGGAAAATAGTCATGTCACATACGTCTCCAGCTTCATTTAATTATATTTATTTAACTGTAGAAACTTCTTCTCCGGAGTACAGAGAATATAAAAGTAAGTAAAAATGTATCTCTCTGTCATGAATTGGTCCAATTAATACTAGTCATAAACAGAAATAGTATAGAATAGAAAAAGTTCCCCCTAGCTCTATGATTCTTTGTTTCTTTGAACTGCAAAAATACAGTGTATTTAGAAAGTACTTTTTATGTCAATTATACATGGGTATTATTTCATATATTATAATATTAAATATATCTGCATATTATACTATTAGTTTCTTGGCAGACCTTCGGAATGCATTTTGCATGCTGATTTAAGATTTTTACTTATTTCTAAGTATTAAAGGTAACAAATTGCCTCAAACCACAATTACAATTAGCCAAATATTAGCGTGACTTCCACAAATCAGGCTAGAATAATAAAATCTTTCAACTTATTTATTACAGAAGTCAGTAGAAAAAAAATCTAAAATAACAAGCCATAATAGAATTTATAGACAAATCAAGGCTTTGATACGAACTATAAACTTTTACTTATTCAATTGTATCAGTGAATCAAAACATCATTTCCATAAAGCATCTAGGGAAAAAATTGTTGATAAATATTTCCTTTTAATAGTTCTCCCCTTGATATGGGTACAAGACTAATTTGTCCGGGACTAGATTTTGCCAAGTAGCAACTGTTTTAACCCTGCTGGAATACTGTCTCCTAAAACAGCAACATAGGAGGCTCCTGAGGTGCACAATGTACGGTTGCACATATCCAAAATTCAAAGTTTTTTATATCTCATGGGGACCATTTCTACTGAATTCATTTGAAAATAGAAAGCAATTGCTTTAAGCCAGGAATTTAAGTTTACCTTGTTTGAAAACAATATACCTCTAGTTGTTGAATGGTCACGATCTGTGTCCAGAAAACATAGATGCAATAAAAACAAAACTGCACAAGAATAACACCTATCTTTGGTGTGTGGAATTACAAATTAGATACTTCATTTGTTTTTTTATTAAAAATTTTTTTTTATGTTTATTTACTTTTGAGACAGACACAAACAGAGCATGAGTGGGGGAGGGGCAGAGAGAGAGGGAGACGCAGAATCCGAAGGCTGCTCCAGGCTCCGAGCTCCGAGCTCCGAGCTCCGAGCTCCGAGCTCCGAGCTGTCAGCACAGAGCCGGACACAGGGCTCGAACCCGCCGACTGTGAGATCATGACCTGAGCCGAAGTCGGACGCTTAACCGGCTGAGCCACCCAGGCACCCCTAGATACTTCATTTGTAACTAAATCCTTCCAATGAGGTATCTATGTTGTTCCCACAGCCCCTTCTTAGCCAGATCATCCTCTCTTCTCTCTCCTTCCTCCCTTCAGCTCCTGAATTTTCTCTAGCATTTTAAACTCCGTTTTCCCTCCAAATATACCATCAGAATTAATTAAAATGCTCTAAAACTACTCTAATACAGTAGCCAACAGTCATGTGCTACCTGAAATGCAGCTAGTCTGAACTGAGATGTGCTGGAAGTATAAAACTGACACTCAGTTTTCAAGACTTTATGTAGAAAATATAATGCCCACCTAATCAGACCCCCTCCACCTCCCCCTAAGGGAAGGTGACCTTCTCTGAAAAGATCCTTTCTTTTGTTTTGCTAACAATTTCCTGGCCTGACCCTTCTTCCTATAAAAACCTTCCATTTTGTACAACTCCTCCAGGAGTTCCCTTCCAGGTGCTGCATGGGATGCTGCACAATTCATGAATGGCTTAATAATGCCAATTAGATCTTCAAATTTGAAAATTCAAATTCAAATTTGAATTTCTGAGTTGAATTTTGTTCAACAATAGTGATTACATGTTGAAATGACACTCTCTTGTCTATATTGGGTTGAATGAAACATTATTAAAATTAATTTCACTTTTTCCATTTTACCTTTTTAGTGTAACTAGCAGGAAATTTAAAATTGCATATGTAGGGGTGCCCGGGTGGCTCAGTCCATTAAGTGTCCAACTTCGGGTCAGGTCATGATCTCATGGTCAGTGAGTTCAAGCCCTGCATTGGGCTCTCTTGACAACTCAGAGCCTGGAGCCTGCTTCGGATACTGTGTCTCCCTCTCTCTCTCTGCCCCTCCCCCACTCACACTCTGTCTCTCTGTCTGTCTCTATCTCTCTCTCAAAAATACATAAACATTAAAAAAATAATAAATAAATAAATAAAATGCATATGTAGTGTACGTTGTATTTCTAGTGGCACTGCTCTAAGAAGTAAAAGAAACTGAATATTAAAAAGACCAACCCCGGGGCGCCTGGGTGGCGCAGTCGGTTAAGCGTCCGACTTCAGCCAGGTCACGATCTCGCGGTCCGTGAGTTCGAGCCCCGCGTCGGGCTCTGGGCTGATGGCTCAGAGCCTGGAGCCTGTTTCCAATTCTGTGTCTCCCTCTCTCTCTGCCCCTCCCCCGTTCGTGCTCTGTCTCTCTCTGTCCCAAAAATAAATAAAAAACGTTGAAAAAAAATTTTTAAAAAGACCAACCCCAGGGTAGCCTAGTTGGTTGAGCCCCTTCTGACTCTTGATGTGGGCTCAGTTCTTGATCTCAGGGTTGTGAGCGGAAGCCCCACATTGGCCCCCCACACTGGGTGTGACGCTTACTTAAAAAAAAAAAACAAAAACAAAAAACAGACCAACCCACCATAGAAAGCATTTTAGGAATAATCTTGTAAGGGGCTTATCAAATTACTTATTACAAAAACAAAACAAAACAAAACAACTTTGTCCAAAAAGGGATTTGCAAACTAGGGGCTGAACAAGTAAAATATTTCTCCATCCCATTACACGTGCGAATTCTTCATGTACAATTTTGCACCACACAAATTATTGATGCTGAGAAAGAAAGGGTATGGGGGCCAATGTCCACAAGTGGCCCAGCTCTGCAAACCTCTGTACATTTGGGAAAAAGCAGAGCAAACCTTGTAGCCCTGGAAGTCAAGCATCCTCCAGGGGAATTGAATGCATAACCAGAGCCTTATTAACATAGCCTACAGTTCCCATCACACCCTATAGCTAATTTTCTTATCATTAATACTAATCACACTGTAATTACTTGTGCAAGTAACTATCTCCAGCACAAGACTATGAGCTTTGTGAGAGCAAGAATCCACATCTGTCTTCCTCATGGACATGTCCACAATGCCCAGCAGCATGTATAATAAGGGCTCAATCACTATTTACTAAATGAATGTTTGGTAAAAATTGAATCAAGTAGTTTTTCTGTTCAGTGCACTGGAAGCCACATATCTACCAATGAGTGGCCTAGCCTGAAAATGCTATCAAAGCTTCTCTTTATGGCAGAGATAGAAAAGAGGCAACTGATAATAATAATACAGAAATGATGATATAGTGCAGGCAGCTAGCTAGGTATGTGCAGAGAACTGGATTCTCTGACCATGAAAAAGACAGAAATCACCAACTACCTCCTCACTGAAGTCCGGGAAAACCTGGGGGAGCTCACATGAGCTCTTCCCTATAATCGCTGCCCTAAAGTAACCAATAACTTCATTGTAATACATTTGCAATGAGGTTTTGACCCTCCCTGAAGGGGATGACTGCTGTGACAATTCCAACAAGGACCATGAAGGGCCAAAATCTCACCCTCCCGACTAGTAGGAGAGATCTCTTAGATGACTGGAGGCAACCTCAGTCAGAGACTGCCCTAATTTGTACCCATAACCCATACGAGTATAAAACATAAGACAACCCTGGGCCTGCCCAATCGCCCACTTTGAGAGCGCACTTTCACTCTGGCCACTATTAAAGGATTGCTTGCTTGCAAGTTTGGCTCTGAATTCTTTCTTGGCCAAACTCAGGAACCAAGTCCAGAGAACAGGGCTCACCAGTAACAATGATATATTAATATTAATAATTAATAATTGATATAATATTTAATATATGAATATAATAATTAACAATAAAAGTGTTTTTTTAATATTTTTTTAACATTTATTTATTTTTTGAGAGACAGAGAGAGACAGAGCATGAGCAGGGGAGGTGCAGAGAGAGGGAGACACAGAATCGGAAGCAGGCTCCAGGCTCCAAGCTGTCAGCACAGAGGCCGACGCGGGGCTCGAACTCACGAGCTGTGAGATCATGACCTGAGCTGAAGTCAGTCGCCTAACCGACTGAGCCACCCAGGCGCCCCTACGATAAAAGTGCTTTTAATAAAAATGATAATAGGGGCACCTAGGTGGCTCAATCAGTTGAGCGTCCAACTCTTGATTTTGGCTCAGGTCATGATCTCAGGGTCATGGGATCAAGCATCGAGCTCCATATTGAGCATGGAGTCTGCTTGGGATTCTCTCTCTCTCTCTCTCTCTCTCTCTCTCTCTCTCTCTCCCCCACTGCCCTTCTCCCCCATTCACTCTCTCTCTCTCTAAATAAAAAAGTTAATAATAATAATAATAATAATAAAGCTAACATTTACTGAGGGCTTACCAGATGATACCCATTGTGCTAACCATTTGGCAACATTTAATCCTTTTTCACTTAACACTACAACTAACCAGATGAGTACTATTATCATCATTTTACACACTGGAAGACTGGAATTTAGAAGATTTAAGTAATTTGCCCAAAGATACCCAACAAGCAAGTACTAGTAAAAGGATATAAATTTAGTCTGATTCTAGAACTTAAGTCTTAACACTATGCAAGATGATTCCCCAGGACATTTGAGAATCTGAGAAGCAAAACACCTCCTAAAATTGTCCTGAGGGATAGAATGCAGGAGTATCTATCCATAGGTGTCCATCCCCCAATGGAGGGTCATTGCTCTGTCAGGCCTCTGCCGCATCAGAAAAACAGAAAGCAAAAAACACAACGTAAGCTTGAGGCCAGACACTGGCAGCAATAAGTGATCCGGTGAGATTGAGAAGACATATGCATCTCTACAGAATATCTAATTCCCAAGGCTTAGTAGAATCAGCGAGAGAACCCGCTGCAGCAACTTATGTGAGGCCATAGTTGACAGCCATCTTCTTCCTCTTCCAACTTTCATTCTAGATATATTTCACCCTTGGCCAGCACCACAGCTGACTGCTTACCTAGTGGGGTGACTGAGACATTTGAGCCTTTAGTTGCTTTGCCCTCATGAGGCTATTATTGCTGTAGTTGCCTTCACCAATTTGGGCATGGAAACACCAAGAAACACCTCAATGAATCCCCTAGCTTTGTAGACACAGATTCTCCTTGTCCTCACTAAATAGAGTAGCATTTGTAATGAACAGGTCTGAGAAGAATCCAGGTCTCTTCTCCACCTGTTCGCCCCACTAGTATGAGGTACCCAACTAATCAAGCTGTAGTTATAACTTCAGTTTCAGTGGCTCCTATTATGGTCTCTGGTAGGAGAGTTCTTCTGTGGAGATTAGAACCTCTAGTAGAAGAATAGGAAGCAGAAATTCTGCAGTTAAGTCACTGGGAGGCAGTGTGAGAAAGGCCAATATTATTTCCACTTCTTGGTTCCCAGACTCATATATTCTAGCTCTTTGGGGGCACAAGATCATATCTATCAGCTGTTTTTGTTTTGTGCATGTAAGTATCCGGGATGATGGCCTTCCAATTCGATCAGGATTCCTGAATGAGAGATATGATGGACCATGCCAATGTCCTATTAGGCCAGCTGCCTCCAGGGGATGCAATATACAGTAGGACCCATAGAACCCATGGTTGTGTACCCATTGTGACACCTCTTTACCATAAAGTCGGTCCCTTACTCAAAGGCAATGTGTCAGAAAATCAGGTATCTTGTAAGTCCATCAGATGGTAGTGCTGGCAGAGGCATTGGGAACAGGACCAATCCATAACAAGGAAGGTGTCAATTCCTAAAGGATAAATCCCTTCACTCTCCAGGAAAGACAGGCTTTTCTGTAACCAATCAAGTGGCTGGCTGCTCTCCTTTCAGGATTTACTATCAATCTTTGCTGCTGACACACTGGACATTCCAAGAGCTATACAAGCTTTAGTAAGCAGGAGCTTTTGCTGTGGAGCCAGACATGCACCCCACCCTTAACATGATGGCTCCTCTGTTCATGAGAGTATCAGGCAAGCACTGAATCAGCTGAGGACAAAGGCTAACTAACACACATTGGACTTGCTTGCTGAGTGCCTCCTCTGTGATAAAGATTCTATATGGGGCATAAAAATAATATATAAAGGTTCATGAACTTTGTGCAGACACCCTTAGATCTATCCACATGCCTCCTCCAAAGCTCCTTGTCTCCAATCTGCTGATTTTGTACCATCTTCACCCCTGACCAGAAATAGACACTAGTTAGGAGGGAGCGGCCATTTCTCCCTCCATACTAAGTAGACAGTCAAGTGCTCACAGCTCCGTCCAATGGGGGCATTTCACCCAAATGTCTTCTTAGGGCCATCCCTGAGTAGGGCTACAGAAAAACAATAATACATTTTCAGCTCAAACCAAGCTATTTAGCCAACCAATGCATGTATAAGGTCTGTGTTGTTGCTCTTGCTATTGTTGTCTCTTTCATTACTTCACCTTCAGAAGCCTGTCCTAAGGCCATAGATGTGAGCTGACTGAGAGGCACTGGGGCAATAGAGGTAGGTGATATCTAACTTACTTTGCCCTCTGGACCTCCTCAGGCCTGATCCTTAATGTACCATTTTCCTCTTACAGCAGATTGCTGTTCTACTTGCCTACCCTTATGACTCAGTGGGTCTGAATTTGACAACAGCTAGCTCATGATGGGCACCAGTGCTTTCATAGCCACTTGATATCCCACAGTTAAAACCCAGTCTCTACCAGCCCCCAGGAGTATTGCAGGAGCTTATCAAAATCAAGCAGTTTTCTGTAGCCTACACCTTGGATCTTCTATTGTTTTCCAGAGGTTCCAGTTAACATTGTTATCTACAATAGATGCCTCCAGCCCCGATGAATCTACTGGGTCACACAGGTCAAGTGCAGAAAAGTTTATACTTCAGTACTGCCTGGATCTGCTACAGAGCAGATCTGGGCCACATTCAGAGCTGAAGGTTTTTTGAGTCATCTAATGAATGGATTGAAGCAGCATTCCTAAATGTGGTATATGTGGCCTCCCAAATCAAGGAGTCATCGGTGCAATTTCTCTCTCTCTCTCTCTCTCCCTCTCTCTTTCTCTCTCTCTCTCTTCAATAGGAACTGCAAAGTGCAATACATTTTCCTTCACTTGAAAGGATGTAGCCAGTGCTTCTGTGCCCCACAACATGACATTCCATCAGCAAATCTCTGACTTAAGCCACAGCTTTGTTGAACATGTTTGTGGGAGCTCAGATCCACTTTTCACTTGCAATGTTTCAGCTCAAGCAGACTCTGTGAGTCTCTCTGCTTCCTGCCCCAGGGTCTCCCTTGAAACTATCGGTGTCTTTTAGACAGGGCTCATGTATGTTCCGAAATCCAAACTCCGGTCCTTAACACTTTGCATTCCTGAGAGAACTGAGCGCTGTTGTCTGGACCAACCACCTCTATATGAACCCCAGTACTGCCTCTCCTCATTCTCCCTCTTCCTCTCCTTCTTGTTTGCCCTCTGCTTCCTGAGATGGCTTTCCAAAGAAATTACCTGCACACAAGTTCTTGTCTCAGGTCTTATTTCAGGTGAAACCAAACTAAGAGAGGATGCCACCAGCCCCTAAACCATTAGATGCCCCCAAGTCAGGCAGATTCTAAATCCTCATAGATCCTTATCTCCCACTCTGTGGCACTCTCCCTAGAATATCTTCCTAGAATATCCAGCACTTGCCTCCTGTTATCTCTGTCCAATGAGCATGATGTCAATGATATAGAGGATGTCGTGACAGTCAAGGTTCCTGCAGGACTCCATATTGACGGAAAGCAGAAAAGTTATCCTATCCCTGGAAAAAGACAGTGAATATGTACTTAAGTCTTTTTCACAAAGGAGTGAAGTGCTTTTGTTCTGCTTTATGGATGGGACATTTGCCAGCTCAGTAACCATATAACAAGTATGAAAGGCTGTTTTAGCTATTTTAATAAAAATATCACATCTGGCACAAGAGCAGCTGTTATTGGAGCTATCGCTTGGTTAAGTTTCCAAAATCTACCAAAATACACCATGCTACTACTAATTTTTTTCAAATACCAAAAAGATGAATTGAATGGGTTATGACAGAGATCATCATCTCTACATTTTTTAAGTGTTTACTGATGCAATCTCTACAATCCCTCTCGGGTGCAATAAGCTTCCGGTTTTTTATTCTGGTCCAAGGAGGCGAAATGATTTCAGGAGTTTTACTCGGCCCTTCCTAGCATAAGAACTCTTACAACAGGTCAGAGAGGGATCTATCAGTTGCTAAGCATGTCAGTACCAATTATACCTGGGGGAATCCATAGACGCAGTGGACACACTATGACGCAGATTTAGTCCCTGTGTAATTCACTTTCCACAGTGTGCTTCTCCTTGGGCAAATGGCTTTTGGTCCCTTGGGGAATGTGTTGGGAACATTTATTGTAGGTAATTTGTAGTGGCATTGCAGGGTTCTTCCTCAAGGGACCTGGCTTCCCCCTCACTCGATGGGTCTGAATGTGAGGTTACTCGTATTAAGGCAGTTAATGTCAGCCTTTTGCTCACTACTTCTTCTGTTTGTTTTTATGGCTACTCAAGGTGAACAATATGCTTAAATACACATCTGCCTTACTGTTAGAAAGACTTTGACTGTGAGCCTGCAGACCAAGGCAACCCGATGCCACTCTGGTTTTGCTACTAGTTTTAGTAATTGTATCCACCTTCTGTTGGCTAAATGCTACCACAGGGCTTTTGCTCTTCTGGAATCCTCTCACCCCTGTCATCCTCCGCTGATTATTCGGGATCCTTGTTCCATGGAAGCCTCTCCTACTTCAGCCTGGGCTTATAGAGGACCCTAAGCTTCTCAAAGAATATTCATTATTGCTTTATTGAAGGCAGTGCCCACCTAGCCTTCCCAGGCAATATAGTCACATGTCGGGTTCTTTGCTCTCCCATTAAAAATTCACTCCAAAAATACCACCTCCCTGATTCCTTCCTCAATATTCTGTCAAGACCATTTTGCCAACCCTGTTTCATTTACTGGGGGCTTCCACTGCATTTAAGCTTCAGTGAACCATCTCAGCAGGGCATGGGGACTGCCTCTAGTTGACCTTGCCCAGCTATTAAATTGAATCATGGAGACTACTAATATGTCATTAAACCCTCCATTATCCAGCCTGATATTTTGTCCCCTTTCCCTACCCCACAAAATCCAATACCTGCAATAACCACTCCCAGATTCTAGCCTGTGTCCTCTGGATTGCTGCCGGTTCTTATCGGCTAGATCTAGTGATTCTTTGGGTGACAAAACCATTTCCTGCCAAAGAAGGGACTGCACTTCCCCACTAAGGCTATAATAAGAGCCCACCCTAATTTTTAGTCTGGAGGCAATGAGGAGAGATTGGAGCAGATCTTGATGATAAGCATGACCCTGTCAAGCACCTGTCTCTGATGAGGTCTTTTCATGGTCTTCAGGTGGGGGTGGGAGTGATTTTCCCTAAACAAGGGTGCGTGTGTTGGAGGTGGGGGGCGGGGGTAAGGGTTGCTTCTACTAACCCAAAGGGATTAAGGGAGTTTTCAGGTTTAAGGTTCCCAAGATCACCCACGTAACTTTCCCCTTCTTAGTCTCAGGATCCTTCTCCTCCCCTGACCCTAACATTAGAGATCTGTCAAAGATACACATTGGATTACCAAGAAGCTCTGCCACCCTTAGAATTAAATCTTGAACATGATTTTAGCACCCTGTCCTGTGGCTGCAAGAGATGAGGGTCTCCTTAAATGCTGATACATCTCCCAGTGAGCCCTGAGCTGAGAGCTGGCTGACCATGAAAGTTAAAAAAAAAAAAAAAAAAAAAAGCCAGCGAATTCTGCCATCTTCTAAGTGTCCTTATCTCTTCCCACTCAAATGCTAGAGCTACCATGCAGACCAGTGTTTTATCTTCACCTTCTGTCCACCACATCTAAGAAGAGCCTTAGTGATGGTGATACCCCAGCACACCCGGACGTATCGGTGTCGCCATCTGACTAGTGAGTCACCTGAGGGGCTGCATTTGAGACTTTCTTCCTACACTAACTTTCTTAGCTTGGTTTCCCTAAAAAGCGTAACCTAAGACAGCTGCATGTGTGTGCCCAGGCCATCTGGAAGATGATCCCAGTGAGAAGCAGTGCAGGAATGAAAGGAAGGTATAGGAAATGGTCTAAGAACGCAGTTTGAAAGTTGCTGCTCTGGGCAACCAGGATGCAGTTTCCCCAGGACCTCTTGAGAAGCACAAAGAATGGCCCTCCAGAACTGCCTCACTAAAGGGTAAGAGCAGGAGGCTTTACCCATCGGGGACTGTCACCCGTTGGTTGAAGGCCAACCCAGGAGTGAGTTGTTGTCATGGGAGTTAGCAAACTTTTAGAGGAGACTCCGGGCAGACAGCAAAGAATGATAGAGAAAGGAAGCCATCAGGGAAAAGTGACAAGTTTGCATGAAACCGACCCCGCAACCAAGTCCAAAATTGGAGGTGATGCTCAGAACATGAGTCAAGACACCACAGGCTTTTGACACAATAGGACTATGAATTTCTTAGGAGTCGACAGTCAGTTCATTGCTGCACATCTTCAGTTTCCCACGGTGGTCATCACTAGGGCATCACAGTGATGTAATGGAGTCAGCACTTGTTAAAAACCGACTCAGTAACAAGTACTACTCAGTCTGTCATTCACTTCACATCTGACATGTAAAAATATTGCACTGGCTGTATTTCTTTGCTAGGGCTGTCATAACAAAATACCAGAGAATGGGTGGCGTAAGCCACAGAAATTTATTTCCTCAGAGTTCTGGAGGCTAGAAGTTCGGGATCAAGGTACTAGTAGGATTGGTGTCTTCTGAGGCTCCTCTCCTCTCTCTGGCTGTCTTCACATGACCCTCCCTCTGTACATGTCTGTCCCCAGATCCGCCCCCCCCTTTTTTTTTTGACAACTGCTACATTTCACTTTTTCTCCTCTTTTCTGCTTTCTGTTAAATGATTGCTGTTCTTCCTTTAAATGTGTTTAGTGATTCCCTGAACAGTCATCCAGGTAGATAATGTGCAAACCCCAGCTTGTCCAAGAAAAACAGCTATGAGTCCTCCACCAGCTTCCATAGCCTCCTGGATGCAGACCTCATGATTCCCAATTTCCTGGGTTGTTTTTCTGGTTTGGTTTGGGTTGGTCTGGTTTGGGTTTTGAGGACGTCCAGACATTAAATTCCATGTCATTTTCAGTATTTTCTTTTTCATAGCTTAAAACAAATTCCAACTATGCTCTAAATGTATTTGCCAGTCCGTCTGGAATTGATAATAGCTAATGGATACGATCTCGGAAGGATGGAATTTGCTAGTAAAGAGGGAATTGATACATGAGCCCTCGGTGAGGCAAGGCTGAATTTTCACACACCAGTTATTAGCTGCTTTCCTGTCTTAGTTTTGCTCGTGGAGATCAGCATATTAGCATTACTGTAAATCCGATTACTGCCTGTTTAATGTCTCTGTTTATTTTGGTTGGTTCTGCTCGGACTGCCTTCCCTCCCCTTTCCCCCATTTCAAAGCCATTGGAATCCTCATCATCTAGGTTCTGCCCTTTAGAAGAGGCTTTCATAAGCCATGCCAGCCAATACTTTACTTTTTCTGGATTTCCATACTCCTGTCCTAACCCTCATTTGGCATTGCATCTTGGTAATTCACTCAGCAACTATTTACTGAGTGCAGACTGTACCAAGCACTCTGTTCTAGATGATGGCAATACAGCTGTGACTGAGACAAAATCTCTGCTCTCATAATACATGGGGGAGGCGCAAACAGCAAGCTGCTGAATGGAAACTGGAAGTAGAGAAATAAACGGGAAGTAGAAAGTCCTGTCAGAAAGGCTATGGTAATTGTCCAGGCAGAAGTAGAGGGTAACTTATGATGTCTCTTGTACAAGAAGTTGTTCTATGCTGACATTTACCTTTTCTTTTGTGCCCACAACTCCTTGAGGGCAAGGAACCCATACTTGTAATTTATGGATTATGTATACAAACTCTGCATATGCCCATTTAATAGGTGCTCAATAAAGAACTGTTGTTCAAATGCCTTTAAGTCCACATTATTCAGGTAACAGTATGGCATCGTTAATGGCTTTGTCATTTACTGTCTCAGTGGGAAATTAAAATTCTCTAGGTCCTAATTTCAACATTTATAAAATGCTGATAACACTGACCTTGTACCAGGTTGGTAAGGATTAAATAAAAATGCCTAGCCACACTCACCTCGCTTATACTAGGAGATATCTGCCAGTCTTTGATATAAACCCTCACACCCAAGACAAAATACAAATGTTGCCCTTTCTGTATAATGCCTGTGAAATTGTCAAAGCTGTGCGAAACTGACTTGATGTTAACATATACATTAATCCAATCCATCCCTCTATGGGTATCCAAATCATGCACTCAAAAAATGTTCTGGCTTCCTTACAGTAATCTTTGCCTTCCGGGCCACCTTAGTGTTACCTAAAGCTATCGCAGCTATCCCATCTTGGGGTTCATGTCATTACATCTCAGCGACCGTAGATGTAACCCTAAATGCAGGATAAATGTTTAGTGTTGATGGCTGGCAAAGCTACGGGATGTATGTACATTCTGAGCAGTAAGTGACATTGTGTTAACAATGCTGTCAACTTTCTGTCACGTTGGAAGGCCTGGGGTTGCTGTAGCTACAAGGTGAATTATAACGTCAGAAGCAACCCAAGTGCGACTTCAGTCCGCTGTCACCAGAAAGCAGGTGCAAGTCAGGCAAGAACATAATAGAGACAGGTAGGGTGACTATGCCATCTCATCTGGATCAAGAGGAGGGAAGAGGGAACCCCAGTGTTTCTAATTCCGGATTCAACATTCTCCACTAGTCTTCCTTCCCAAATATCAGCAAAGGGCCATGGCAGTGGAAGTGGCCCCAAGCGTGGTGGCCCACGGGGGGAGGGACCCGGGAGTACGAGGCCGAAGCAACCCGGAGGCTGCAGAGGCTCAGAGACCAGCAACAAGCGAGGACCGATCAAAGGATAAGAACACTCTACCCGATCGGCGCTCCCCGCTCCTAAGCAAATTTTAGTGGGCGCAGGAACGCGCTCGCAGCACCGCGGTGCCCACCTTGGCTGCGTTCTACCCATGTTCCTGAGAAGACAGAGCATGCGCGAAAGGTAACCGCGCCCTCGCCGCTAGAGACCCCAGGCCGGGGAGGGGGCGGGGCCGCACAGCTGCGCACGCGCGCGGGGACACGTAGGCGGAAGTGGCGCGCGGGCGCAGGCCAGGCGAACACCTTGCGAGGAGGCGGCGGCCGCTGTGGAAAGTGCAGGGGTAGGCGGAGAGGAGAAGGAGGTGATGGCGACCTGGGGAGGGAGAGACCGCTCCGTCTGGCAGGCGCTACCCGGGCTGGGGTCACCTTTTCAGGTGGCTTAATGGCTCGGGAGTGGACGTGTACCCCCGGCTCTTCGCCGTGTTCGGGACCCAGACCCTCCCCTCCCCAGAGAACCTGGACACAGCTTACCTTCCTCATCTATAACGAGCGTGCGGCGAGGGGATTGAGGGCAGGATGGAGGGCGGGGATGACTTCCTTTTTTAAAGAACGGAAACCTGGCACGGTTTCTAGGGAGGAGTGTGTGTCCCTCCTTGTCCCCTTTGCTCCCTGCAGCAGGCTAGAACCCCCTCAGGCCCCGGTCTGTGGACTCAGGAGTGAGACCACTTCCAGGAGGGCCTTTTAGACTAGTGAGGGGCCTCTGGAGAACTGGCAGTCGCCTGGGTTCCCAAGACTGCTTTTGAGTGAAGAGCTACTTCCGGGTTCTGCGTTAGATAAAGTACTTAGGGTCTTCTGCTGTCCATCTGCTTTGCGGTGCAAGGTGATCGTTCTTGCCAGGTTATTAAATTTATGTCATAATCTTCCACTAAAAGTTATGCAGATTCTCCAGTCTTTGCAGCTTAGTTTTCTCCCCCGCCTTTTTATTTTTCTTTTAAAGAAATACTGAAAGGAGGTGGAATGCTTTGGTGTGCTGACAGTGGGGTTTTTTTAGTGTGGGGCATATGCATCTCTTCTAAGTTAGGGTCTCACATGTCGATGTCGAGGGTAGATTTTTGGATTCACGTTTTCCTAAGTGATTTGGGACAGTTTGGGCCTTGGAAGAGAGAGATACGGCAGCATTTGAAAATAATTTGGATGAGTGTTATTTGTACTTAATTTCTTTATATTAAATCCAAAGCTTAGATTTATCCCTTGGAAAAAAATAGAGTAACTGTCAAAAATGAGTACCCTGTTTGATCTTCATGTAGTGAAGTGTGTACAAAGAAATGAGCCCCCCTTTTTTTTGTTGTTTTATAACCATAACCCATAGGTGAACAATTAATAGAGTCCAGTTAATGTAGATACAATGGCAAGATTATTTTATTTGTAACAACGAGTATGACAAAATACAGAGTGAAGTATGTTCAGGTTATTTACACTGTAATGTAATTTCCTCATATAGTGGAATTACTACTCATAGTAGTGGGAGATTTTTCTTCTAAAGACTGGAAAAGAACTAGATTAAGAAATGAACTGAAAGATTTTTAACTTAAGTCGGTCATTGCAAACCAATGTAATTACCAGTTATTTATAATTTTTAGATGTCAGTATATACTGAAAATGCTGCCTTTTCCCATTTTAGCAGTTGCTTTGTACCAACAAGTAACTAAAGTTAAATATATGTGTTGACTTTAAGAACAGGAGAGGCCCCAGGCAGTGATTCACACCTGTGGGGTTTTTTGTTCTTAGTTTAAGGGTTACTGTGAATGTCTAAAGCAGAGCAAAATGTTGATCATTTAGTTTGAAAACAGGTTTAATTCTATGCTGGATTTTATTTTTCCTGCATCGAAAGGACATTGGTCTAGGTTCTGTGGATATTGATTGATATCCATCATTAATGTCTGAAACGGAAGGTTTCACACATTAGGATCACAGTCATTGGGTATCAGAGTTTACAGTGTCTTCCTTCATCAGTCATGTGATCTGACCAGTGATGTTCTGATTAATAAAACTGCGTTCTAAATGCAAAGCTTGCAAGGCAGATTTTCTGGAACTGGTACCTCAAGTAAGCAAAAGAAATGAATTTATTTCCATGTTCATTTCAGATGCTTTGTGGGAAATTTCAGTGGAGATGTCAATATTTTGGCACAGATGTCCAAGAAGTGACAGTGCTGAAGGGATTTAACTCTACATGTCTGGCACAGATCTGCGGCTCCTAAGATTGCCAATAGGTGTGTTGAAAGTGGCAAATTGTTGGAAAGGAGCAGAATTCTGTTGATTAAATTGATGCTTACTAGAGTGCAGTAGACTCCTTCATTTCATATTTTACACTTTTGTTATGTGTTGAAACATAATGAAGATGATATCTTCTCTTCCCCTAAAGATTTCAGAAGCTTCTAAGAAGCAACCATAAAAGCAAAAAGTTTTGCTGTTATGATTTAGGTATTTGTAAAAAATTTTATAAAATGCTATGAGAGTCCAGAGAATCACCCAGCTTGTAATGTATAGGGCCTTAATCAGAGGTATAGCATAGTGGGTATTCATGTTGAGCAATTTGAAAGAGGGATCAGAAAGGGAAGAAGAGATTATAAACAGTAGTCTAGTGATGCCTAGTAATCTAGGCAAGAGAAAACAGCTGCTAATGGTAGGTTCAGAAACTGATTTTAAATACATTTACAGATGTAGAGTCAACAGGAACCTTGGCAAAACGTAAATTTGAGGAAAAGGAAAGAATCTAAGATAATTTACAGATTTTCTGCTCAATACCATAAGTGAGATTGGGAATATAGGAAGGGCAGGTTTGTTTGGAGGTGAACATAGTTCAACTTTGGACTTTTATTTATTTATTTAAGTTTATCTATTTTGAGAGAGAGAGAGCATGGGGGAGGGGCAGAGAGAGAGAATTGTAACCAGGCTACACACTGAGAGCATGGAGTCCATTGTGAGGCTGGAACTCATGAACCCCTGAGATCATGACCTGAGCCAAAATCAAGAGTCGGAGGCTTAACTGACTTAGCCACCCAGGCACTCCCAGCTTTGAACATTTTTGAAATGAGGTGCCACTGGAACTCATGAGTAGAAATGCTTTCAAAGAAGCATTTGGAAATAGAGATCTGGATTTCAGAAGAGAAGTCTGGGTTGGAAGTCCAGATTCATATTTCCAACTGCACATCAGAGGAGTGAGTCTCCCAGCAGCCGACCATATCACACCAGCAGTAGTTCTAAAAAGTTGGGTGATAGTTGGGGCGCCTGGGTGGTTCAGTCGGTTAAGCGTCCGACTTCAGCTCAGGTCACGATCTCGCGATTCGTGAGTTCGAGCCCCGCGTCGGGCTCTGGGCTGACGGCTCAGAGCCTGGAGCCTGCTTCCGATTCTGTGTCTCCCTCTCTCTGTGCCCCTCCCCCGTTCATGCTGTCTCTCTTTGTCCCAAAAATAAATAAACGTTAAAAAAAAAAAAAAGTTGGGTAATAGTTAACATTGGTGGTCTTAACTATATGCCAGATGTTTTTACATTTATTTCATGTAGTACTAACAAAAATTCTATGATAGGCACATTTTTTACCACCCCCCCTCCCTTTTAAAGATGTACAACCTGAAGTTCAAAAAGGTTAAAAGAATTTGCTTAAGGTTCTTCAGCTAATCAGTTAGCAAAGCTGGGTCGTGCACTCAGATCTGTCAAAAATCCAAAGCATAGGGAAAGCACCATGCTGTACTGCTTTCTCATAAGGGTAGCTATAATTTTTTTGAGTCACTGCAATATGCCAGGCATTTTGCTAAATTACAAACATCTCAGCAGAATATGGTTGGGGAGAAATTTTTGATACTAACAAAAGCAGGAAAGAGGTCTTCTAGAAGTTTTATTTATTCTCTCGTGTAAATATATAATCAATATTTGCACATCCTACTCAACCTGTTTTCCGTAAGATTTTTAGTTTGCTCACAAAGTTTGCCACCACCACAGTACATTTGAAAAATCATAGTCAGGTAGACAGAGTGATTGCAAGCTGGGGTTTCAGGACTTCCAGACGAAGGGCCAATTTGTTTGGTTCCTTTTTAAAGGTGCAGAGTATGCAGGATCCCAAGAACGGAGAGATAAGTAAGATTTGAGTCTTGCCTTTTCAGTTCTGTTCTCTCCCAGCTGGGGAATTAGAGAGGGTATCACAAAGGAAGGAACGCTAAAGCTTGATTTCAAACCCTGACCTAGAGAAAGAAGACATCAGGCTGAAAGAACTTCATTAACATAAGGTAGAGGTGTTTGAAAGTCCATGGTCTATTTCTGGAATGAAATAGTAGTCCATTGTGGGCAGTTTGGGGCTTGATTGAAAGATGTGGAGGGAGGAGAAGCTTAAGGGGGATCAGATTTATTTGAATGGTACTCTGTATCCATGCCTACACATGTGGAAAGTAGTTACTCAGGTTTTTGTTTCTTCTACATTCAAGATCATTTGAAGCATGATTTATAAAGAAAGTCAGATCTCAAGGGTGTCCTGCAAGATGTCTTAAAAAGTCTTAACTCTGAGATGGCAGTGATTGAAACATAGTGTGGGAAGGAAGAACAATATATAAAGAAGAAGAAACAGGTAAAGGAAAAGAAATACAGTAAAACTTTTTAAAATTATGCTTTTTCTCTTTAGAAATTTGGCGGGTGCACTGTAAAACAAATGTTCTTTGATGCCTGAGTGTGGTTAGTTACAAGTTGTATTCAGAACCTGGATCCATATTTAAATTACTAAAGATGGCCTGCTTAATCTCTGTGATCAGCAAAGGAGAAGTGATCACAAAGTGACTAAGTCTTGCCATTTTAAGCCATGAAGACAGTTTTGTCAAAATTATCCTTATCCATCCTCTTTACTCAACTAGTCTGAATTTTAGTCCCCATTGGGGTTGTGAAAGACAGTCTTTTCTAGGATAATTTTTTCATCATAAATGTGTTTAGTTGTCCTAACTCTGCTCTCTCCTCACCCTGTACTTGGAATTCATTTTTCAGTTTATATAAATCCAAAGAGAAACTGACAGTCATCTACAGAGTCCTCATGACTTTTTTTCAGACTAACAAAAAATGATGTTTTCCAGCTTTTTATAATCCCAAAGACTTCTTTATTTCTTTTTTTTTTTTAAACAGCTGTATTGAGGTATAATTTTTATACAAAAAAAACTACACATGTTTAACATAACACAATTTGATGAGTTGGGACATATGCATATACCTATGATACCATCACCTAATAATCAAGGTAATACATATATCTGTCATCTCTACAAGTTTCCATGTGTCTGCCTGTGTGTGTGTGTGTGTGTGTGTGTGTGTGTGTGTGGTTAAAAATGTATAACATGGTATCTACCCTCTTAAGAAATTTTTAAGTGCACACCACCATGTTGTTAACTATAGGCACTATGTCCTATAGTGAGTCTCTAGAACTTACTCATCTTGTATAACTGAAACTTGAAATCCATTGAACAACTCCCCAAAGACTTTTTTTTTTTGTTAAATTTTTTTTTTCAACGTTTATTTATTTTTGGGACAGAGAGAGACAGAGCATGAACAGGGGAGGGGCAGAGAGAGAGGGAGACACAGAATCGGAAACAGGCTCCAGGCTCTGAGCCATCAGCCCAGAGCCTGACGCGGGGCTCGAACTCACGGACCGCGAGATCCTGACCTGGCTGAAGTCGGACGCTTAACTGACTGCGCCACCCAGGCACCCCAAGACTTTTTAAATTAAAATGATTTCCAAAGGAAGGAAACATCTTTTAACCTAAGAAATGCTGTTGCTAAAGCATATCATCCTTTCTATAGTCTCTGACAAATCTAGCTTTTTTAAAAGTAACTTATAGTTGTTTGAGTTTATTTTAAAACATCCTTAGCAAGTATATTTTAAATTGTATTAGTATTTAAGGGAGCATTAGTTTTTTTTGTGCAATTAAAGATCAACTTTAATGTTGAAGATGTTACTCATAGACTGTCATGGGCTTTAAAAATCATATCCTTAATACATATAAAAACAATAAAAGCATATTTACTTCTTTGATAAGTAAACACAAAGATAAAAAATAAACACTAAGTTAGCTTTTGACGTTTGCTGTGGGAATGAGAATGGCATTATGTTTAGCGATATTGGTCTTTACCAGGCAAACATAAATTGGAGAGTAGACATTGTTTTTGGTTGCTTAGAAGTTTGAATAGAGGAATTACTATATTAATATCTAGAGAAAATGAGACTCGCCTGTATAATTTTTAAAGTGTGATGTGAACTATTACTTGGAGCATAGTATCTTATCCAAAGGTTTTGCTTTAATTGCTAATTTCCTTCTTTAGGACTTGGCTCAGCAAGCAAAAGAAACACTGAACAAAGGAGAGGAAACCAACAAAGATAAATTTGGAAGCACTGAATGCAGCAAAACAAGAACAATGGATCTCAAGTTCAACAGTTCCAGGAAATATATTTCTATAACTGTCCCTCCCAAAACACAGACAATGTCACCACACATCAAGTCAATAGATGACATTGTGGTGCTTGGCATAAATCTCAGCAGATTTAACAAACTTACTCAGTTTTTCATATGTGTTGCTGGAGTTTTTGTATTTTACCTAATTTATGGATATTTACAGGTAAAAATATTTATTTACAAGATGCTAATTATTTATAACAGTTGAGGTCAATAAGAGCATTACTAATAGTTTTACCCAAGGTAGTTTTCTCCATAGGATACCAGTTTATTCACATTTTTGAGTTTTTTAAATATGGAAAAAGACTTTCTAAAAGTTAGTGTGCTCCTTTTTTCAGGGATCAAAATTTCACAGTTGAACATTTCAGATGGGAGAGGAACAGAGACCATCTTAAAAAATTAAAATTATGAACACAATTTGAACTATTTATTGTGTTTAACAAAATGGGGGTAATATGCACCCATGTGTTTGTAAAGAGTGATTCAAGTATTCGCTGATATATTGGAACATAATTCTCCAATAAAATTGAATAATAACACAAAAGTCATATTCTAGCCCACGGTTGATTCTTGGAGCTCATTAGAGTGATCTTAAAAATTATTGTATTCTTTTTGATTATCGTATATAGATGAAATATAAAAGTATAAATAAAGAAGATGGTAGAATTGATTATTCCTTACCTTGTAAAAATGCTATGAGGAGTATTAGCGTGAAATAAAAACATGAATTAAAAATCTTAGTATTTATAATAACTAATTTCCCCACTAGAAGATGATACAAACATTCAGATATCACAATGAAGAGCAATGAAAAATAGTAAATTTTATCAAAGAAAGGTTGCAGTTTCTTGTTAAGAAATATTTTATTTCTTCAAAATACCATTGTTACCAAATAGTTTGGGAGCAGAGTTAGTCATTAGAAAGGAAACTGAATTAGAAGTTTGCCGTACAAATTTATGTTAATCTTTTTCTGTTTGATTAATGAGCAGAGACTTAATAATCTATGCAAAACTTCTTTTAAAATTAGATAAACATCACTTTCACTTTGTGACAACTGATGTTGCTAGCATATTAAAATAGTTTAGGGGCATCTGCGTGGCTCAGTTGGTTAAGTGTCCGATTCTTGATCTCTGCTCAGGTCATGATCTCACAGCTTATGAGATTGAGCCCCGTGTCAGGCTCTGCACTGATAGTGCAGATTCTGCTTGGGATTCTCTCTCTCCCTCTCTCTCTCTGACCCTCCCTGGCTCGTGCTCTCTCTCTCTTGCTCTCTGACTCTCAAAAATAAATGAAAAAAAGAAAAGCTTTAAAATAGTTTAGAGAAAATGGTGGGGTTTTGTAATGAAGTTATTTATATATATATAAGTATAATATATCTGAATGCTAGCATACTTAATAAAGCTATTTTCATGTTTTTTAGTTCATGTGCCAGAAAATTCCTAAATACCTTGCAGACGTACTTGCACATGAAGTAAATTTGGGGAATTACACAGTATCTAGTTCAGAGTTTATGAGGGAGGGTGATTTATTGGATTAAGCCAAATAACTATTGGAATACCTCTTAATGACTTGTTAATAATGGCTTATTAACAATTAATATAAATGTTACTTCATGACACAACATTGTGTTTAGATAAGTAACTGTTTACAAGGAGAAATTTCATAAAATCCGTGGCCCAGATATTCCAAAAAATAACATTGGTTTGAACTGATTAAATTCCTATAGAAAAAACAGGTCTGAGATAATAAACTTCTGATGAAATATATTTATTGTATCATAAAGGAGTTCTTGACCCAGGGACCTTTCTCAATGTTTGGGGCAATTTTTAATTTTGGCAATCTTTTTTTTTTTTTTTTTTTTTTTAAAGAGCAAAGCATAGGATAATGTTGCTTTATAGCCAGCCTTCCTCCCTTTGTTTTTCTCACTCAGTTCTTTGGAAAGGCCTCCTGGACTTCTCTAATTTTACCTTTGAGGTGCCTTGTGATTTGGATGGTGTTTTGATTTTTGGTGGGTTTTTTTGTTTTGTTTGTTTTTTTGGTGGTGGTGGTGGTGGTGAGGCTTGGTTTCTTTTAAAATGTGTTTATAGGGGCACCTGGGTGGCTCAGTTGGTTGAGCGTCCAACTGCGGCTCAGGTCATGATTGCACGGTTTGTGAGTTCGAGCCCCGTGTCGGGCTCTGTGCTGACAGCTCAGAGCCTGGAGCCTGTTTCGGATTCTGTCTCCTTCTCTCTCTGCCCCTCTCCACTTGTGCTGTGTCTCTCTGTCTCTCAAAAATAAATAAATGTAAAAAAAAAAATTTTAATGTTGTGTTTATAGGAATTTATTGTGAAGAAATTGGTTTGCCCAAGAACTTAACAGTATTCATGTATCTCTTGACAGGAATTAATATTTTCAATGGAGGGTTTTAAGTCCTTTGGCTGGTACCTAACTTTAGTACAGTTTGCATTTTACTCCATATTTGGCCTAATAGAACTTCAGCTTATTCAGGACAAAAGGAGAAGGTATGTAGTTTGTTTTTATTTTTTTGACAGTTAAATTCATTAGTAGTAGTTAAATTTTTTGTTTTGTGTTTTGGGAATGTGGAGTATATTATACATGCAATATACATATTTCCTATTAATAAAACATATCTAATACCCAAGAATTTTTATCAGTATAATCAACTTACTAAAAAATACTAAATATATTTCCTTTATACCCTGAAAAAAAGTGGTCTCTCTTACGGTGTAATGTTATCAGAAAAATGTAGTTTAGGCTCAACTTACAGTAAATGTATCTTCTTGAAACGAGAGAAAGTATCAAATGTACATAAGTGTTTTTATAAATTTCACTGAAGTGGGTGTGATTACTGAAAGACTTACAGTGCTACTAAGATCAAAGTGATGAAATGAACTATCAATGCCACTTTTATAGTGGTCTTTGAAATGTACAGTTAATGTTTGGTGGGATATGCTCTGCTTAATATTGTTGTATTTGTAATGTCCAGGACCTGAGACTGCATGTTTAGACATCAGAGAAATTTCATAACGTGTGTTTTCATTAAAACTACAGGAGCTTGTTTAACAGTGTATTTTAAATTGACCATCTAGATTTGAGAAATATCTCAAAATATTTTTAATGGTATACTGAACAATGTGCAATAAAAACCTGATTATATACAAGAGGAGGTTAGGAAATTGAATGTAACTTCTGTAAGTGTGGTTATCCTGTCATATCAGACTTTAATATGTGAACATTTCATGTATGTATCGGGCAGTTTAAATGCAGTAAAGGAGCTATAATACTGACATTCGATCTTCATTGATACAAATGTTCAATCTTTCAGTAAAAATAGGATATTTTCACAGCTGCTATTTTTCTTACAAATATATTTTTGATATTTCTAAGAAGATAACTATAAAATTTTAAATATTTAAGTCTATACCACTGGTATTTCTTCATAGTCCTAATTCATAGTTCTCAACCTCTTTACTGCCAATAAATTTTTAGAGCAGTCATAGTAAAATGTTTGAATCTGAGGATAGCATTTGTATTATTTTCATGCTCTAAAACTGCCATTCTCAGTCACAGGTGATAGAATAAAAAGTAATTAAATATATCTGTCAAGACTAATATGTAGGAAAACCTGATGATTCATTACCAATTGCAAACTGCTGGACGTCTGTTTTCAAAGTAAAAGAACCTAACACTGTCTTTCTTAAATGGAAAGTGATACCAAGATACGCCTCCCTGTCATCTACCCAAATGAGATGGGGAGTGTGCCTCCGGCCATGTTTATCCCTGCCTTTAAACCACATGACTGTAACATGTTTAAAGATAAAATCATTTCTGTTTGATTTAAACATAAATGAAGGAGTGTAGGAAAAGAATTTACAGATGAAGATAATTATGAGTTGAAACCTTTTCATTTCCATGGCACATTAAAACATTTTTAGAAAAACTCTTTAAAGGTATGTTACAATGAAAATATGCTCAGTCACATATTTCTGAATTTATTTAAATGCCACTGTTCTCTAAATCTTGAGTTAGCCAGATTCTTTGCTTAGTTTTTTTTTTCCCCCTTTCTTCCTATGTTTATATGAATACCTTGTACTTGAAAGAGAAAAGGATATGGAGTCAGAAAACATGTATTTGAGTCTTGGCATGGCCTCTAATTAGCTGTCCTAAGACCTCAAGGGAGTTTCTTAAGTTCTCTGACCTTTGAGGACCACTCCGTAATGTGTGGTAAAGCATATTGTAAGTTGCAATACCCTGAACCGGCTACTTGTTATTTTTCACCAAAGATTACCTTGTAACTTTGTTGTTACTTTATTTGAGTTTTTAAGGAAGATCTGTCAAATTGGTTTTGAAGGGGCTATTTAAAGTCACAATTTCCCCACCATGTCTAAAGAAGTAAGAAATTGAGATACTAAATAAAACAGACCCAGTGAGCACCCCAGAGGCAGGATGATGAATCTAATAACCTCCTGGTTTCACCAGTGAGCGAACACCCCTGGAGGAGGCTGGGGCCTTCAGGAGTCTCTATGGCAAGTTGCTCTCAGAGTTGCGACCTTCTGAATATAGGTCTCCTGAGTTTCAGGCTGGTTTTCTTTCGACCTGTTACGCTACTTTTTAATCAACATTCCTTATGATTTTTCTGACTTGAGGTTTTTTTTAATTTTCTGGCCACTATTTGCAATTTATCTCTGAGGAAATTTGATCACTGTGACTTCTGTCATTACCTGGAAGAGTAGTGCTGTCCTTCCCTGGTGATGCCTCACTGAGGATTAGACCCCACAGACAGCATGTAAATCAGTGTTTGTGTTCTACACTGATGCATATGGGCATGCCACGTTATTTCCACACGGACTTTAAATGTTGACTACTGTATTAGCGGTTGAGTAGGAGAGGCCTGAAAATTGAAATGTAAATGGGAAGGATACATTTTAATTGAATTTTCCAGTAAATTATTTTGCCTTATATGTAGCCAAATAAAAACTATGGAGGAATTTTGTTGCCTTGATTTAATCCCAAAATGGAAGCTACATCTAAGTATGCAGCATAATCTAATTATGTGCATAGTACTTCACGTGTTAGTCACACCAGTGTACAGGGTTATTTTAGACCAATAAATATCCAGTCAAAGTGCACAATAATAGTGCAAAATTCTGAAGATGTCATATTAAAAATCCCCTTTAGGAAATTCAGATAGGACCCCAGGTAGTGATTTGGAATCGTTAGGAGGGGAATCAGATACCTCATCTTGAAGCTAATTGTTTTAACATTTTATGGAATACAGAATTAGAGTTCACCCATATGACATTGTGGTAAGAAAAATCACGTTCAACGTTTTAAACTGCCATGTACTTTTTCTGCAGGTACTCTGCTCAGGATATTTTAGCAGAAGGGCTAGACGTATTTTTCCTAATGCTAGATGGGAACATTAGGAAACAACAATTTAGAAGTTGAAAATTAGTTAAGGTTCCTTTTACCATTATGGAGGTCAATATTTTTTAAAACTCTTTTTTTCCAAATTTAGTCAAGATGGTTTTTATACGTAGGTAGAACTGCTGTTAAAAAACTTCTTACCAGGGCGCCTGGGTGGCTCAGTCGGTTAAGCGGCCGACTTCGGCACAGGTCATGATCTCACGGTCCGTGAGTTCGAGCCCCGCGTCGGGCTCTGTGCTGACAGCTCAGAGCCTGGAGCCCGTTTCAGATTCTGTGTCTCCCTCTCTCTCTGACCCTCCCCTGCTCATGCTCTGTCTCTCTCTGTCTCAAAAATAAACGTTAAAAAAAAAAAATTAAAAAAAAAACTTCTTACCAACGTTTCAGACCATCCAGAAGAATCTGCAGAACTCTGTAGTACACCGTGTTTCACACAGCTGAAAGTTCTCACTTGTGATCAATTAAATAAGGGTAAATTGTTGCTTTTACCAACATTCTTTTGTATGAATACAGCGTGATAACCTTTAAAATAGTGATATTTCACCAGTATTTGTAGAAATATTCATCAGAAATTAGACATTTACACATTGTAAACACATTATCTTATAATAGTGTGAATCGGGTCCCAAATGAAGATTTTAAAAATTGTCTTTTACAGAATACCAGGAAAAACCTACATGATAATAGCTTTTCTAACTGTGGGTACTATGGGGTTATCAAATACTTCCTTGGGCTACCTGAATTATCCCACCCAAGTCATCTTCAAGTGCTGCAAATTGATTCCTGTTATGCTAGGAGGAGTTTTTATTCAAGGTATAGTAATGATATGTTTTCATACTGTTTGAAACTAATAGGATCTGTTACGGCATCTAGCATTAGGAAAAACCTGAAACTCCAATTAATATTTTTTAATGAACATTCGAAATATCAGAACAATTCTGAGTGACATTGTATCAAAATAAGATATTATAAAAACACTGATACTTCTGCAATATCCCCTAGTCTTTGCCGTCAGTAATTTGGACTGGGGAAAAATAAAAATAGTACTTTTTTAAATTACTTTTTCTTTTAGTCGGGAATCCATCACATTTCCAGAAATACTGCATTCATCTATTGAAGACGTAGCTCAGAAATACCTAGAAAACTCCTCTTTTCAATTCTTTCATTCTTCTGCTCTGCAGGGCTCCTCTCTCTACCTCTATCATACACACGGACAGTTCTCACACTGAAGTAAAGGTTAACCTGAGCAGAACTGCTTTTTTACCAACTCTGCTGGCTCACTGACTTCCTAGAGCCCCAACTAAATTACAGGCTATGTGAAAATAGGAGCGAAAGAGGAAGCAATGATAGCAAGTGGAACACATTTTTGTTGTTTCTATAACAGTCATGCAGAATATTCATGTTTTGACAATCAAGGGTTTCTATTTCACTAAAGTTCTTATACAGCCTGACTTCATTTTTTACATTAGAGGCCTTCCCACAAAAGCCCTTTGAAATGAAAGTATGGATGTCAACTACTTCATGTATAATTTCAGGGTAACTGTTGATGCAGGAAAAAGTACTGATACCCTTCCCTATTAAAAACCACATGCATGTGTAATACGTCCTTAACAATCCTTACCAAAAAGTTACACTACATGATTTTATTATTTAGATGTGGATCTACTAAAATAGGTTCATTCGCACCAATTCTGATTATGGTAGTTGCAAACTTAAACAGTTATGCAGCCTGGAAAATTGCTCTGGTTACTTTGTAAACGTATGGGCTGTAAGAAAATTCAGAATCTTCTAATATACACGAAGTAAAAAAGGCACTCATGTCCATGCACTTTAAATGTTCATATTTACTCACCATAACAGATAAGGTAGGATCTCATACTCCTAAGGACATGTTGCTGCTCATTGGTGATTGAATTTTCCGAAGCCCTTCTGTGACTGTCTAAGGCACTGATCTAAGCATTCTTCGTATGTTTTTTGACTTTGGATATAAAAAGCAGATCCTGCTATACTTGGTTAGACACATAGATCTAAAACTGTGTCAAGTGGGCATGTGCATAATAAGGTTGGCTTACATTTATTTTACACAGGGAAGCGTTACAACATTGCAGATGTGTCTGCTGCCATGTGTATGAGCCTTGGCCTGATATGGTTCACCCTAGCTGACAGCACGGTTGCACCAAATTTCAACCTGACTGGTAAGGAAATTGTTTGTGCTGCTCAGATTTTACAGGCATTTGGGTTTAGAGTAAGAACTTTTATAATTTCATGAGAATTTTAAACGATAGTGTGACATCTATGATTTTCGTATCTGACATAAAGCTTTTGGACTTTCTGTATAAGATGTAGTAAAAATATGTAACAGTTCTTTTTAGTGCTCTGGTATCTTGACATGACAAAAGGCTGTGCGGCCAGTCAAAACCTTCTGTGATCCAGTACAGGATAGATGAGTTTCTTATGGGCCGAATCAGAAGTATACACATTAGTTATAGGAGAATCACAGTAGTAACTTTTTATTCTTTTTTTAAAAAAAAAAATTTAAATTGCACATTTACTTGTCATTATTTTAGCTAAAGAGGAAAAGTTATGCTATACGTTAACATAGAACTGTGTACTCTAAATATGTCTATAACCTTACAGTGCTTGAAGTTTCCACCATGAACAGTTTCCTCCTTGTGTGTCCCGTGGAATTTTGCAAATAAAATTTAGATTTTTCACAGGCAAAATAGGTATTCTGTATATTTAGAACTAAATAAGAATAAAAAATGTGTTATAATATTGTTTTTGTTCTAACGACCTTGAAGAGAAATTATTATATTATTATATACACAGTATTGTCATTCTTATTCTGTTGAGTTTTATTCATAAGCTTAGTATCATCCCATCTCCTAGCCTGACAAAGGTAGTATTTAAAATACTTACGTGTTGGGGCGCCTGGGTGGCGCAGTCGGTTAAGCGTCCGACTTCAGCCAGGTCACGATCTTGCAGTCCGTGAGTTCGAGCCCCGCGTCAGGCTCTGGGCTGATGGCTCAGAGCCTGGAGCCTGTTTCCGATTCTGTGTCTCCCTCTCTCTCTGCCCCTCCCCCGTTCATGCTCTGTCTCTCTCTGTCCCAAAAATAATTAAAAAAAAAAAAAAAAAAGTTGAAAAAAAAAAATTTAAAATAAATAAATAAATAAATAAAATACTTACGTGTTCAGGGCAGGTCTTGGTGGCCGGAGGAGGAGTAGGTGCAGGTAAAGGTGGCAGCAGCCAAGGCCACGGACTGCATCATGGAGGTCACCTGGGGCCAGGCAGAAAACAGCAGGAAGCCCAGTGCTGACATGCAAAGATCACTACTTTGATTCCAGTGCTCACTTTGGCATTTCGAAAGAGATGCTGAAAGATGAGGCACTCACCCTCATGTACCAAAACTCCGTGTTTCATAGCCAACACCTCTTTGTGGACAACATGGTACTGGACGTGGGCTCTGGCCAAGGGATCCTCTGTATGTTTGCTGCCAAGGCTGGATCCCGCAAGGTCATTGGTCATTGGGATCCAGTGCTCCAGTATCTCTGATTATGTGGTGCAGATTGTCAAAACCAACAGTTTAGACCGTGTGGTGACCATCACCAAGGGGAAGGTGGAGAAAGTAGAGGTTCCAGTGAAGAAGGTAGACATCATCATCAGTGAGTAGATGGACTGCCGCCCCTTCTACAAGTCGATGCTCAATATGGTGTTCCAGACAAGTGGCTGACACCTAATGGCCTCATCTTCCCAGACTGAGCCATGCTGTATGTGACAACCATTGAAGACCAGCTGTACTAAGACTATGAAGATCCACTGTTGGGAGAACATATATGGCTTTGACATATCTTGTGTCAAAGACATGGCCATCAGAGAGCCCCTGGTGGATGTGGTGGACCCCAAGCAGCTGGTCACCAATGCCTGCCTCATGAAGGAGGTGGACATCTACACTGTCAAGGTGGAAGACCTAACCTTCACCTCCCCCTTCTGCCTGCAAGTGAAGCACGCCCTGGTGGCCTACTTCTACATCAAGTTTACTTGCTGCCCCAAGAGGACAGGCTTCTCCACCAGCCCTGAGTCCCTGCACACACACTGGGAGGAGACAGTGTTCTACATGGAGGACCACCTGACAGTGAAAACAGGCGGAGAGATCTTTGGCACCATTGACATTCAGCCCAGTGCCAATAATAATCGAGATCTGGACTTCACCATTGACCTGGACTTCAAGGGCCAGCTGTGTGAGCTGTCCTGCTCTACTGACTACCACATATGCTGAAGCAGCACCTGGCTTCTCCCACAGGCCCAGGGGCAACAGTGTTCTTAGGTGGTTCTTCTCTTCCCTCCCTCAGAAGGGCTTTTTTTAGGGCCTGGGCTGAGGGGCAGGGCACATCATGGCTATGTTTTTCATAATTTATGCTTTTATATGGTTGCATTTATTGCCAGTAGATCCTCAATGGGGGGGAGGAGAGTAAAAATAAAATAAAATACTTACGTGTTCATAGGAACTCTGAAGAAACGGAAAAAATTTATTCATGAGAAAAAGGTACTACATAATGAAGAAAATGATTTACATCAGCTTTGCTATTCCTAAGAATCAAAATCTTTCTTCATGGCTGTTAGTCAGCCTTCTTTATTTACTAACCTGGTTAACCAGGCTAAGTTAATGGGTTTAAATGTAACCAGCACAGCCTCTTGGAGTAATCCTTCAACAACCAAAAGATTCTGATGGAACCTCTTACAACATCTGTTTCAACTTTGCTCAGAGTACAGGTGATCATTACTTCACTGAGTTTTCCTCTGAGAAAGAAGCTTATAGTTACAGATGTGTCTGACATGGTGTAGATTTTTCAAGAACGCTTCGTGTCAGCAACTCTCAAAGGAAAATTATGTATGGAAACTGAGGTAATTGACTTTTTTACTTATTGAAAAAGCAATTTTAGAGAAGGCACAATTTGCAGTCAGAATCACGGCTTCAAATTCTGTTCAGATCACCTAAAATTATAACCCTGGCTAAAGTGCCAGACCCCTTTGTACTCTCCCCTTAAAACAGAGATCATGATGATAGCTTGCCTCACACAGAGGTGGTGGGAGGATTGACTGAGGTGATGGAACAGTGGGTATGAATGAAAGCACATGCGCGTGCTGAGGGTGAAAGTGACAATAAAGATGGGCTGAAGTGGTGTCATTGGTGTCGGTGGTCCCGCAACCTCTCAAGGTGACATGACCGCTGACCTTTTCCAACTCCCATGGAAATATTTTGTAAGAAAATTAGAACCTGGTCAACTTCATCATTAAGAATAACTGATGAGCACTTATCATGGTCTCTGATCTGTAATAATAATATTATCTAAAGGAGATTAGATTAACTGTTTAGGTAGTTATTTAAGATAGACATAAATAAAACTTTGAATGTGTAAAGTGAATATATCTGAATTTACTTATGCAGATAAATGTCTGCCTTTAAATATTCCCCTTAGAATGTAGTTCAAGCATTTTCATGCTGTGTTGCCTTTGTTCAGAACATTTTTAGAATGTCTTTGAATAGCCTGCCGGGAGCGAGGATGTTGTATTCAAGTCTTCAACAATAGCCCGTCTTTGTTTCAAGGACAGGTTTCATATTTGAAATAAGTAAAAGAGCATTCAGGATCAAGTTTGGTGAATAAAAATGTATGATTAGGTAATAAATACCACAAAGTTAGATGATGAAAAGGCAAACTGAAGAATAAATATGAAAACTTGAAAATTCTCAAGTGCACACACATGCACATATATTTTTCTGCTCCATGTAATTGCTTCTGCATTGTTTAAAAAAATGAAAAGGGGGAAACTCCCATAGGTCCCAGCAGACTCGCAGACGTAACCAAGGCTGCTTTTTGTTCTTTCTGTAAAGCACATGGCTGGTGACCGGTGTCCTGAACACTTCAGGTAACCAACCACCTGCTTCTTAGGTAGATGTGCCTATTCACATTGGTGTATTGATTTCCAGATTTGTACATGCCAGTTGTACTGTTACAACTAGGTAATAATATTGCTTGCATTGTGCAGAAATGAAGGACACCTGGGTGGCTCAATCGTTGAGCGTCCGACTTCAGCCTAGGTCATGATCTCACGGTTCACGAGTTCGAGCCCCACATCAGGCTCACTGCTGTTGGTGCAAAGCCCATTTCAGATCCTCTGTCCCCTCTCTCTGCCCCTCCCCAACTTGCGCTCTCTCAAAAGTAAATATTTTTTTTAAATTGTTTAAAAATGAGTGAAGAGAGAATTGTTTCTGTTAATTGAAACAATATGGTTGACTAGTCAACAGAATCATTGTTGAATTAGGTGTGGAGGAAACAACTGTAAAAATAGCAGGATATCATAAAAGCATGAAGGGATTCTGTCCCCCCCCCGACTGTGTCCGAAATTCCTGTGTTTTCCTGTATGCTTTTTAACAAAAACAACTGGGAAATTATTAACGGTGTGTGTTATGAGTATGGTTTTTGTTAGGACACATATTCAAAGAAAAGACCTTGGCAACTATGTGTATGTTTATGTGTTTTAAATGTTTTAATAATGTAGGTAATTTCTTTTATGATTTCCATCCTCATCTGATTTTTTCAATTAACTAACTACCAGTCCCGATAGAGCTCCTAAGAATTTCTTCTGTATGTGTTTAATAGAGTATTCCTTTCAAACATTTAACCTAAACAGAACTATTATTTTATATAATAATGAAACACAGTAAGGTGGCAACTTTAATGTAGTTTATTAGTGTCCATTACCTTTTTTTTTTGACGTTATCATCCATGCGCCCAATTATAGCTGGTTGTGGACGAAAATAATCCATTTTTACTGAGCAAATGTGATTTAAGATCTGCTTTGGTTTTTCAGCCAAGTTAAATCTCTGGTAAATCTTGATTGTCATTCCCATGTTTAAATAAGGAGGTTGTATTTTTCTGCACTTTCTTGAAGGTGTGATCCTTATTTCCCTGGCACTGTGTGCGGACGCCGTCATTGGGAACGTTCAAGAGAAAGCCATGAAACTGCACAATGCTTCCAACTCAGAAATGGTAAGTGCTCTGGTGTTTTTTTCTCCACGATGGACAGGCTCAGAAATGGTGACGTGCTTCATTTTGCGAACCACTTCTGGTGTTGGAGACTGGCACGGCATGTTCCAACTGGTTTGTCGTCATTATTTTCACAAAAGTAATCCATGCAAACATTACAGGAAATGAAAAAGTAAAAATACCATTACCACTATGGAGCTTATTGTATAATATTTGATGAATATTTTCCCTATTTCTAGAGTTTTTTACATATTAAAAAATCCTTTGTTACATCACTTTTCTCCTCTCTTTGTATTTGGCATTATCTTCCATTTAGAAGCTTGTGATTTTTATATGGTTGATCCTTTCCTTCATGGCTTCTGGAAACATATTACGATTGAAAAGGGCTTTCCCATCTCTTAAGATTTAAGAATTTTACCCAGGTTGCCTATCCATTTTATGATTTCCTTTGTAATTAAAGCTTCGATCTAGCCAACACTTTAAAAGATTTTTCTTCCATATGGCTATCCACTAGCCCCAATTTCATTTATTGAAAGATCCACTTTTCAGCCTAAGTGCCTTCTTTATCATATTATAGTGTAATGTAGGATTCAGAATTATATTCTTTTGGATTTCTTTCTGCACCCAAACCATGTGATGACAGCAGCTTTGTCATACATTTACCATCTGCTAAGACTAGCCAGCAATGTTCCTTTTGTTTTTCAGAATATTACTACCATGGTTATTCTTGGGTGTTCATATCCCCAAATAAACTAGAAATCGCATTGCTATTGTGATTGGTATAGCACTGAATTATAACTTAATTTAGGGAGAATGACATCTATACACTTGATTCTTTCAGTCCAAGAATAAGGTATGACTTTCCTTTTATTCAAGTGTTTTTTTTTTCCAATGTCCCTTAGATTTTTTTTTTTTCATATAAATCCATATTTCTTATTGAAGCTATTGTTAGGGGTTTCATCTTTTTGCTGTTGTTACTGCTAATAACGCTCTTTCTTTCCCTATACCTTCTACCTGGTTGGTATTTATATATAGGAAAGTTACCATATGTATGTTTACATTAATTTTCTAACCAACCTCTTGCTAGACAGAACGTACTACATTAAGAGTATATAGGAATGGTCTTTCCTGTTACTTTGTCAGCAGAGTGAGCATCTTAAAGGAGTCTTTAATCTCGGTCAGAAGTTTTCTTGATGATCGTCACCACTCTTCCTGGGTAAGGTCAAGATCAGAGAATTAAGGAAGTGTAAATAGTTAGAAGTACAATGGTTAAGAGCTTAGGCTCTGGGCTAAGATCACCTCAGTTTATATCCCAACTTGACGAGCTCTCTTATTTGGGGAAAATGACTTACTGTCTCTAAGTTTTAATTTCCTCATCTGCAGGTTGAGGCGTAAGTGGAATTATTCATAGAGAGCATTGTTAACACGGTACCTGCAGCGTCACACGTCTGTAAATTTGATGACGATGCTGCTGCTGACTGTTCTGAGAGTATACTAAACCGGGATAGAAAGATTGGTAGGAAAACTGGGAAATGAAGCAATAGATATGCCAGATACTGCTTATTTTCCTTATATTTTAATTTCTTTGCAAATTTAACGTTTGGGTGTTTTCATGTTTAATAAGTAGCTTTAAAGTTATTTTGTTTTATTTATATGTGTTTTTAGAACCCCAACAATAAAATGTGGTTTGAGTTCAGTAATTAAGCCAGGCAAAAAAATGAATATTATGTGACCGTATATATGAAAGGATCAGTACTGCTGTGTTACCTTATACGTAAAAAAAAGCTGTAAACTTCGAAACAGGATCCGTCATCGTCTCGACAAAGTTAGGCCGTATTGAAATAATGATGTTACTTAAAAAATGGTTTGTTCTTCACATTTAATTAATTAAGCCATGTATTAAAAATCCTTCATTTTCTGCCTTTGGTTTGATAGCATTTTTTTTCCCACTATATTTTTATCTACTATAGGTTTTGTATTCGTATTCCATCGGTTTTGTGTACATTTTACTGGGATTGACATGCACTAGTGGATTAGGCCCTGCAGTAACATTTTGTTCAAAGGTAAACACTAATCATATTTTTAAAAATAAACATCTCCCATTAAATAGTCTCCTCTGTATTTCTTGTTCAAAAAGATTATTTTTATGTAATTTGATAACTCCTTTAATATAATATATGCAGATCAGAAATTATTTCAGAAATGAAATGATTTATATTTAAATTTATTTTATCCTTGCTCTACCCTATAAGTTAATTTTTAAGCGATGCATAATGTGTAAAAGTTGGGATTTTTAATTTCATCATTGTTTTTCCATTAAATCGGAACTAAATAAGAATCTTTGCTTGACTGCATTGTTGAATGGCTTATTACTACTCAGGAGGTTGATTAAAATCTGCAGTTTTATTTCATTTGTAATACCTCAGGGTTTGTTTTGCATTTTCCTAACAGGCTCTTTTTATATGTTGCAGAATCCAATTCAGACCTATGGTTATGCTTTCCTTTTTTCCCTCACTGGGTATTTTGGAATCTCCTTTGTTCTGGCTTTGATTAAAATTTTCGGTGCACTTCTTGCTGTAACAGGTATGAATGATATACTTGCTTAGATTATGAAGTAAACATTTAAGTTTTCTCTGACTCTCATTTTCAAAAGATACGGGCAGCGTCTACTCTGCGTTAAAAAGAAAATTGTTGTATTTCATCAATTTGTTTTTTGGCTTATGGTATTTCTTTAAAATTCTAAAGAAAATGATGTTTCCTCATAATATTTTATTTATTTGAAGGTTTAATTTTAAAATCAAATATGTATATATATCTAAATAGTAACTTTTAAATGCATTAAAAGAATTTTTCATTAAAAAGTGTGATGGGCTATGGGGCGCCTGGGTGGCTCAGTCAGTTAAGTGTCCAACTTCAGCTCAGGTCATGATCTCGCAGTTTGTGAGTTCAAGCCCCACATCAGGCTCTGAGCTGTCAGCACAGAGCCTGGAGCCTCCTTCAGATTCTGTGTCTCCCTCTCTCTCTGCCCCTCCCCCACTCACACTCTGTCTGTCTCTCTCTGTCTCTCTCTCTCTCTTTCAAAAATAAAATAAACATTAAAAAAAATTTTTTTTTAAAGTGTGATAGGCCAAATACCTTCAGAGAAAAATGCTGCTTTTATATACACTTTTAATTTATAACAAAAATTCTAGTTTTGATGCACGGAAAATATGGCAGCTATATTTCAAACAAAGCTTTGGACCTTCATTCGTACCCTTTCTGGGGCATTAGCCAGATTAGCTTCTCTTGTCACTAATAATTATTATGCACCTGCTTTGTGCAGGAACTTTGCTTGGCACTTTAGAGGAATGGAAGTTATATTTGTTATGCTTTGGAGGAGTCAGGAAAACAGATGAGAGGCTACAGGTGAGGCCCAGTGAAAAAGATAGATGATTCCATGTGCTAACCTCGTACCATTTGCCAAGTGAATGGTCCAGATGACAAATGCACTCAGCATCTCCCATATGGAGAGAGCGCTGAAAGGAGCCCAGGATTGGATGCAGTGTGGCTGGTTTGGGATGTCAGAGAAGGTAGAACGTCGTCCCAGCTCAGATGCTTAATGGCATGTGGCCTGGAGAGTAATTCTTTCCTCTTCTCTGGCCTTCATTTCTCTCTTGGAAAGAGACTGGGTTGGACTTGAACATTTCTATCAGAGATTTGTAAGGTTTGCATCATAATGCACACACACATTAGCCATTTATAGCTGATTTTAACATTTCATACTTTTAAGGGAATACTTAGTTTAATACTACAGAATAAATTAAGCAAATGGATTTAAATCCTAAACTTTCTCTTTATTTGCTCACATATGACTCCCCTGCTGAAGTTTGTATTGCTAATGGTAAACAGAGGGCATTTAATTATAGGTGAGGCCATATGTATAATCTGTCAAGTTATCTCATACTACCAAGAAAGATTACAAATTCATATACTTAGCTCGGGTTCCAGTTTCGCTTAAAGATGATAACTCTTCAAAAGGGGGTTGATATCAATTGATACGTATTATCTAAACCCTGTAGTTGGTATAAAAAAATATGAGATGCAGTCCTTGTCTTAAAGGTGCAGACAGGTTTATTTCTCTTCCGTGTAAAAGAAATGCGGTGGCAATAATAATAGCCAGCATGTATATAACCTTCATTATGTACCCAGAGCCATTTCACATACATTATTCATTTTCATCTCGCAATAATCCTGTAATAAAGTAGGCACTGTTATTGTTCCATTTTACAAGGGGTAAACAGAGGCACAGAGAGGTTAAGTGGCTTGCCCAGTGGTCAACCAGCTAGTAAGTTGCAGAATCGGTATTCCAACGGAGGCAGTCTGGCTCCTGACCTATGCTCTTAACCCATATGTGATCCTGCCTCCTGAACTGCTGTGGTGGCTCCACGTTCATCAGGAAGCCGGACTCCTGTCTTCTCTGCCAGCTTGTCCTCATCCTCATTTCAGGCAGTGGGGTGGAGAGAAGATGAAGGACACACCTTTGTCTTCAGAAAATCTTCCTAGAAATCACACACCCCTAGAAACAGCACTTCTCACTTTTCACCGGCCAAAACCTAATCACATGACCACACCTGACTGTAGGAAAGGAAGGTATGCCCAGGTAAAAATAGAGCATAAAAAATAACACAGAAGGAAAAATAGATCTGGGAAGTCAGGCTTTGACACATTTCCAAAACTTTCATTTGGAGTTCATTTATTCATGCATTGGACATTGAGTGCCAGGGACTGTAGTCTGGGGATACAAGGATGAGTAAGACAAGGAACTAAGTAAGACACACAGTCCAGAGAGAGGATAGCAAGTAATAATGCAAGGCGGGGAACAGGGCTACCATGGAGATATTTGCCGAGTCCTACCTCTACCTGGCTGGGACAGGGAGGAGGGCTTCATGCCTAACAGCAGACTTAAAATAATACTTGAAAGACCGGTAAAGGTTGATACAGCCATGTCAAGATTATTCATGGTCTTACCCAGACATGACCAGTAGTATTAGGATATTAGCTTACTTTATCCTTTAGCTTACTACTTTCATTTGTTTATTTATTTTTAATATAATTTATTGTCAAAGTGGCTAACATAACAGTGTGTTCAGTTTGCTCTTGGTTTTGGGGGTGGATTCCCATGGTTCACCGCTTGCATACAACGCCCAGTGCTCATCCCAACAGGTGCCCTCCTCAATGCCCATCACCCATCTTCCTCTCTATCCCACCCCCCATCAAACCTCAGTGTGTTCTCTGCATTTAAGAGTCTTTTATGGTTTGCCTCCCTCCCTCTCTGTAACTATTTTTTTCTCCTTCCCTTTCCCCATGGTCTTCTGTTAAGCTTCTCAAGTTCCACATATGAGTGAAAGCAGATAGCACTCCTAGGAATTTAGCTTACTACTTTTAAAGAATAATACCTGTTCTACCTAATCATACCTTCCTCGTGAAAGCCTTTCTTTCCTGCCAGACTAAGCATCTCTAAGGGATTGACATGCCTCCCTAGTGTCGTGGCCTTTATCAAGTACTCATTACAGTTGTACTTTAACATTTAACTGTATGATTTAATGTCTCTACCCTCTACCAGACTGTTAACTCCATAACCCCAGCAGCAACTTTCTGTTTGTTTTTTGGTTTCTGTTGTTTTCTTAGCGTGTCATGTAGATCTCAGCCATAGCAGGCTTAGTTAATATTTGTTGAAATGATTTCCAAAATATTCTAGAAGATAGATATTAGTAGGCACATTCTAAAGCAACCTTTTTTTCTCCCTACAGTGACAACCGGAAGAAAAGCAATGACTATCGTACTTTCATTTATGTTCTTCTCCAAACCATTCACATTTCAGTAAGTAGTTTGTAATTCAACAAGTTTTTCTACTTGCAGGTACCTGGTTTCACATTTCCTATTTCCTTAATTTCTTTTTTTTTTATTTTTTATTTTTTTTTCAACGTTTATTTATTTTTGCGACAGAGAGAGACAGAGCATGAACGGGGGAGGGGCAGAGAGAGAGGGAGACACAGAATCGGAAACAGGCTCCAGGCTCTGAGCCATCAAACCAGAGCCTGACGCGGGGCTCGAACTCACGGACCGCGAGATCGTGACCTGGCTGAAGTCGGACGCTTAACCGACTGCGCCAACCAGGCGCCCCGTCCTTAATTTCTTTATAAAGAATCAGTTTTATCTGGAGCCATACTTTATTGACGTGTCTTCTGCTACTTCAGAAATGCATGTAATTATTTTGAAGAAATCATGTTGTACACTTAAACTGCCTAACTAGAGTTCCAGTGCTAGCATGACCCTGTTTCTAGTATAAGTGAACGTGAGTGATGTCTTGAGATGAAGGGATTCTGCCTTGCCCTAGTACAAAAGTATAAATTATATGTATGTAATACATAAATTATATAAGTTATATATATATATATATATATATATATATATATATATATGTGGTTTTTAAAGTTACTAAGTTTAGGGGCGCCTGGGTGACTTAGTTAAGTGCCCAACTTTGGTTCAGGTCATGATCTCATGGTTCATGGGTTCGAGCCCTGCCTCGGGCTCTGTGCTGACAGCTCAAAACCTGGAGCCTGCTTCGGATTCTGTGTCTCCCTCTCTCTCTGCCCCTCCCCTGCTCACGCTGTCCCTCTCTGTCTCTCAAAAATAAACATTAAAACAAAAAAATAAATAAAGTTGTTAAGTTTATTGTTCCCCTTAGAACAATTTGTTCCCCTTAGAACAAAGATTTGAGGTACAGATCTATTCTGTAAGTTTATTTAGTTTATGGCTTCTTATAAAGCATTTACTGTTTTCTTTACTGTCTGGAATACATTTAAAATTAGTATCCTTTCAATTTATGCTGCTTAGTAATTGAGAAGATTCAAACCTAGAAATTATCAATGTATAAGCTTAAAGTTAACCACAGATAAATTTCAGTTGGTGTATTTGTTTCCTGTAATCAGTTTCTCTTTGTGCATGTGCTAGGTATACATTATAGCAACCCATGTAATTCCCCTACTTTCTCAGGATGTGCCCCTTTTTACCTCTGTATGTCCCACCCAACTGGGATAACTGGGTAGATTGTTGAATTCCCAAGATGGCCACTGGCAGATTTACACATTCAGTGCTTAGACTCTTAAGACTATTGGTTAGGACATGGACTTGAATTTGCTATTATCCTCAAAATTCAAATGAACTATATTTAATATTTTGTAAAATATCTTCTCTGTACCTATACTTAACATAAATAATAGGAATTCTATCTAATCTGGTCTAAAAATACTGTTGTTTTTTTTTTATTTTAGTGTCATGGTGTCCCTCCAATAACAAAATGTTTATTTTATTGAAGAATTATTGTTAACTCATCACCAAGTTCTGTGGTTAACAATAAATCGTTACCTTGATATTAATATTTTTTCCTTCCTTCTTTTCTTAGGTATGTCTGGTCTGGTTTGTTAGTTGTCCTTGGTATATTTCTCAATGTTTACAGCAAAAATATGGATAAACTAAGACTACCAGCACTATATGATCTGATAAACAAAATAGTGGAAATGAGAAAGTCAAGGACGTTGGCACAAACCGTATAGTGAGTGATTCATCCTGTTTAAAACAGAACTCTAAGGGAGTAATCATCAAGTAATTAACTTTCGAAAGGGATTATTATAAAAACCAAAGGATCTGAAGGCATGCTACCCATTTGTGGATGGGTCACCTACGAAGTCAGCCTTTTCTTCAGGATACTTGTTTAACCGTTTGACTTCTGAAGCAATCAAGAGAGCCACATCTGGCACGCCTTAGAATCAAATGTCAGTGTGAAGGACTGACATTTCTTAGCAACCTGTTGAGAATTGCACTGGAAATGGACCATGTTGCAAAACTAATTGGATATCATTATGACATATCAAAGAAATTGATATAATAATATCAATTAATAGATTGTTTTGTTTTCATTCCATTTTGGTGTTGTTATTTAAATGATTCTCTGTTATAAGAGTGAACTGATGATTTAAAGTCTAGAAAGAATAACTTCATTATAAATAAAAATTATTCTGTGATTTTTTTAAATAAATGTGTTATTAGAATTTTGTTATGAAGAGGGAAGTGAAGGTTGGAGTAAGTCTTTACAGAAACTTTAAAACTTGGGCTTTTCTCCGATAATTTAGTAGGAGTATTAGAGGAAACGTGCTTTAAGTTTTCTGTGAAATATAGACAGCATAATAAAAAGAGTCATCCTGCAACCTGTAAGTATGTGTCTCAGAAAAAATTGCTACTATTCATCAAAGAAGTGCTAAAAGATTTAATGATTTGGATTTTTTAATTGAAGGGAAAATAATGCATGCCTTAAATTACAATAAAATAATAAAACCATCATAGTTTTTCTCATAAAACTGAAATTTAATTTGGCAGCTTAAAGATTAAATAGGGTAAACGTAAGAAACACAAGTAGATTTTACCAAATTTGTACAGTATCTTGTATGCACAGTTTTGAGTATAAACTCGTGAAGATTTTGGCCTTATTTTGTAGCAGTTGAGTTTTGGAATTGCTTCCACTGTATTAAAAAAATCCAATTAATCTTCATTTTCAGCATAAGTAATGCTAGTTAAAACAGCTTAGTTTCTGTGTTATTGGTGATATCACTTATATTTTGTGAGTATAATATACTTGGAATATTAATCTTGTTCTGAAAATTCCATTGTATTCTGATGGTAATTTTAACCTGTTATGTGCATATGTGGGTGTAACAGAGCCCGTGATAATTTAAGAGTCTAGCCATAAGGAATTCTGACTGAAAATCAGTTACATGTTAAAATACTCTGAGGGTATTTTTCCCCAAATGGTAATCAGTTTTTAAGTTTTCATATTTTAAAATGAAAGGAATCTTAATTTATATTTCATTATGCCTTCTTAAACTCTTAAGACAGTAAGGAAATTTGTGCCATTAAAAAAAATCAGTTTTCCCGAGTTCTTGATAAAAGATTATAATTTTAACTTTTCAAGGCATCCTTTTATGTACATGCTTTTCTAATTTTTTTTGTCTTTGCCTGTTAAGAATTCCTCACCCCACCCCCCAATTTTAAACAGCTGAGCACTGTTTAAAAATTGGTTTGCCAGCCTAACCCTTTTACTCCCATTTCCTTTTTTTACCTGCTATCAGATGGAAGCAAACTTCATCTCACTTATTTGTGTCCCTAGAGTACCCTTAGTGAATAGTTTGAAATACAGAATACTTTTCTATAGTAAAGGAAATCAATATTTGAATGTATACTTTGTGTCAGGTTTTCTAATAGCATTCGTAAATATTATGTGATCCCAACAACCCACGTATAAGTAATATAATTAATAAAGGAATTAAAAATAATAATTACTAAAATCACTAAAATTTAAGTGCTTATTAGGTGCCAGGCACTATTTTAAGTGAAATACTCAACAGTTTATTTAATCCTCACAACAGCTCTATGAGGGCAAGTATTATCCTCATTTTACAGATGAGGAAGCTGTGACCAGAGAGATTAGGTGACACTTCTCACCTAGAAAGAACCAGAGCTAGAAGGAACCAGAGCTGTCTGTCAAGCAGCCAAGTCCCAGAGTAAGGCTCTTAGCCACGTTGCCTCTCTAAGTAGATGTGATGGTTTATGTTCATGTTTTGCAAATACAGAGGTTGAGGACCAGGGTAAGTACTCACTAGCTCACAGTTAATTGGATTTCAAGTCCCTTTCCATCATACCCCAAGGTATATTTGCTGAACCCCACTATGAGCATTTAGGTAACAAGTAACGTAATGATGAAATATTTTTTTTAAGTTTATTTATGTTTGAAGGAGAGCATGAGCACGAGTGGGGGAGGGGCAGAGAGAGAGGGAGAGAGAGAGATTCTCAAGCACACTCAGCACGGAGCCTGATGGGGGGCTCAGACTCACAAGCCATGAGATCATGACCTGAGCTGAGATCAAGAGTTGGACGCTTAACCAACTGAGCCACCCAGGCACCCCAATGATAGAATATTTTTTAGTAAAGAATTTGTGAGACATACTTTAATGAATAGGCAAAGATGATTTGATTGGAACGTTAGTTCGGTGCAAATAGATGTATTTGTTTTAAGCAGTATGTAAATATAGATTGTTTCTTCAGCTGTATTCACATTAGGTGCCTATCACATAGTTAGCACTCACTAAATATCTGTGTTATCCAAGACTAATCCTCAAAGAATACCATGAGGCCAAAAACTATATTGGATAATATATGTTCTGAATTCTTCCAGCAGTGTCCCTCTTTTTAGCATAATAGTGCAGCAACAAAATAATAGCAGAAGAATCTGGCCAACTCATGTGGATCACTCTATTCAATCTTACGTACAGGTAAGCCAGCCTAGCCAGAATCCTTAGTAAGGCCAATTTATATGATGAATTTGGCTGGCCTTTCCTTGGTTCCTGGTAGGGAGTTTCCAATCTTTGGGATTTCCCAAGTGATGGGCATGTCTCTGATATTCATGGTAGGTCCCTAAATAGTTCCAGAGTAGGGGCTGACCATGTTAGAATGACTAACCATGTAACTGTCTATGGAGTTGGGGTTTTGAGCCACATCATACCAGCCCGACCTCCAAGGATGGCAGAGGATTTGGGACGTCAGTTCAGTTGTATAGCCAATGATTCAGTCAATCATGGCCATGCGGTGAGGATCAATAAACACTATACCTGAAAGCTTGGGAGAGTTTCTCAGATTGGAGATGCACGTGGATGTACCAGGGGGGTGACAGGAGGGTGTGCCAGAGGACTTGGAAGCTTAGTGTCTGTCACCCTCCGCAGACCTTGCCCCAAGGATTTCTTCTTTGGTCTGGTCCTGATTTGTAACTTTGTAACAAAACAAACATAGGAAGTATAGCACTTCCTTGAGTTCTGCGAGTTGTTCTTTTTTTTTTTTTTTTTTTTTTTCTGTCTGCGAGTTCTGGCACATTCTCGAACCTGAGGGGATAGTGGGAACTGCCGAATTTGTACCCAGTGGGTAACAAGTACGAGTGGCCTTAGGATCCCAGGGCTTGCAGCTGGTGTCTGAACTGAGGGAAGTTTTGTGGAGACTGCCTGTGAAATGACCTAATCTGGGTTGTTACAATTCCATTGTGGGCTTTATTGCTGAACAAATGCTTGTAAATAACTGTTAGCATTCTCTGCACTATTCTCAAAGCCTCTTGAGTTTTCTCAAGTGATTTTCATCTTCAGCCCACTTTACATTCTAGATTCCTCCTTGATCAAAGAGCATAGAGTTCTAGTAAAATTTGACCAATATTTGGGGCCAACAAATAATAGGGCTTAACATAATGAAAATATTTTTGCATTCCAATATCACGTTTGTCCTTTAAACTACAGTTTTCCAATTACCAAGTTGTGCCCAGAATGCTCAAAACCTTTGTATGCTTTCTTCCTAATTAAGCACATGACCTTTTTTTTCCCATTGTGTGTTTGAACAAAAACATTTTCTCCTGTTTTTACTTACTCTGCTTTTTACGTATCCCTATTGAATGTCCTTGTTCTTGCCCATGGGGCCAACCATCTTAACCTTTTTAACAGATTGTGTAGCATCACTGACTTGACTACTCTTATTTTTACTTTAACATACTTTTCTCTTCCATTCTCACTGGCCAGATATGAGCCAGGCATTATACTAGATGCTGAGGATAAGAAAAATAATCCAATAAACCCTAACTCTTAAGTAGAACCTAGTCTATAGAGAAGATTTGCTGTGATCGCTACGTAAAAATACATAAACTTCCTGTCACAGAGTAGCTTGTTAGCCTTAAGTTTTCAAAATAACGCCCCAAGGTGGTAGTGCTTCTAAAAGTTATATGTGCACGTAAGTCACCAGAGGATCTTCTTTTAAAAGATTTTAATTTAATAGGGTTGTCTTGGGGCTGAGACTTTGCTCTAACAAGATGCTGATGCTCTGGTCTTTGGACCACACTTGAGTATCAAAGCCTTAGAATACCAGATCTGTGTCCTGCTCTTGGGGTCCAGACATCTTAAGCTATTTGAATAGCTTCCACCTCATTCCCTTCCATTTGCTTTTCAAACTTCCCATTCTGTGGGACCTACCTCACACTATGTAACATCTCTAAGTCTCTTTGTTCAAACTGAACAAAAATCTTACCATGTTGCAGAGTTGCTAGCATAAGTGAAAAGAGTTCTTTAATCAGTGTAGGTGTATGAAAGATTTAATATTCATTACTTTCTCCATAAATGTGGCTTTTTTTTTTAATCTTCACGAAACTAAGATAAACCCATAATTTCCTACCAGTCATGGTCTGTTGTTTTAATTTCATGGCATGTAGTTAGAATCCCTTTTACGCTATTTTGTAGTGACATTATGAAGAAAATGTTCACTTCAGTGATTTACTCCAGCTTCAGAATGAACTGTATTATAAGGGGTTCAGGAAGTAGGACTTAACACTTAAGGGATTCTTCTGAGACTTTAATCACAAAAATGTGTTTTATTAAATATCTTAATCCTATGATACCCCCAAATGTCTAAAACATTTCCATTTTCATCAGTTTCACACACTTGATAAGATTTAAATAGGTGAAATAGGTAAAGTGTGGATAATTATCACAATAGATAATGACAGAAATGAGACTTTGGAGTCTGATTATTAGAGATTTCCTTACAGTACTCACCTTCCATGTTTTCTCCTAACGCCAGTCACAATGAAAGGACTAAAAAGCATATTTCTGACTCGACAGAAAATGAACATGTGGGAATTCATTTTTTTATATGTTATGAAAAATTGTCCGTTAATATATATCCTATTTTTAATTGTGTAGGATTTGTACGTGTGTGTATACCCAGAGATGACTCATAAAGGTGGGTGATTATCTTTTCTCTAGTTTCTAACTACATATTAATTGACATAATGTTAATCTGCAATATATGTGCTAATCTCAGTACTGTTTTGGTATTTGGGTACCTCTCATGAAATGAAAAGTTGATTAAAATGTCTGCCCTTACAAAGGTTTGATCTAATAGGATGGGATGGGGCTGGGGGTAATTTCCTGTAAATACCTACAAACACATCCACAGCCAGTTCAAGCCTATCTTTAAGCCACTAGGGATTATTGCAGGATCCAGGAGAGGCTTGCACCAGAGGAGCACGGTGCCCGTGGGGACACAGGTTGGCTCATGGAGCTAGTGCACAGTTAACGGGACTAGTTCAAATGTGCCTACATTAGCTGACAAACACTGAATGAAGAAGCTCCTTATTTTTTTTTTTTCTTTAAGGTTTATTTATTTTTGAGAGAGAGAGAGCCCGCGCGCACCAAGTGGGGGAAGGGTGAAGAGAGAAGGGCAAAAAGATCTTCAGAAGATCTGAAGCAGGCTCTGCACAGACAGCAGAGAACCTAATGTAGGGCTCGAACTCACGAGCTGTGAGATCAGGACCTGAGCCGAAGTCAGGCACTTAACCAACTGAGCCAGCCAGGTGCCTGGAGGAACTCATTCTTTAAGATCCCAGCTACTCAGATTCTCAAACTTAATCTTACTAAACATATATTTAATTATTCATTCAATTCTCGGCAGTCAGCCATTCTCATAAAACTGAGCCATGGGTAGTTTTTGTTTTTGTTTTTTCCCTTAATTCTCAGGGCTTATCTATTTACAAAATTTCTAAGAAGACCTGATAGTTTTTTGTTTTTGTTTTGTTTTTATTTTTGTTTTTTGTTTTTGTTTTCTTTTCTTTCCCTCAAGGACTCCTAAGAGATGCCAATTCCACTTTTGCCTCACATATCCCTGAGCTGTTCTTTCATGGTTTCCAACTCTTTATTCTTTCTTGCCGCTTCTAGGAGAGTTTCTCAGTCTGATCTTTCTGCTTGTTCTTCATCCATTCAACCTACTATTTGTCCCATTCAGTGTAGTGTCATTTTTTTTATATCCCAGTTATTACATATTCATACCTAATATGTCCACTTGGATTCTTCTAATGATTTCTTGGTTCTGCTTTATGTTAACAATATTTTCCCTTATTATAGTTACCATGGTTATTTTAATTTCCTGGATTCTCTATCCTAATCATTCTGTTTCTGATGATAGATGTTTTTTAAGTTGGTGGTCTTTTATTAATTATACACCTCTGTATAGGCATTGGCTGTTCAGCCCAGCCTTCTCGCTGCCTGCTATAACACATTCCCCCACATACCTGGCTCCCACACACACCAGGCCCCTCCCACACTGTGCTCTCTGGCACCGTGCTCCTCCCTCATGCACCGTCCCCTCTGCACATTGCACTCCTTTCTCCACGCTGCAAGGCTTAAGACTGTCTTGGCCTCCCCAGGACATCTCACTTTTCTGTTTTTCTAGAATCCATATGTCTGTCTCCCTATTGCCTTTCTCTCTCTTCAATAATTTCTCTGGGGTGGTTTTAGAAGAAGCCAGCAGCCTGTGCTAGTTCACCATTTGATAGGAGCTGAAATTAATTAAAAAGGAAGCTCTCTCAATTCTGTCTCTCAGTGATTCACACTAATGATTCTCTGATTTGCCATTCCAACCCCTATAAGTAATAGTTTGCTGGCTGCTATTTTGATTCAGTGTATTTTACAAATACTGGTTCATTTAAATTGCTAAAAATTCAAATTTAAGCAGTAAGATTTATAATATTCAGCCATTTGAAAGATTTCACATCTTTTGAAAGGAAAATTAAGTAATGGAAACATAAAATAGAATTCAGTCATTACAATAAACTTAAATTTTATATTATAGTTAATTAGATGAGATTTTTTTTAATTAATTAATTTATTTGGGGGGCGGGGTGGCAGAGAGAGAGGGAGAAAGAGTATCCCAAGCAGGCTCTGCACTGTCAGTGCAGAGCCCAACACGGGGCTAAAACTCACCAACTGCAAGATTGTGAGTTGAGCCAAAATCAAGAATCAGAAGCTTAACTGACTGAGCCACCCAGGTGCCTGAAGATTATTTTAATACATCTGCATAATTACTTGAGATTGAAAAACTTCACTACACTTAAAGCTTTAATTTTGAGATGATACTTATTCATATACCTTATAAAATTCTCCAATTGTGCTGTTGTCTAATGCACAGCGAAGTAATCATCACTTGTACAAAATTCTGGGAACAGAAAAGGCAAAAATGATTTCTGTTGTGCAGACGTGGAAACGGGCCTTGGCAAGACAAATGTGGCTAAAGTTCACATGTAGTAAAGAGGCAAAATGAAACCACACCCAGTGTCTTTCACTCTGTATCCTAATACCTGTCTGATAATCCATGATTCCTGAACCTCCACTCTTTCTAGCCACCACAACACCACATTCAGATTGGCATCCTCTCCATTGTTCCTGTGGTCCGTCAAAGGACTTAATGCTGCCTTCTTTCTCTGTCCCACTTACACTGAGCAAGACTTTTTCCAAGGAAGGGATTTTATGGACAATTCTGCTTGTATATTACCTATTAACACATCTCAGGAGACTGGCCACTTCAGCCAGGTTTTAAGAGAGATACCCAGACAGTGGTGAAAGAAGGGATTTTCTGCCTTGTGTCCCTGAGCAGGTAAATCCACATATGCATCAGTGAGATTTTACAGGTAGGCACTTAGGGTAGGCTACCAACAGGTAATAGAACCCAACCAGAGGAGAAGTTTTAGGGACAAGTGGAGGTGGGGAATAGAATTAAAGGACTAGTCAAGGGAGCCTGGGTGGCTCAGTCGGTTGAGCATCCAACTCTTAATTTCAGCCCAGGTCACGATCTTGTGGTCATGAGATTCTCTCTCTTTTTCCCCCACCCTCAAAAAAGAAAAAAGAAAAGAAAAGAAAAGAAAAGAAAAGAGAAAAGAAAGAAAAGAAAGAGAAAGAAAAGAAAAAGAAAGAAAGAAAAAAAGGAGAAAGAAAGAAGAAAGAAAAGAGAAGAAAAGAAAGAAGAAAGAGGAAAGGAAGGAAGAAAAAGAAAGAGGAAAGGAGAGAGAGAGAGGAAGGAAGGAAGGAAGGAAGGAAGGAAGGAAGGAAGGAAGGAAGGAAGGAAG
>NW_024412467.1:17767412-17815508 GCF_014898765.1 Herpailurus yagouaroundi
AAGGAAGGAAGGAAGGAAGGAAGGAAGGAAGGAAGGAAGGAAGGAAGAAAAGACTAGTCAGAATGTGAGTTTCAGCAGAAATGCTGAGCACAGAGCTAAAGTGTGGTCAAGGTTGAGAAGACATCACTGGAACAGAACACATGGCGGAAGCTTAATCACAAGGGAAAAAATAGAAAGTGTAGGTGCCAGGGTCAGAGGAAAATGAAATGGGATCTGGCTTGCTAAGCTGTGAACTCCAAGGTCTATTTGCCTCCCCCAGTAAGAGATCCAGAAGGGACTAAATGTAAAGATTAAAGGTTATCCACCATGGGAATTTCAAAATATGGCCTGTAAGAGCAAGATCAGAAGTTATGCTTAATGATTTTGTGTGACTCTTCTAGGTTAGGTCAAGACAATGTTACCACCATAAGAAAGGGGGAGAATCTAGAATTAGGAATCAATACTCCTGAATTAGTGTCAGTAATGTGATGAGAGTTAACATAAATTGCTTGATTTTACTGTATTTTATCTGCTGCTTTGAAAAAGGGATGATTAAAAACACGTTCACCACAGAAGTGAGATTTCTTTCTTACGATAGTTTTGTTAATAAGTGGTATATAATTTGAAATTATAATATTCAAAATTCAAATTACATGATCTGAGCTTTTCTAAGCATACAGCTTCAGTAGTATTATGATTTGACGATTATCTTCCAAATAGACATGAATATTCAAATGAGGTGGCTATAATGTCAGAAGGCTTCATTATAACTGCATGAACACAGACTTTTCCTGGAGAGCAGAGACGGTCATATTCTATTCATGTTCTATTTTAAAGTGACATTGACTCAAATTAATAGTGCCATCTGAACTAACTGACTTTTCCGAAAGGTTAATAAATAACAATCCATAGACCCACATGGGCCCTCCACTGAGAAGTATGAATTATCAGCAATTGTGATAAGCGATGAGAAAATAGTAAGCTTTTCTTTTTTGTTTTTTGATGAGATCCATTGACCCAAATGTCACATTGCTTCATCCATTCAACAAATGTGTACTGAGCAATTTGAAAGGCTCTCAGAATATTTATTAGGATATATATAAATGCCATAGCTCCTTCACTCAATTATCCTACAGGAGAGAGGCAGGCATAGAGTTATGGTATAATCATTTCTATAATGTGATAATTTCTATGATGTGGATATATATAGGTGTTCAGAAAGACTTTCGAAGAGGAAGTATTTAAGAAAATCCATATAAGAAATTATGAGGACATAAATAAGTACTTGGAAATTGGTGCTGGAGAGAATGGAACCAATATGAGAGATATGTAGGAGGTGATTAATACAGGGGGTGGGAGGAACAGAAGAATTCCAGGGTAACTTTTGAGGTTCCCTCTACAAAATAACTGACCAGTCAGTATAAAGGTCATGAAAAACAATGAAAGACTGAGAAATTACCACAGGCTGAAGGAAACCCAGGAGACAGGATGCCATCATGGTATCCTGGATTGGATGCCTGAACAGAAAAAAATACAACAGTGGACAAACTGATGAAATCTGAATAAACTCTGTAGTTTAGTCAGTTGTATCATATTAGTGTTAATTTCTGAGTTTGATAAGTGTTTTGTTTGATAAATATGTTAATACTGGAAGAAGCTGGATGAAGTGCATATGGGAGCTCTCTATAACTCTTCATTAACTCTGAAATTAATTCAAAATAAAACTTTAAAAATAGAAGGTTGTTATTCATCAAAAGATACCACTAAGAAAATAAAAATATAAACTGTGGAGTGGGACAGTGAATTGACCACACACATAACCAAAAAAGAACTTGTACATAGGATATGAAGAGAGTCCCTTGAATGAACAAGAAAAAGGATAACCACACAAAAGCTGGGAAGAGACTTCAGGCATTTTACAAAAGAACATAGCCAAGTGGCCATCAACATATGAAAAGGTGCTCAACCTCAGGGAAATATAAATTTAACCTCAATTGAAAATCTACAAATTTACCAGGAAGGATAAAATTAAAGAAGTCACAACTACTGCATATAGACAACCATATGGAGAAAGAGGGCTTCTCGTGCACTGCTGGTAGAAATATAAATTTATGCAACCATTTCAGAAAGCAACTTGTCAGTATATCTACAAAATTTGAATGTATGCTTCCCCAGTGACCCAGCAATTCTACTCAAATGCACATACAACAGAAATGTAAGCACATGTGTATCCAAAGACATAAGAATACTCTGAGCAACATCATTTGTAAAAGCAGAAACTGAAAGCCACTCAGATACAGCTGCCACCTACAGTAGAATGGGAAACAATACAAAAACAAAACATGGTATATACATATAAATGTAATGAAAATGGACGATAAGAATAAATTTCATATTAATGATGTTGGATGAAAAAACATAGTACAAAAGAAGAGAAATGTCTGATTCCATTTATACAAAGTTCCAAAAAAAAAAAAAAAAGGCAAAACTGGAATGTTTAAGGATGCATGTTTTGGTGGTAAAATTATCTAGGAAAGCAAAGAAGTGATATGGACTTTGTGGGGCACCTGGGTGGCTCAGTCGGTTGAGTGTCTGACTTGACTCTTGATTTGGGCTCAGGTCATGATCCCAAGGTTGTAAGATCAAGACCTGTGTCCACTTTGAGCATGGAGCCTGCTTGAGATTCTCTCTCTTTCTGCCCCTCTCTCCCATCCCATACTCTCTTTCATAATAATAATAAAATAAAATAAAATAAAATAAAATAAAATACTACTACATTTTGGGGGTACAGAAGGCAGGAGGAATGGCAGGAGGAGGTTCATAAGGTGCTTGGCAGTTTTTTATTGTCCTGTGTGGTAATTTCACTACTGTGCCATTTCAGATAAAGCATCAAGCTGTATATTTTTTGGTACAGTTTTCTGTACGAGTATTATATTGCACAATTAAACAGTTCTCTAAAAGAGGAAAGGTGGGAGGGAGAACAGAGAATATATTCTTTAGAATATAAGATGACTCAACAGTTCTCTAAAAAATGGGGAATCTTAGGGGTGCCTGGGTGGCTCAGTTGGTTAAGCAACTGACTTTGGCTCAGGTCATGATCTCACGGTTCGTGGGTTTGAGCCCCACGTTGGGCTCTGTGCTGACAGCTCAGAGCCTGGAGCCTGCTTCAGATTCTGTGTCTCCCTCTCTTTTCTCCTCCTCCAATTGTGCTCTGTCTCTCTCTCTCTCAAAAATAAATAAAATGTAAAAAAAAAAAAAAAATTTTTTTAAATGTGGAATCTTAGACCAACCATGATTATTTCTATGTCTTAAGTCTGATTTTCCTCTTTCAGTGAAAAGATCTATTCCTTCATTTTGGACTGAATCAGACATTTTTAATAAAACATAAAATTTTCTTTTCACAGTGCCTTCTCCTTCCTTATCAGAGTATCTTTAGCAAGCTAAAGGTGCTCCTGGAAAGAGTTGTTGTTCCTTAATGACAGCAGCTGATTAAATGGATGTAACTTACACACACATGCCTACCTTTAAATATGTGTTTATTTTTTAAACCTCCCTTCAAAGTCAGTATATTTGACTGGAAGGGATATATTCAGTCATTAAGATACTTTTTCATCACATATCGCATTAAGTGTTTTCCATTTAGAAGATAGATCTAAAACACTAGTCTTATCATTCTTCTGTTTGCAATTTAAGTATAAAATCCTGCCAGTGTTGCATTCATTAGAATAAAACAGTCTTGGAAATTAAGCACTAATTTCCCCCTCAAATGGCCATTTCTGGGTTTTTTTTCTTTCTAATTACCACTGTAATGAAGTGGCCAGTATTGTGGTAGGAAGTGATTTCAAAGGCAGCAATTTCTTATTATGAATCATATACTTTATTTCTTCCCTAATGTGAGTCAACCCCAGTTATAGAAAATGCACGTGCAAACTCCCATCTCTGCTGAGACTAAAATCGTTTTGGAATAGCAAATCATACTTTCAGCTCAAAGAGTTAGGCTTTCAAACATTCCACTAAAGCAAAGAGGAAGAAGAAAGCCATTATATTTTCGCTCTGGGATCATTTCTGATCACTCTAATCTATTGCACTCAGAAGCAGATTTTCAATATCTTAAAACACTGCTATGCTAATAACACATCTGGTAAGGCTAACTTGTATCAAAATAAATATGAGAAAACGCACTTTAAAAAGAGTGTTAAGTATGCACTCCATTCTTTGGTATTAGCACTATCAAATTTAAATGAGAGTGGCATCTAGAAATAGGTTAAGTGTGTCTATTTGAAAATAAACAGTGCTAAGCTTTGGACTCTCACAATTGAGATTTTTCTGATGGAAAAATATAGAATAATACTGACCATGACTGGACACCTGGTTGGCTCAGTTGGTTAACTGTCCAATGTTTGATTTTGACTCAGGTCACGATCCCTGGTTCATGAGATTGAGCCCCATGTCAGGCTCTGCACCTGGTTGGGATTCTCTCTCTCCCTCTCTCTCTCTCTACCCCTCCCCCCCATCCTGCTTGCTCACTCTTTCTCTCCAAATAAATAAATAAGCATTAAAAAAAATATTATGATGGTAATTGCCTAGATTGTGCACCAGATTATTTTATCATTGCCACATGTTAGAAATTGATAAACTCTTACTGAACTGTCATACATACCTGCTTGCAATATGGTAATGGATAAGAGAAATCAGTGTCCCTCATGGGCATTTCTGGGTCTATCTGGACCCTCATTTCTTCCCAAGGGTCTTTCTTCTTCCTATAGCTTGAATACATTGATCAACAATGTATTCACTATAGGTTCATGGGAGTAGAAAATGCAACATGGTCGGTCCTTGAAAAACCTCTACTGCTCACTAAAAAACATTCAACCTGTATTTACTATTTGTGCAAAATAATTTACATTTCACAAAGCTACTCTCTCTTTGTTTTAAGAAAACAGAGGTCTTGGGGTGCCTGGGTGGCTCATTTGGTTGAGCGTCCAACTTCGGCTCAGGTCATGATCTCGCAGTCTGTGAGTTCAAGCCCCTCATCAGGCTCTGTGATGACAGCTCGGAGCCTGGAGCCTGCTTCGGATTCTGTGTCTCCCTCTCTCTTTGTCCCTCCCCCACTCATGCTCTGTCTCTGTCTCTCTCTGTCAACAATAAACATAAAAAGAGAAAGAAAGAAAGAAAGAAAGAAAGAAAGAGAAAGACAAAGGAAGGAAGAAAAACAGAGGTCTGCCTAAAAAGAAAAGGCAATTTGAGCAATCCATGGCTCAAAAGATAATATTGGAGGACAACTACAGTGGCAGTAAAAAGATAAGTGGTTGAGGAGGAGGAGAGGGAAGGGAAGGATGAAGAGAGGAAGCACAAAGGAAGCTATTCTGTGTGAAACTGTCATGTTGAGCACATGTCATTACACATCTGTCAAAACCCATAGAACTGGACATCACAGAGTGACACTTAATGCAAATTAAATGGACTCTAGTTCATAGGAGTATATCAATATTGGAACATTAATTGTAACAAATGTACCTCACTGTGGAAGGTTGTTAATAATAGGGAAACTATGTGTGGGGAGTTGGGGGTGAGAATGGGGGCATGGAAGGAGGAGTGGGGTGTGTATATGGAATACTTTTTACTACCCACTCATTTATTCTGTAAATCTAAAACTATACTGAAAAATAAAGCTATTATTTAATTTTTTAATATACGAAAGAAGACGGGAATGAAGAAGCAACAAAGGTAGACAAAAATTGGCCGAATCTCTTCCTGGAGATCTGGGAGTAAATCCACAGTTCCCCAGGCCTCCTTCAAGATGGTGTGAGTTACACATACAATTAAAAGACTTGAAAATATGAATAGATTTAAAAGAATAACAACTGTTTTGAAGTTTTGCAATGCCTGTATTCATCTGGACCATATCAGAAAAATAAAGAGAATGTCATTACATATTCATTAAGGTATTTTTTTCATTAAGGTATTTTAATAAAGTTTAGACGTTCTAATTAAAAAAAGATTTGCTTGCTCACTGTGAAAAATTGGTGGTGGGGGAGAACATAAAATAAGAAACAATTTTAAATGTAAAAAAAAAAAAAAAAATATATATATATATATATATATATATGTAAAACACTTGCTCAACAGATCCATAATGACAAGGACAGTGAAGGCAAAGAAAGACCTAACAGCCCAGTACTAAGAGGTTGGGCGGAGAAGCAGTGTAAGCGAATAATTGGTTAAACAGCAAAGGGTGCTTAGATAGCTGCACGTAGTTCACTGCAGCTGAAACTCAGATTTCAATTAGGGTTAAGCTGCAGAGGGAGATGGGGAAGGCTTGAAGTTGGGTGTTGCCCTTTGGGAGTGGGAAGCCATTGTGGGCCTCACAGCAGGAAGCAACATGATTTAGCAGTGTGCCTGGTGGGGGGTGGGACAAGGACATATGAGGTGATGTATCAGAATAATGCAGATTAGACCTCATGAAGGGATATACAGAGGAGGGGATGACTTTGAGAGATACTAAGCAGGCAGCACAGTAAGACGGTGGCAGCTTGGGTGGGAGGAGCCAAACACTTGAGACGGCTCCCATGTGCCATCTGTGACATGGGGAGTCTAGCAGGAACAGGGGAGGTTCAGAGCACAGCGTTGGGAAAGCACTGGATTTCTTGCGGGGCATGGTGAGATTTAGTTTTCTGTGGGTCATCTGGGCCTCCTTGTCCAAAAGGAAAGCAATGGGATTTATGCCAGTCAGCATGGTCTGTGCCAAAGATGAAGTCATCAGTCTACAGATGGTAGTGGAAGCTGAATGCGTGAGATCACCTAGGAGATGTTACATACAGTGAGAGGGAAAGTTGCCCAAGGACAGAAGTCTGAGAAACACCCACATCTCATGGAACAGCAGAGGGAGATGATCCCACCCAGGGCTCTGCAAAGAACTGGAAAGGGAGGGAGAACCAGTAAGCAAGAGGAAAAAAAAAAAAAAAAAAAATGTTATTCTCTGGTGAAGAATGTTACCAAGTATTTTCCTTCAAGATGTTTTCTCATTGCTAGAATATTTTGAAAAGTCACAAAAGAAAATAAAATTTTGTTCCATGTCTTCTAACTCTGAAATATTAAAAATATAGCTCCGTTGGGATGCACACGGGCTGTTATATGTAAGTGATGAATCACTAAGTTCTACTCCTGAAATCATTATGACACTATATGTTAACTAACTTGGATGTCAAAAAAGTTTAAAAGTTATTAAAAAATTAAAACATAGGGGCGCCTGGGTGGCGCAGTCGGTTAAGCGTCCGACTTCAGCCAGGTCACGATCTCGCGGTCCGTGAGTTCGAGCCCCGCATCAGGCTCTGGGCTGATGGCTCAGAGCCTGGAGCCTGTCTCCGATTCTGTGTCTCCCTCTCTCTCTGCCCCTTCCCCGTTCATGCTCTGTCTCTCTCTGTCCCAAAAATAAATAAACGTTGAAAAAAAAAATTAAAAAAAAAAAATTAAAACATAGCTCAGTTAAATCAATCTAATTATAATGGAATGCCAAGTACGAATTAATTTAAAAAGTGTTGTATTCAACTTAACAGCACTAGTGACCACGAGAGGAAATACTGCTGGCTTCTCCTCTTGTGGTAGATCATGCCTCCATCATGGCTTATACCCTTACTGGGCTTCGAAGAGAAAAAATAAGACAGTATCGATGCGCACCAGCCTTCAAGTAGGTAGACCTGAGTTTAAATAAGATTCCCGTCACTAATCAGCTTGGGCAAATCATTTCACCTATTCGAGGTCCAACAGAGGGGGCAGCAAGTTCTGGAAACTTAATGCTTGGAGTATCTTTTTTTAGAGTTCAATTCACATTCTTCAACCTTTGGTATTCGTTGCGTACTTTCAAATACTGAAAAATTTGATGGCGTTCTAGAGATTATCTAATATTTTCTTTTAGAATAATTCCTGTTTAAAGGCACACAGGGACCCCTGAGATCACAGTGGCTCCTTCTCTCTTCCTTGAAGACTCTGGGCCAAATGCCATGCAGGGGGGCCCACTAGCTGAGAACTACCTAATTGTGCCCATTCTTTGTTAAGTTTATTTATTTATTTTGAGAGTGAGAGAGAGAGCAAAAAAGTTGGGGGAGGGGGGCAGTGGGCAGAGAGAGAGAGGGAGAGAAAGAGAATCCCGGGCAGGCTCCACACTATCAACACAGAGCTCAGTGTGGGGCTGGAACTCACAAAGCATGAGATCACGACTTGAGCTAAAGTCAGATGGTTAACCAACTGAACCACCGATGCCCAACCGTGCCTGTTTTAAGTGCAAACATGGGCGTGCAACTTAACAATTTAATTCAACCCAAAGATTTTTTTAATGAAGTTTCTCCAAAACCATCTGTAGATCTGTTGAATTTTTTTTTCATCCCACAGGTTATCTGATATATAGTAGAAACCCCCGCAGGTTGTCTGATATATAGTAGAAACGTAACAAAGGTCTTTGTCTCCCCCATCTCTCCCAATGCATTAATATCTCACTGTTGTATCCTAAGCCTGCACAGTACATTATGGTAGAGCTGAAAGTCCCTCCCCGCAACAAGTAGACAGCTACACAATACCCCGTCCCCTCCCAATTACCACAGCAAGAAAAGACTGGAAGCCCACTTATTACCTTAGTCATTTTGAGTAAAGAGAAAGATAATTTGATTCCTAAAAATGATGGAGCTGAAACAAAATACATATCCCTTGATACACTCAGCTGGAATGTTGCTTGTCTTTATTTTGTTTGTTTTTTTTTCTTAGATTTACTGATGCATCATCTACCTATAAGAAAATTTGTCCTTTCTTATATACAGTTCTATGAATTCTGGCAAATATTACAGTAATGTAGCATATACTTGAGAAGAGCCAAAAAACTCCCCCACCCCCCAAATTCCCTCCTCTCCTTGTAGTCAACCTATCTTCTCCCACCCACCCCACCTCTTGGCAACCAATGACATGTTTTCTGTCTCTATAGTTTAATCTTTTCCAGAATGTCGCTTAAAATGGAATCAAGGTGTCTGTACGACCTTTTGAGTCTGACTTTTTTACATAACCTAATGCATTTGAAATTCATCCCTACTGTGGACAATGCAAGCTGTCCCTTTGCATCGTTGAATAATATTTTATTGTATGAATGTGCCACAGATTATCATTTCACTTGTGTTTTTTTTAATGTTTCATTTATTCCTGAGAGAGAGAGAGAGAGAGAGAGAGCATAAGCGAGGGAGGGGAAGAGCAAGAGAGGGACACAAAATCAGAAGCAGGCTCCAGGCTCTAAGTTGTCAGCACAGAACTCACAAGCCATGAGATCATGACCTGAGCCAAAATCGGACGCTTTACTGACTGAGCCACCCAGGTACCCGTATCATTTTACTTGTTGATGGACATCTGGGTTATTTCCAATTTTGGTGAATGTGAATAAAGCCACTACAAACATCTATGTATAGGTTTTTTCATAAACAGAAGTTTTATTTCTCTTGAATCAATAAATACCTAGGAGTGGGATATTTATACTATATGGCGAGTATATGCTTAACTTTATAAGAAGCTTCCAGACTATTTTTCACAGTGGTATTCCTATTAGTAATATATGACAGTTACAGCCTCTCTGAATCCTCGCCAACACTTGGTAAGGTGTTATATTTCAGTAAGGTTCTTTTCAGTAAGGTTCAGTAAGGTTCAGTAAGGTTCTTTTCACGCACTTACTTGTCATTTATATATCTACTTTAGTAAAGTGTTCAAATCTTTTGCCCATTTTTTATTGGCTGTAGTTTTTATTATTGAGTTTTAGGACTTCTTTCATATTCTGGATACACATTCTTTATCAGATACAAATTTTGAAATATTTTCCCCCAGTGTGTGGCTTGTCCTCGTTTTCTCAACAATATTCTTCAAAGGGCAGAAGCTTTTTGTTTTGATGATATTCAATTTAACACCATTTTCTTTTGTAGATCACGCATTTGACCACTTCTATTAAATCTTTGCCTAATCTGAGATCACAAAATATTTTCTTTGTATGCTTTCTTCTAGAAGTTTTATAGTTTCAGGTTTTACATGTAGGTCAGGTTATTCTTTTTGAGTTAATGCTTGCTTATAAAATGAGGCATGGCATCAAAGTTTGTGGTTTTGCATTTGGATATTCAATTGTTCCAGCACCATTTATTGGAAAGACATTCCCTTTTCCACTAACCTGCATTTGCACTTTTGTTCCAAAATCTGTATGCATGAGTCTAATTATGGACTCTATATTTTAGTCCATCAATTTCTGTGTCTGGTTCTGGTTTTTTTTCACCAATATTGCACTGTCTTGTTTATTTGAACTTTAAAATAAGTCTTTAGGGTGCCTGGGTGGCTCCGTCGGTTAAGCGTCCAACTTCAGCTCAGGTCATGATCTCACAGCTCATGGGCAATCTGGAAGATATGGACAAATTCATAGAAACATATAAAGTACCAAAACTGAAACAAGAAGAAATAGAAAAATTGAACAGACCCATAACCAGTAAAGAAATCAAATTAGTAATCAAAAATCTCCCAAAAAACAAGAGTCCAGGACTGGATGGCTTTCCAGGGGAATTCTACCAAACATTTAAAGAAGAGTTAACACCTATTCTTTTGAAGCTGTTCCAAAAAATAGAAATAGAAGGAAAAATACCAAACTCATTTTACAAAGCAAGCATTACCTTGATTCCAAAACTAGACAAAGACCCCACTAAAAAGGAGAACTACAGACCAATTTCTCTGATGAACATGGATGCAAAAAACCTCAACAAGATACTAGCCAACCAGATCCAACAATACATTAAAAGAATTATTCCCCACAACCAAGTGGGATTTATACCTGGGATGCAGCGCTGGTTCAATATCTGCAAAACAATCAATGTGATACATCATATCAATAAAAGAAAGGACAATAACCACATAATCCTCTCAATGGATGCAGAGAAAGCATTTGACAAAATACAGCTTCCTTTCTTGATAAAAACCCTCAAGAAGGTAGGGATAGAAGGATCATACCTCAAGATCATAAAAGCCGTATATGAAAAACTCACCACAAATATCATCCTCAATGGGGAAAAACCTGAGAGCTTTCCCCCCAAGGTCAGGAACACTACAAGGAGATCCACTCTCACCACTGTTATTCATCATAGTATTGGAAGTCTTAGCCTCAGCAATCAGACAACACAAAGGAATAAAAGGCATCCAAATTGGCAAGAAGGAAGTCAAACTTTCCCTCTTCACAGATGACATGATACTCTACATGGAAAAACCAAAAGATTCCACCAAAAAACCGCTAGAACTGATCCATCAATTCAGCAGAGTTGCAGGATATAAAATCAATACACAGAAATCGGTTGCATTTCTATACACCATAATGAAGCAACAGCAAGAGAAATCAAGGAATCAATCCCATTTACAATTGCACCAAAAACCATAAAATACCTACGAATAAACCTAACCAAAGAGGTGAAAAATCTATACACTGAAAACTAGAGAAAACCTATGAAAGAAATTGAAGAAGACACACACAAAAAAGGGAAAATATTCCATGCTTACGGATTGGAAGAGAAAATATTGTTAAAATGTCAATACTACCCAAAGCAATCTACATATTCAATGCAATCCCTATCAAAATAACACCAGTATTCTTCACAAATCTAGAACCAACAATCCTAAAATTTGTTTGAAACTAGAAAAGACCCTGAATAGCCAAATCTATCGTGAAAAAGAAAAGCAAAGCTGCAAGCATCAGAATCCCGGACTTCAAGATGTGTTACAAGGCTGTAATCATCAAGACAGTATGGTACTGGCACGAAAACAGACACTTAGAACAATGGAACAGAACTGAGAACCCAGAAATGGACCCACAAACGTATGGCCAACTCATCTTTGACAAAGCAGGAAAGAATATCCAATGGAATAAAGACAGTCTCTTCAGCAAATGGCGTTGGGAAAACTGGACAGTGATATGCAGAAAAATGGACCGCTTTCTTACACCATACACAAAAATAAACTCAAAATGGATGAAAGACCTAAATGTAAGACAGGAAGTCATCAAAATCCTCGAGGAGAAAGCAGGCAAAAAACCTCTTTGACCTCGGCCGCAGCAACATCTTATTCAGCAAGTCTCCAGAGGCAAAGGAAACAAAAGCAAAAATGAACTATTGGCAATTCATTAAGATAAAAAAAGCTTCTGCACAGTGAAGGAAACAATCAGCAAAACCAAAAGGAAACCAATGAAATGGGAATAGATATTTGCAAATGACATATCAGTTAAAGGGTTAGTATCCAAAATTTATAAGGAACTTACCAAACTCAACACCCCAAAATCAAATAATCCAGTGAAGAAATAGGCAAAAGACATGAATCAACACTTTTCCAAAGAAGACGTCCAGATGGCTAACAGACACATGAAAAAAAAAAATGCTCAACATCACTCATCATCAGGGAAATACAAATCAAAACCACAATGAGATACCACCTCACACCAGTCAAAATGGCTAAAATTAACAACTCAAGCAAGGACAGGTGTTGGCAAAGATGTGGAGAAAGAGGATCTCTTTTGCACTACTGGTGGGAATGTAAACTGGTGCAGCCACTCTGAAAACAGTATAGAGGTTCCTCAAAAAGTTAAAAATAGAACTACCTACCCTATGACCCAGTAATTGCACTACTAGGTATTTATCCAAGGGGCACAGGTGTGCTGTTCCGAAGGGGCACATGCACCCCAATGTTTATAGAAGCACTATCCACAATAGCCAAAGTATGGAAAGAGTCCAAATGTCCATCGATGGATGAATGGATAAAGATGTGAGATATATATATATATATATATACATACATATATATGAAAAATATATAATGCATATATATGTATAATGTATATGTGTATATAATATATATAATGTATATATATATTATGCATATATACATATAATGGAGTATTACTTGGCAATAAAAAAGAATGAAGTCTTGCCATTTGCAACAACATGGTTGGAACTAGAGGGTATTATGCTAAGCAAAATTAATCAGAGAAAGAAAAATATCATATTACTCCACTCATACGTGGAATTTAAGATACAAAACATATGAACATAAGGGAAGGGAAACAAAAATAATATAAAAAAGGGATGGGGACAAAACATGAGAGACTCTTAAATATAGAGAACAAACTGAGGGTTGCTGGAGGGGTTGTGGGTGGGGTGATGCGATAAATGGATAAGGGGTATTAAGGAAGACACTTGTTGGGATGAGCACTGGAATCTACTCCTTAAATCATTATTGCACTATATGCTAACTAACTTGGATGTAAATTAAAAACTAAAAAAAAATACAATTGATTTTTATATATTTAGTGGCATTTTATTTCCAGTTATAATTTTTCCCCTGGTCATTATATATATATATATATATATATATATATATATTTTTTTTTTTTTGAGGACAGTGGTCCTCAAAGCTAGATGAGGGTCAAAATCATCTATGAAACTGTACATATACAGATTCCCGGATTTCATCTCCCACAGGTTTTTATTCCACAGTTCTGGGACAGTCCTAGGAATTTATGCTTTAAAAGATTTCCGAGGCAATTCTGATCCCAATGAGGTTTGGGAATTACTCTTATGGGTTTGTGGATATAAATTAATCAATAAACAAATATTATAACTAACAGTTCATTTCCTATACCAACACTACTGACTTCCATTCACTAGACATTTTTAGTTGGATTTCTGGTAATGAATTCGCAGTGATAAGTCTTTTCAGAAAACTAGCTGCTCCTTTTTAATCAACGGCATGTATTTGTTGGAAATTGTGCCAAATCACTAACTGGTGCGTTAAATTTCAGTCAGTAAATGAGGCATTCAACTCATTAAGTTTCTGTCTGTGGCCATGCTTGGCCAGATTAGCACAATATTGTTAACTGCTTGAGCAAACTATATACAATTTGGTGGGAAGAGGAAACAAGTAAGAGGACACTGGCTGAAAAGGCAATAAAAATTTGGTAAATTCTAGAGTGGTTTGCCAAAATCAAGTGTGGTGAGGAAGGAATTATTGAGTGCAAGTGCTACAAAGTCATATTTAATTAGCCTTGTCAAGAGGTTTATCACCAGGACATTGCTGTTTCTCTTAGAAGAAGAACCCAAGAGCAGGGATTGCAAACTGGACTGCATCCAAAGGGAGGAAGAAGGACAAAGAAAACCTTCAGGATCCAGTTGCTCTTCTGTTCCTTCTCTTCACATCACCATTCTTGCCTCTGTCTTGTTGTTCCTGCAGAGCAGCTCTATTTCCTCTTAGTCAAGAATATTCCTAAAGGAGATCACGCTCTTTATATCTACATGACCCCGAAGTCACACCAGTGTCTAATTAACCAAGAAGCTCTCTGGTGAAGTTATGAGATTGACCTAAATTATATTATGTGACCACCTCTTAATATCGGCTGATAGAGGTGCTGATAAATGACATTCTGAGAAAAATATTTAGAAAGGTATATAATTTTATTGACACTTGCCATATATGAATGCCACATATGGAAACTCTTAAAAAGTATGAAAACTTATAGTGATACGGTGTGTGTTTCTACCGTGTCGTTCTGTAGTGATGGCATGATATATCCAATGCAAGTATAGATATTTTGAATTATCTAATAAACTAAGAACAGTATTTGTCAAATAAAACTCTAATGTTTGTAAAAAAAAAAAAAAAGAAAAAAGAAATTCCATTCTCAACACATAAAGCTTAAATTTAATCTATCCTTTTAAACATGAGCATTACGAAAACAGAATTGGGGTAATTAAAATGAAATTACTTCTAAATAAATGAGCTAACTACATAACAAGGCCATGGAAATAAGGCCATTTACTTGGATTTTATACTATGGTTTCTTTCCCCTCTTCCTCCCTACTTCTCAGATTACAGTGATTTCCAGATTATACCTCAGAATTCAATCAAGTTGGGCATACAGGTTGGCATTATGGAGCTACTTACACCTACGAAGAGAAGAAAGGTTTCTATATGTTACATGGCAAGTGTTCTAGAAACATTGGAACCAGAATATGCATTCTCCAGAAGGAAGTCTTAGGGAAGTCCAAGCCAGATGTTAGGAGTAGAGTAGGGTTTTACTGCTATGTACACTTCATTTAAAAATTTTTTTTAATCTTTATTCATTTTTGAGAGGGAGACAGAGCATGAGCAGGGGAAGAGCAGAGAGAGAAGGAGACACAGAATCCGAAGCAGGCTACAGGCCCCGAGCCGTCAGCACAGAGCCTGACACGGGGCTCGAACCCACAAATCGTGAGATCATGACCTGAGCTGAAGTCGGACGCTCAACCGACTGAGCCACCCATCGCCCCAATGTACACTTCATTTTAAAGAAGAGGAAATTGAGAACTCCAAGGATTATCCCAATTGTCTAAGGTTTTACTCTGAAGGATCGGCACGACTGGGTGGGGAAGAGTAGAGGTAGCTGGGCTCCCTTCTGTGAAGCCATGTTTGTCCACTTAAAAGCTCTGGTGAGAGAAAAATGACAGCAGTAAGCTTTTAAAAACCAAGCCTGCTATTCTCCCTGAAAAAACAAGCCTGAATAGGGTTCCTTCCACTCTCACCCTACTGCTGATTCCCACACCTATCTAGCTATATTCCTCTCCTTTATTAAACCTCTCCTCCACCATCTGAGCGTCCCTAGCTAGACTTTGTATCCACTGCTTTATTAGAATTCTCCTTTAATCTCCAAAGAATTATGTCAGTGTTGCTGATATTCTTATAAATTCATCTAGAGTTTCCACATAATACCTGGCATAAAGACTTAGATAACTAAAAATATTTATATATAAATACCTAAGAGAGTAGAAGAAACTATCTTAGAGTGTTAATGGCTTAATTTGTGGTTTAATTGTTCTCAGAGTTGATACTGATGAGTGTTATGGGCTGAATTTTGCCCCCTATAAAAAAACACTTATGTTGAAGCCTCAACCCCAATGTGACTATTTGGGGACAGGACCTATAACACAAGCAACTAAGGTTAAATAAGGCCGTCATGTTGGTGCCCTAATTCTGTAAAACTGGTATCCTTGTAAGAAGAGGAAGAAACATCAGAGACCTCTCTCTCTCCACGCATGCACAGAGGAAAAGCCATGTGAGTACAAGAAAGAAGGCAGCCGTCTGCAAGCCAAGAAGAGAGGCCTTGCCAGGAAGCAACCATGGCACTTGATCTCTGCCTTCGGCCTCCAGAACTGGAGAAAATAGATGTCTGTTGATTAAGCCACCAGACTGTGTGGTATTTTGTTATGACAGCCTGAGCAGACTGATACAATGAGTCAAGCTGTGGGCTGTGTTGAGAATCGTAAGATTTTTTCCGAACAACTATGCAAGGAAAAATAGCATAACAAAAAATAACATGAGCATATCTCCAGAACTTATAATATATATTTTTAAAGGTTTACTTTCATTTTCCAATGTCAGCACTTTTAAACCTTATTGGAAGGTAATATATTTGCTTGTGCTTCTTTCTACCGTGACATTTTTTGCCAGATACTTTTACATGACCCAGAACAATTTGGGAAGGTTTAGCATTTTTAATTTTATATTTATTTCAGATGTACCATTTACTAACACTTTTCCATTGGATCCCCGCTTGTATTATTTTTTCAATAGTTTCTTTGTAGATTTAATCAAATATTGTGACCCATAATCTGCTTTTCCTGAAATCAAATTACATGCTTAAAAAATCCTATTTTTCCATTGTATAAAAATTTTAGGCAGTTTAGATTAATTTTCATTTTAGCTTGATCTCTTAAGTTTCCCTGAAAATAAGCTTTTTTTTTTTTTTTTTTTTTTTTTTGTCTCTTGCATGAGCCTGTTAGGTTAAAGAGATACTACCTGTCTCATTTTTCACCATATCCAGACCCCACTCCTAAGTTGTAGGAGGATCTATACAGACAATACTTATTTACTGACTCCTGGAAGATCTAAATCTCCAAATGACAGTACATTCCATTTTCAGTCATAAATCCTGAAGTCATACAGAAAGTTGCCATTAGCTGCATCATACATCCCTGAGGCATTTGTGTGGGAAAATGTTAAGGGCATTTTACAAGCTGGTAAACTGAATAGCAAGATTGTACGAATTTATTTTCAGAGCCAGGCTAAGGGATTACAATGAAATCCCCCACTCTTAGTCCTTCCTGTACATTTCCATTTTCCATTACCTTACAGTTAAAAATCATTCAAATGTGCTTGATTGATTGAGGTCAAGAAAAGAAGACAATGTCCACTGACTTTTTACAGTTCTGATTTGGTGCTACTCAATCAACTTCTGAAGATTTTTCAGTCTATATATCATGATTAAGATACTAAAACAAAAAGAGTACCAGTTATGATGCTCAGATTCACTTTAGCAACTGTTATTTTACGTAAGGAATTTGAATGCATGAGGAATTGGGACAAAATATTATTTGAGAGGGGTCAGCATTAGTTGAGATATTGAGGATATAACATTAATTTTCTACTTGTCATTGTTAAATGATGCTAGCAAAGTCAGAGAGTATGACTGTAATTGCCCGGGTTCACAAAATCTGGTTTGTTTGGACTGCATATTTTCATGTGCATGAAGCTCATGTCAAATGAGTCTCACAAAAAGAAATGCCAAAATGAGAACATGAACCTCCAGTGACCAGATTATGTTCCAGCTCAAATCCAAACTTCTGTGAAAGACAAGCAAAATTCTCTATTACCTTCCCTTTTCACACTCTCCCTTTTCTCAATCTCTCTCTCTCTCTCTCTCTCTCTCTCTCTCTCTCTCTCTTTCAACTTCACAGAAGCCTGTGCTCCAACCAGGCCTCATTCCTTCTTGCTCTTTTACGAATATGGTATTTGTTGCCGGCTGCTTCCAGAGTAACATCAGAATTCTTTGCTAGGATTTCCCGGGTTCTCCTCAGCCTGGCCCCGGCCCGTGTCTCCAGCCTCACGCCTCACACACACATCTCACTCCAGCCAAACTGAAACAGGACGAACTCTCCTCTTCTGTCTTTCCCACTTGCCCTCACCAAATGATTCCCTCTGCCTAGAATGTTCTTCCTCTCCTTCCGCTGGCTAATTCCTTCCTGACTCAAGATTCCCATTAGGCATGAACAGCTCAGGGAAAAGTTTCTTTGTACTCCTGTTTCTCCCCCAGTCATGTCACATGGCTCTTCTCCGAGGTCAATGAGCATACCACCCTTGGCTCTTCCATGGCACCCATCACTCTGTAGACAATAGCCTGCTAGGGTCTGTTGGACTTTTCACTCTAGAACAAAAACCATGGCTTTTATCTCTGTGGCCCTCCCATCTAGAAAAGTGAGTTCGAGAGTAAATGTTTATTCAATTTATTTATTTTTTATTTTTTTAATGTTTTTATTTATTTTTGAGACAGAGAGAGACAGAGCATGAGCAGGGGAGGGGCAGAGAGAGAGGGAGACACAGAATACAAAGCGGCTCCAGGCACAGAGCCCAATGCGGGGCTTGAACTCATGAACCGTGAGATCATGACCTGAGCTGAAGTCAGACACTCAACCGACTGAGCCACCCAGGCGCCCCGAGAGTATTTATTAAATAAATACCCAACGTTGTGCCTTTGTTCATATCCTTCTCCTTGGCCAGAATCCCCTCCTTCCTTTTGTTCACCCATCCCAATATTTCTTTCTCTTCTACCAAAATCCTACTTAAACCTCATCCCTCTATGAAGATCTTCCCTTCTCTGTTTGTGGTTTGCGCTTTTCATTGTTTTGTGAAAGTCTTACAGACCCAAATCCTACTAGAAGACATTCTAGGCAAAGGTTGTGTCTGTATTACTTCTGTTCAGCTTGATACTGGGTCCAGAGAAGTCTCCTCATACTCATTGACTGATTTGCCTGAATGGGAAATAAAACACTCTGGAAGTAGGGTAGAGGGCCAACCCCTTCAAAAGAATAATGATCTGTACAAGGCCATGGCACCCTTTTAAAATAAAATAATTCCTTTTGTTTAGTGTAAGTGCTATTATCATTATTATTTGTATTATTATTATTACTTGCCAAATAAAACAATCTATCCTGAAGCCAAGAAAAGCAATAAGACTAGTGACATGCTTTGAGTGCTTTTATTAGTCAGAACACTGGTCTATTACATGCTCAAGTCTTTAATATGCATGAAACAATATTCTCTGATGCAACAGATGATTAAAGAAATATATTAGAGCATTCATTCTGAATGAAAATACATGGACAAGGTAATTCCCAAGGCTCAGAGCAAATACAGGGAGGAATATAAGCTGAAGTAGGTCATTTCTCTCCAGAGAAATTCTATGGAGATTGCTTTCAATTTTGGTTTTAAATTTAAGAAGTTGTGGCAGAGAATCGAAAAATACGGTTTCTGGCTTATTCACATGCAAGCTCTGGGGTTTTGTGCTTTTTTTGTTTTTGATGGGGGAAGGGTAGGGGGCGCGGGGCGGGAGGGGGGGGCGCGGGGCAGGAGGGGGGGGGCGCGCATGAGATCCTTTTCATTTTTCTTCTATGAAGACCCTTCATTGAGGACTTCATCACAGGACCTGTTTGTTGTCAAAGTGCCAGGAACTTCCCACGTGCCATTCTGGCTATTAACTAGTTCCGGGCCAAACCTCCTGACCTTTCTGAACCTCCGCTTTTTTTACGTTTCAGATAGGAGCAGTAACATCTTTGCTTACCCCACATTGTTGTGGGAGTGGAGTAGGGCTGGGAGGTCAAGTAAAATAAGGAGTTAGATTTTTTTTTAATTTATTTGTTTTTACTTTTATTTTAGAGGGAGAAAAAAGTGAGAGGGACAGAGGCAGAGAAAGAGGGAGAGAGAATCTTTTTTTTTTAGCTGTTTATTTATTTTTGAGAGACTGCAAGCAGAGAGGGGCAGAGAGAGGGGGACAGAGGATCTGAAGACGGCTTTGCGCGGACAGCAGCAAGCCCGATGTGGGGCTTGAACTCACAGACTTTGAGATAGTGACCTAAGCCAAAGTCAGGCACTCAACCAACTGAGCCACCCAGGTGCCCCAGGAATTAGAATTTTTTATTCAAAGAGAAGGCATTAAGATTCACTTATTCCCACAGTTTGGCTGCCTCCCAAACTGAATTTACAAACACTTATGTTAAATCATGAGATTAGCACTGATATAGGCTTAACGGGGGCAAAATCTGTTTTGCTTTTCTAGAGGTAGAATTGTTCTTTGGCTGGCTAGCACACTTGACTGGGATTCTTCTTTCAACCAACCAATTAACAAGTTTATATTGATTAACTTATTCACAAGCACTTGTCTGGACAATGGACAGTGTATAGAGTTTGCCCAGTCTCCAGAACATAATACATAATTGAAGATATCAGACATGTATGTGTGCCAAGTTAATTAAAACTCCATCCAATGTAGTTGTGTAGATGGGGGTTTGGTGTGGGGAATAGGGGCTGGAGGAGAGAGCACTTGAAACTTCCTGAAACCAGAAAGAGTATTAGTCCTCTGGGCTGCTCTAACAAAGACCACAGATTGGGTGGCTTAAATAACACACATTTATTTCCTCCCAATTCTGGAGTCTGGAAAGTCTAAGATTAAAATGATGGCAGATGGGGTTGGTTTCTTCTGAGGCCTCTCTCCTTAGCCTGTAGGTGGCCGTCTTCACCCTGTGACCTCACATGGTCTTCCTCTGTGTGTGTCTGTGTCCTGATCTCTTCCTTCTTTCCTTTTCTTTTTTTTTTAATTTTTAATGTTTTATTTTTATTTGTGAGAGAGACAGAGTACAAGTAGGGGAGTGGCTGAGAGAGAGGGAGACACAGAATTCAAAGCAGGCTCCAGGCTCCGAGCTGTCAGCACAGAGCCCGACTAGGGCTCAGACCCACTAACCATGTGATCATGACCTGAGCCAAAGTCAATGCTTCACCGACTGAGCCACCCAGGCACCCTTCTTCCTATAAGAACACCAGCTCTCTTGGATTCGGGCCCATCCCAGTGACTTCATTTTAACTAATCACTTCTTTAAAGGCCCTGTCTCCAAATAGTCATATTCTGAGATACTGAAGGTCAGCACTTCAACACATGAATTTTGGGAGCATTCAACTTAGCCCATAATTCAGATAGATACTTGGAAGGAAGTGAGGAAAGGTTTTTCAGAGACAGGGACAGGTGAGAGGCAGAAAAGGGCCTGGGTGAATGGGGACAGTGAATAAACCACCATCATATAATTCAAATCAGCAACATGCTTCACAGTCAGCAGAATACACTGTTTTATTTCCTCTTTGCAGCAGTCCTAAGAGAGAGATTATTCTTTACAAAAAAAAAATGTGAAAACTGAGATTTAAGTGACTGGTCCCTCACCTCCCTCCTTAAACTTTGTGTGCTTGGGTGACCTCATTCAAGAGAAGATTCTTAATCATTAGGTTTGAAGAGGGATGAGAATCATCTTCAAAGAGAATCAGTTATTTCTAACAAACTCTTATGCGGTGTTGGAGCTGCTGTCTATTACCACACTCTGAGGGGCTAAGGTGCAGGGGACAGGAAAACAGAGTGGCAGAAAGTCATGTCTCAAAAGAACATGACAAAATTTGTTTATCAACTCTAGCAGTTGTTTGGTGGAATCTTTTGGATTTTCTATATAGAATATCACGTCGTCTGCAAATCGTGAAAGTTTTACTTCCTCCTTGCCGATTTGGGTGCCTTTTATTTCTTTTTGTTTTCTAATTGCTGAGGCTAAGACTTCCAGTACTATGTTGAGTAACAGTGGTGAGAGTGGACATCCCTGTCGTGTTCTTGACCTTAGGGGAAAAGCTCTCAGTTTTTTCCCATTAAGGATGATGTTAGCTGTGGGTTTTTCACAGATGGCCTTTATTATGTTGAGGTATGTTCCTTCTAAACCTACTTTCTTGAGAGTTTTTATCATGAATAGATGTACTTTGTCAAATAGTTTTCTGCCTCTGCTGAAATGATCACCTGATTCTTATCCTTTATTAATGTGACATATCACATTGATTGACTTGTGAATATTGAATCACCCTTGCAACTCAGGAATAACCTCCACCTAACTGGGGTGAATGATTTTTTTTAATATTTATTTATTTATTTTGGAGATCACAGCAGGGGAGGGGCAGAGAAAGGGGGACAGAGGATCTGAAGTGGTCTCTGCATTGACAGGGTGACATCAGCGAGATCATGACCTGAGCCAAAGTCAGACACTCAACTAACTGAGCCACCTTGGCACTCCTGAATGATTTTCTTAATGTATGGTTGGATTCCGTTTGCTAGCATTTTATTGAGAATTTTTGCATCCATGTTTATCAAGGATGTTGGCCGTGTAGTTTTAGTGCCGTCTTTACTATGTTTTGGTCTCAGGATAATGCTGGCCTCGGAGAATGAATATAGAAGTTTTCCTCCCTTTTCTATTTTTTAGATAGTTTCAAAATAATAGGTATTAACTCTTCCTTAACTGTTTGGTAGAATTTCTATATGAAGCCATCTGGCCCTGGTCTTTTGTTTGTTAGGAGTTTTTTTGTTACTGATTTGATTTCTTTCCTGGTTATTGGTCTGTTCAAGTTTTCTGTTTCTTCCTGCTTCAGTTCATATGTTTCTAGGAATTTATCCATTTCTTCCAGGTTGTCCAACTTGTTGGCATATAGTTTTTTGTAATATTCTCTTATAATTGATTTCTGTGGTGTTGGTTATTATTTTTCCTCTCTCTTTTGTGATCTTACTTATTTAGGTCCTTTCTCTTTTCTTTGTGATAAGTCTGGCTAGAGGTTTGTCAATTTTCTTAATTTTTTCAAAGAATAAGCTCCTGTTTTCATTGATCTTTTCTGTTATTTGTTTGAAATTTTAGGGTTTCTATATCATTTATTTCTAATCTAATCTTTATCATTTCCTTCTGCTGGCAGGATACAAAATCAACATACGGAATTCTGTTGCATTTCTATACACCAATAATGAAGCAGCAGAAAAAGAAATTAGGGAATCAATCCCATTTACAATTGCACTAAAAACAATAAGATACCTAGGAATAAACTTAACCAAAGAGGTAGAAGACTTGTATTCTGAAAACTATAAAACACTGATAAAAGAAATTGAAGGTGACACAATGAAATGGGAAGATACTCCATGTTCATGGACTGGAAGAACAAATATTGTTAAAATGTCTATACTAAATGTGTATACCAAAGCAATCTACACATTTAATGCAATCCCTATCAAAAGACCACCAGCATTTTTCGGAGCTAGAACAGACAATCCTAAAATTTGTATGGAACCACAAAAGACCCCAAATAGCCAAAACAACCTTGAGAAAGAAAAGCAAAGCTGGAAGCATCACAATTTCAGATTTCAAGTTATATTTCAAAGCTGTAGTAATCAAAACAGTATGGTACTGGCGTAGAAACAGATACATAGATCAATGGAACAGAATAGAAAACCAAGAAATGAATCCACAACTATATGGTCAATTGATCTTCAACAAGGCAGGAAAGAATATCCAGTAAGAAAAAGAGGGTCTCTTTTACAAATGGTGTTGGGAAAATTGAATGGTGACGTGCAAAAGAATGAAACTGGACCACCTTCTTACACCATACACAAAAACAGATTCAAAATGGATTAAAGATTTAAATGTGAGACAGGGTACCATCAAAATACTAGAAGAGAACACAGATAGTATCGTCTTTGACACTGGCCATAGCAGCTTCTTTCTAGATACGTCTCCTAAGGCAAGGGAAACAAAAGCAAAAATAAAAAATAAAACTATTGGGATTTAATCAAAATGAAAAACTCTGCACAGCAAAGGAAACAACCAACAAGACTAAAAGGCAACATAGAGAATGGGAGAAGATATTTGCAAATGACATATGGGATAAAGGGTTAGTTTCTCAAATCTACAAAGAGCTTATAAAACTCAACACCCCCAAAAAACAAATAATCCTACTTAAAAATGAGAAGACATGGACATTTTTCCAAAGAGGAAATACAAATGTCTCCGGTTAACAAACACTTGAAAAGATGCTCAACATCACTCATCATCAGGGAAATGTAAATCAAAACTACAATGAGATATCACCTCACACCTGTCAGAATGGCTAAAGTTAACAACACAAGAGACAACACGTGTTGGTGAGGATGTGGAGAAAATATTCTCTGCATTATTGGTGGCAGTACAAACTGGTGAAGCCACTGTGGAAAACAGTAGTATGGAGGTTCCTCAAAAAGTTAAAAATAGAGCTACCCTATGATCCAGCAATTGCACTACTAGGTATTTACCTAAAGAATACAAAAACACTAATTCATAGGGATGCATACACCCTGATGTTTATAGTAGCATTATCTACAATAGCCTAATTATGGAAAGAGCCCAGGTGTCCACTGAGTGATGAAAGGATAAAGAAGACATGGTGTATATACACAATGGAATATTACTCAAGCATAAAAAAAGAATGAAATCTTGCCATTTGCAATGGCATGAATGGAGCTAGAGAGTATTATGCCAAGGGAAATAAGTCAGTAAGAGAAAGACAACTGTATGATTTCATTCATATGTGGAATTTAAGAAACAAAACAAAACGAGGTGCTGTATGAAATCACTATATTGTATACCTGAAATTAACATTATAACTGTATGTTAACTGGAATTCAAATATAAACCTTAAAAATATTTTTTAAAAATAAAAGAATATGACAGGATCAGATTACAAGTTTGGTGTTGAGTCTTTGGTATTAAAACTGCTGTCTCAGATCATGGGTTAGAATTGGTATCATCTAGCAAAAGTCAAGGAGTAGCAATGATTTGCTAACTCATAGAAAAACAAATGAGTGACTTAGATGGGGTTTTCTCAATTAAAAGTTTTCTCCCATTTTCTTTAGACATACAAATGGCCGATATCTATATGAAAAGATGTTCAACATCACTAACCCTCAGGGCAATGCAAATCAATACCGCAGTGAAATACTCCCTCACACCTGTTAGAATGCCCATCATCAAAAACACAAGAGAGAACAAATTCTGATGAGAATGTGGAGAAAGGAAACACTTGTGCACTGTTAGTGGGATTGTAAATTGGTGCCATAAAGAAAAAAAAGTTAAAAACAGACCTACCGTGTGATCCATCAATTCCTCACCCAGGAATATATCCAAAGGAAACAAAACACTATGATAAAGAGCCTCATATTCATAGCAGCATTATTTAGAAGAGCCAAGGCATGAAAATAACCTAATTGTCCATTGATGGATAAATGGGTAAAGAAAACGTGGTATGTATATATGCAACAGAATATTATTCGACCACAAAAAAAGAAGGAAATCCTGCCATCTGTGACGATGTGGATGGACCCAGAAGGCATTTATGCTAAGTGAAATAATCAGAGAAATACAAATACTGTGTGTCTGATTTCACCTACAGGTGGAACCAAAAGGAGAGAAAGAGAAGAGAAAACCAGACTCACAGAAAAAGAGATCAGCCGTGTGGTTACCGGAATATCAGAGGCAGGGGTTGGAGGGAGGGGGTATTGAAGGAAGATGTTCAAAAGGTATAAATTTACAGTTATAAGTAAGTGCTGAACACATAACGTACAATATGACAAAAGTGATACACGTTGTTGTATGTTGTATAGCAAAGTTACAAAGAGGGTAAATCCTGAGTTCTTATCACATGAAAAAAAAATGCTTGCGGCTCAATTGATTGATTGACGTATCTGTATGAGATGGCGGATGTTAATAAATTGATTGTGGTGATCATTTTACGACATATGTTAATCAAATCTTTGTGCTGTCTGTACACCTTAAACTTACAAAGTGCTGTTTTCCAATTATATCGGCATCAAAAAAAAATGTTCCTTTAAAAGTTTAACACTTCACTGGAGTGAAAATACGAGTAACAAGAAATTTCCAGAAAATAGCCAAGCGTGCTCAATCTGACAGCATGTTCTTAAGGGAGATGTGCTTCGGTCTGTAATTTTTATATGCAGTAGAAAGTTTTCCTGCTGCAAATATTATTCTTAATCTGTTTACTGGAAGTAAATCTATCATTACTCGATGGTGCTCTTCAGACAGAACGCGGACTTTCAGGTGAACACGCTGGAAATAACTCCACAGGAAAAACAGAACCACTTAGGACTACTGCCCAGGGTGTGGTTTGATGGAACAGGCTTTGGGGAGGCTGGATAAAGGAGCTTATGCAGGGTGGGTGGGTACAGAGAGGAGGAAGAGAGGTTGAAGGCAAAAGGACTCAGCATGAATTGATGAAGTTCTGAGCAAAAATGGTAATAAAAAGCAAAGGATGGAACCTGAATTGTTCAGATTGGGGGCCTGAGCTCAGTCCAACAATGTTATAGTCTTTGTGCTCTGAAGGCATGAATGGACTGCCAAATGTGCTCATCAGATCTCAATTAAGAAACTGACTCCAGGATGGGTCACTCGGATGGCTCAGTGGATGAAAGGTCTGGCTTCAGCTCAGGTCATGACCTAGGAGTTCGTGAGTTTGAACCCCATGTCCGGCTCTGTGCTGACAGCTCAGAGCCTGGAGCCTGCTTCAGATTCTGTGTCTCCCTCTCTCTCTGCTCACTCTCTGCCTCTCAAAAATAAATAAACGTTAAAAAAAATTAAAAAAGAAAAAAGAAAAAGAAACTGACTCCAGGGAAAATTGCCTCATAAGATTTTGAGGTGTATTCATAATTTGCGGTTAGAATTAACCTGAGAAATGAATATAGTCGAGATATCCTCATAAGTACCTGTAAAACTGCTTTCTAAGTTACTATTTTCTTTAGGCTCCATAAGAAAAGGGGGTGGGAGAATTGAGGAGACGCATTCATGATCAATTAAATTTGGAAAATGTGAGATACTATAGTCCCTCTTTATAGATTTGCAATGCACATTTGTTTATTAAAAGTTCTGAGAATCCCACTATTAACCAAAAAATATACTAAAAACTTCATTAAGCTCTAACACAGCATTTCCTTTACTGACCACATAATTCTTTTTATGATAAACGCTCCACTAACATCAGGCCCAACTCATGTTCCAAGAACACATCTTAGAAACCCCTGTTCTAAATGAACTAGCTAAACAAACACTTTTGTTCTTTGTAGTTTGTAAACTCTTATATAATTTCTCCACTACATGATTTGGGAGAAAAATTTGCTATTTTTGTAAAGCTTGTATGAAGAAACCAAACTCATGGGTCTCGAACTCCTGAAGCCAGTTGCGGATCCTTCTATTGAACTTCAAGTTGGCCAGTCCATCATTTACCATTCGACACATAGGGTTGGGTATTCACTTCTGTGCAAGGAACCGTCCTGCATACTCTTGTAGCATCTAGTAAAGCAGTTTTCATGTTCAAAATCTTTAGAGGGAAGAAGTGAAGACTGTCCATGACTATAGCCAGGAAAGCACAAGAGAAAAGAAGGTAGATGATGTGATTTTGAAGAGGTCACAGCCATTCAAGAGGATCAGAAAAGACACCGTAAACCGGTGACATTTGAATAGGAAGGTTTGACAGATAATCCCATACAGCAGTACCCTCTTATTCATGGGGTTTCACTTCTGTGGTTTCAGTTACCCCACCCCCACCCCACACACTGCCCCTGCAACGGCAGTCTGAAAGCAAAGGATCCTCCTTCTGAGGTGTCATCACAAGGTCAATAGTAGGCTAAAACTATTGTTACAATGCATATGTCAACGTCTTGCTTCATCTCCTGAGAGAGGAATTTTACTATCTCACATCCTCACAAGAAACAGACAGTACAATAAGATATTTGAGGAGAGAGACCACATTCACCTGGCTTTTAGTACAGCATATTGTGATAATCATTCTACTTTATTATTAGTTATCCTTGTTAGTCTCTTAATGGAGATTAAGTTTCCAGCAGCCACTGGGGGCTTGGTAGGTGTCCCCCACAGATAAGAGGGGATTACCGTAGCATCGTCCAAACCTAGACACTTTTGAAAATGAAAGGGGGTACCACTGGTATTTGCTCTAGGAAAATAGGCATAAGCTATCAGTCTAATTTTGGAGGGAAAAATTAGTCAGACCCTCCATTTGCAGAGACCTCTGAGGAAAGCAGAGAACAGGGAAGGGTTTCACCAGGCCAGGACATTGGGCAGATGGTCTAGCTCCCGGCTACCTCTGGACCATGTCTTATACACCTTAGTCTCCACCCTCACCACCACCCCTAGACACAGCAAACAAGCTCTGCTTAGGGTGTTTGCACTTGTTTTCTTCATATATCCACATGGCTAATGTTTTCATTTCATTCGTGTCCAAATAAAATATCCTTACTGTGACCTTCTGACTGTGACGGTATGTCACGGAAAGGGAGTGATGTGCTCTGATTTATGGTTGAAAAGGACCATTATGACTATGTGTGGGGAGTAGAGAGACCAAAGAAGAAACAGAGTTAATTTTGGAGAACAGACTTGAGATAGGAAGGAGGGACAAAAGGAAAGGAAACAGAATGCAAGCAAAGCTGGAAGTGGAAAGGGCTGGAGTTAAGGATATCCGTACAATCTCAAAGAAATGACAGGTAAGGTGACTTGTAGAGAGGGCGGGGATGGGTGGACACCTGGGAGCTCCGGGAACTGGAAAAGGTAGACCAGATGCCAGAGATGGAAGGACCTTGTATGCCACTTTACAGTATAAATCTTTTATTCCAGGTTGCAAGCCTGGCTCTCACCCAAAGAGGCAGCATCTGTGTATCGATAGCCGAAATGTTCTCCTCACTGGGGGACGGAAGAAAGACAGGAAGCAATAAACACTGGTTGATAGGTTTTCACCAACTCTTCAACATGAAGCCTTTCCGCTGAGTCAGCTAATCAGCCAGTTACTCTCAAAGTGAGAGGCACCAGGCTGGGCTCTGAAGCTACAAAGATAGAAATACTCCCAGTCTCTACCCACAGGAAGTTTACCATCTAGCCAGAATCTAAGCCCAAGCGTTTGCTCAGAACTTCAGTGCCTTATCCTCAAGTTCAGTGCACTAATGATCAGAGCCATCAGCAAAACGGAGTAGGAAAGAATAGTGTTTGTAAACCACTGGGTGGCAAAGCTGGCCATCATGGCACTTGGACCACTTCTACTGTATATTTTAGACTGTATTTTTTTTAGACATTAAATGATGACAAGTTAAATTTATGGACTTGCATTGCAACCCATCACAGTTATTTTTTAAATACAGTATTTGCATAAACAATTACTTCTCCAGCCTTCTCCACTGTAAATTATTTCTCTGTGTGCCTCCTTGCTGCACAGTAGAAAAAGTAAAACTGAAAATAGCCCTAAGAGTGAGTCAGGAATTAAGACTGGCTATAAGACCATGCCTTTTGATATAAAAAAATATGTATCTGAACCAGTTAATCACCAGTTGGTTACGTATTTTAAATAAATGAAACTCTATCCACATATATCCTTTTCCTAAAAAGATCTGACAAATAGGACATCTGGGTGGCTCAGTCGGTTAAGCTTCTGACTTTGGCTCAAGTCATCATCTCACAGTTCATGGGTTCAAGCCCTGTGTCAGCTCTGTGCAGACAGCTCAAAGCCTGGAGTCTGCTTTGTATTCTGTGTGTCTCTCTCTCTCTGCCCCTCCGCCTCTTGTGCTGTCTCTCTCCCTCTCTCTTTCTCTCTCTCTCTCAAAAATAAATGAGCATTAAAAATTTTTTTTAATATCTGACAAATAAGAGAATTACAAATATAAAATTTTAAATATGAATTAAAAAGAGAATGATGAACATTTGAGAACTAACAATGTCAGTCTGTGAAGATGAGTAATTTCCAGTTAATTAAAGACCCACCCCCTTTTATTTTTTTTTTCCTCTCTGAGAAAACAAATATATTATCTATTTTTTAAGAAAGCAGTTTTAAGCCCTTTAAACCTTGGAAGGGGGATACCTTGTTTTGGGTGCCCCCATTTTGTATACTAATCTAAACTGTGGTATGGTCAAATAGCAATCTTTCTGGATCTTCCTAGACCAAAATAAAACATTATAAATTAAATACTGGTGACATAAGAATATCGCTCTTGGCATTCATAGCTTGCGTCCCTCTGGAGTGCTATTGCCAGTAATGTTAGAGTAGTATTTTCAGAGGTCAAACGTCTAGCTTGTGTTTACACGAGGGTAAAAAATAATAGTAGTAGAAATGATGACCATGAGGACGACGACGACGATGATGATGATGAAGAAGAAGACGGCAATGATGGTGGCTCCAGAAATGACAAGTGTTCTAGCATTCCTTGCTCTGTTCTGAGTTGGCCTACGAGGAAGCCCCTCTATGTTTGTGTTTTTTTAGGAAAGCTCTATCACCTAGTTTGGTCAGTTGCCTTGCCAGTTACACACATGCGCACACACACACACACACACACACACAGAATCAAATGAGCTCTCCACACTCCATTCATGTCAGAACTCAACAGCTTGAGTAGCACAAATATTCTGCAGTCAGTCATGAAAAGAAATTTTTAATAATAAATATCTAACAATTAATGGGCTGGTAGCTGCAATTGTCTTCAGGGCATACTATCTAATTTCCTTGCAATGTTTCATATCCTTACTTTTCACGCTGCAACAGTCTATCATTAAAACCAAATGCAGGTTTCTATCACTTTTATTTATTTTTCAAATCAACTTATAAATCAGTGCCAGGCCTTGTTACAGATGAGTTCCAATAAATTATCGGCTGTGGACAAATTCTGAATGTTAAACACTTCCTTTCTCTTCCTCCCACCCCCGGTCTCTGTCTGTCTCTTTCTCCGGAGTGCTCTTCCTCTCTCCTGTCCTGGGAGCCAGTGCCTCTCCTGGGCCCTCAAGGCCTACATAGCTCACTGGCTGTGCTCAGGGTACAAATAACAGAGAGCCCTTAGTACTTAATTATGTGCTATTTAAATAATGCAAAAAGGCATTTATTTTTCAGAGAAAAATATAGGAGACAAGAGTCATTTTACAGTCCTTGGGAAATTTACCTTTCTGAATTTCAAAAGTGAAAGCATTCTTGTTAGAGGCTTTTTACATCAGCAGCTGAAGACTGGTGACCTGACGTCCATTTTTCAGAGACGTCAGTCTGTTTAGGCAGCTTGCCTCCTTTTCCAAACCATCCTGTCACCTCTAAGAAGCCCTTTGGCACACTGTATCAGGCTCCTGTTAACTCTCCCTGGGAGGGTTGGGGACACAGTATCTGGGTTTCCACTCCTACTGACCTAGGGTCTGTAGCACATACAGGAAACCTGAGACCTTTTTTTTGCCCTTAGGCAATTTATTAAATTATGAATAAATTTTTTTAAATATGCAATTTACTGTCAAATTGGTTTCCATACAACATCCAGTGCTCATCCCAACAGGTGCCCTCCTCAGTACCCATCACCCACCCTCCCTTCCCTCCCACTCCCCATCAACCTTCACTTTGTTCTCAGTTTTTTGTTTTTTGTTTTTATATGAAATTTATTGTCAAATTGGTTTCCATACAACACCCAGTGCTCATCCCAAAAGGTGCCCTCCTCAATACCCATCACCCAACCTCTCCTCCCTCACACCCCCCATCAACCCTCAGTTTGCTCTCAGTTCTCAACAGTCTCTTATGCTTTGGCTCTCTCCCACTCTAACCTCTTTTTTTTTTTTCCTTCCCCTCCCCCATGGGTTCCTGTTAAGTTTCTCAGGATCCACATAAGAGTGAAACCATATGGTATCTGTCTTTCTCTGTATGGCTTATTTCACTTAGCATCACACTCTCCAGTTCCATCCACGTTGCTACAAAAGGCCATATTTCATTTTTTCTCATTGCCACGTAGTATTCCATAGTGTATATAAACCACAATTTCTTTATCCATTCATCAGTTGATGGACATTTAGGCTCTTTCCATAATTTGGCTATTGTTGAGAGTGCTGCTATGAACATTGGGGTACAAGTGCCCCTATGCATCAGTACTCCTGTGTCCCTTGGATAAATTCCTAGCAGTGCTATTGCTGGGTCATAGGGTAGGTCTATTTTTAATTTTCTGAGGAACCTCCACACTGCTTTCCAGAGTGGCTGCACCAATATGCATATTATACATGGAAAATCCGACAGACTCCACCAAAAGTCTGCTAGAACTGATACATGAATTCAGCAAAGTTGCAGGATACAAAATCAATGTACAGAAATCAGTTGCATTCTTATACACTAACAATGAAGTAACAGAAAGACAAATAAGGAAACTGATCCCATTCACAATTGCACCAAGAAGCATAAAATACCTAGGAATAAATCTAACCAAAGATGTAAAGGATCTGTATGCTGAAAACTATAGAAAGCTTATGAAGGTAATTGAAGAAGATTTAAAGAAATGGAAAGACATTCCCTGCTCATGGATTGGAAGAATAAATATTGTCAAAATGTCAATACTACCCAAAGCTATCTACACATTCAATGCAATCCCAATCAAAATTGCACCAGCATTCTTCTCGAAACTAGAACAAGCAATCCTAAAATTCATATGGAACCACAAAAGGCCCCGAATAGCCAAAGTAATTTTGAAGAAGAAGACCAAAGCAGGAGGCATCACAATCCCAGACTTTAGCCTCTACTACAAAGCTGTCATCATCAAGACAGCATGGTATTGGCACAAAAACAGACACATAGACCAATGGAATAGAATAGAAACCCCAGAACTAGACCCACAAACGTATGGCCAACTCATCTTTGACAAAGCAGGAAAGAACATCCAATGGAAAAAAGACAGTCTCTTTAACAAATGGTGCTGGGAGAACTGGACAGCAACATGCAGAAGGTTGAAACTAGACCACTTTCTCACACCATTCACAAAAATAAACTCAAAATGGATAAAGGACCTGAATGTGAGACAGGAAACCATCAAAACCCTAGAGGAGAAAGCAGGAAAAGACCTCTCTGACCTCAGCCGTAGCAATCTCTTACTCGACACATCCCCAAAGGCAAGGGAATTAAAAGCAAAAGTGAATTACTGGGACCTTATGAAGATAAAAAGCTTCGGCACAGCAAAGGAAACAACCAACAAAACTAAAAGGCAACCAACGGAATGGGAAAAGATATTTGCAAATGACATATCGGACAAAGGGCTAGTATCCAAAATCTATAAAGAGCTCACCAAACTCCACACCCGAAAAGCAAATAACCCAGTGAAGAAACGGGCAGAAAACATGAATAGACACTTCTCTAAAGAAGACATCCGGATGGCCAACAGGCACATGAAAAGATGTTCAGCGTCGCTCCTTATCAGGGAAATACAAATCAAAACCACACTCAGATATCACCTCACGCCAGTCAGAGTGGCCAAAATGAACAAATCAGGAGACTATAGATGCTGGAGAGGATGTGGAGAAACGGGAACCCTCTTGCACTGTTGGTGGGAATGTTCTCAGTTTTTAAGAGTCTCTTATGCTTTGGCTCTCTCCCACTCTAACCTCTTTTTTTTTTTTCTTTTTTTTCCTTCCCCTCCCCCATGGGTTCCTGTTAAGTTTCTCAGGATCCACATAAGAGTGAACACATATGATATCTGTCTTTCTCTGTATGGCTTATTTCACTTAGCATAACACTCTCCAGGTCCATCCATGTTGCTACAAAGGGCCAGATTCCATTCTTTCTCATTGCCACGTATTACTCCATTGTGTATATAAACCACAATTTCTTTATCCATTCATCAGTTGATGGACATTTAGGCTCTTTCCATAATTTGGCTATTGTTGAGAGTGCTGCTATGAACATTGGGGTACAAGTGCCCCTATGCATCAGGACTCCTGTATCCCTTGGGTAAACTCCTAGCAGTGCTATTGCTGGGTCATAGGGTAGGTCTATTTTTAATTTTTTGAGGAACCTCCACACTGCTTTCCAGAGCGGCTGCACCAGTTTGCATTCCCACCAACAGTGCAAGAGGCTTCCCGTTTCTCCACATCCTCTCCAGCATCTATAGTCTCCTGATTTGTTCATTTTGGCCACTCTGACTGGTGTGAGGTGATATCTGAGTGTGGTTTTGATTTGTATTTCCCTGATGAGGAGCGACATTGAGCATCTTTTCATGTGCCTGTTGGCCATCTGGATGTCTTCTTTAGAGAAGTGTCTATTCATGTTTTTTACCCATTTCTTCGCTGGATTATTTGTTTTTCGGGTGTGGAGTTTGGTGAGCTCTTTATAGATTTTGGATAGTAGCGCTTTTTCCGATATGTCATTTGCAAATATCTTTTCCCATTCTGTTGGTTGCCTTTTAGTTTTGTTGATTGTTTCCTTTGCTGTGCAGAAGCTTTTTATCTTCATGAGGTCCCAATAGTTCATTTTTGCTTTAATTTCCTTGCCTTTCGGGATGTGTCAAGTAAGAAATTGCTACGGCTGAAGTCAGAGAGGTCTTTTCCTGTTTTCTCCTCTAGGGTTTTGATGGTTTCCTGCTGAGACACCCTTCCTATAAGACTAAGGAACAAAGATTCTAAAGAGACACAGTCTATTACAATAACCCATGATGGTCACATGTTTACTTACAACTCACACACACATTCATAAGGTGTACCTGAAATATTCATGTCTTAGCTAGAAACCAAGAAAAATGCTTTAAGATCCTTCAAACAGCTAGACCTTTTAATGAAAGCCATTGTCAAAGTTGGTCTACCTTGTTGTAAAGGAAATAGTACAATGAGGGGTGCCTGGCTGTCTCAGTTGGTGGAGCGTGAGACTCTTGATCTCAGGGTTGTGAGTTTGAGCCCCACATTGGGTGTAGAGATTACTTAAAAATAAAATCTTTTTTAAAGCTTATTTTGAGAGACAGAGAGGGAGAGCATGAGCCATGAGTGGGGGAGGGGGAGAGAGAGAGAGGGACAGAAAGAATCCCAGGCAATGCTGCGTCAGCACAAAGCCTGACGCAGGGCTTGATCCCAGGAACCACAAGATCAAGAGTTGGATGCTTAAGTGACTGAGCCACCCAGGTAACCCAAAAATGAAATCTTAAAAAGAGTAAATAGTACAATGCATTTTACTTTATTACATATTTTTGCCAAAATTGTAACTACTGATCCATTTTATAGCAGCTAAGATCTATGTAGAGGCTATTGATATTGTTCATTTGACAACCTCAGGAAAGATCTCTAAAATGCCATTTGTGGGGTGCCTGGGTGGTTCAATCAGTTGACCATCCAACTGGTGATTTTGACTCTTGATTTCAGGTCATGACCCCAGGGTTGTAGAATCAAGCCGTCATGTCAGGCTCCACACTGAGCCTCTGCCCCTCTCCCCTGCTCCTATTCTCTCTCTCTCTCTCTCTCTCAAATAAAAAAATAAATAAATAAAATAAAATGCCATTTGTAAAATATGAAGTTCTAGTAGGTTCCTGTAACAGACTTCCAATGTCCTGTTTTTCAGGTTTTAGCAAGGTCTTTCTCCTAGAAATCTATCCTGGGACAGGGACCATCTGAAAAGCTGAGGTCTGGAGAGTAATCCTGGAAGCTTGGGGACAGGCCTCAAATATAGTCCTGGGAAGCAGCACCCAAGAGATGTGACCTGCAGGTTTTTACCTGCAGAACCTAGAGATATCTTTCATTCTGCTACTGGGTGTCTCCTTGTAGGTAGAGAATGTGTTCATTCATTTCTGTTTTCTTCATAGCACCTGAGCACTGTGTCTTAGCACTGTTTGGTATTCAGTGGTATGTTTGATAGGTGTGTAAGGGGAAAAGTTTGGAGTAGGTACTCTATTGGGAAAAATCTAGTTGGGTTTGTGGGTAAGGTACCATGTTCCTTGGTGGGAAATAAGAGGAACCCGAGTCAAACGAGGCCATTTCATCATTTCGACCATAGCAAGCTTCTAATTACAGTGTATGCAAAAACATTCATTAAACACACATCTGCCAGGCATTATGTTTGGTATGAAGATGAGCAAAACAAAGCCCTTGCCTCCATGTAGATCAGAATCCACAGTGAGGGACAAGTGAATAGTCACAAAGCAACCTCGTAAGTGTTGTGCTGTAGGTTTATACACGATGACTTTGGAGTAAGGATAAGGGGAACCCGAGAAAAGAAAGAAATTTCTCAATCAAGGAAGTAAAACCTAATCTCAGTCTTAACAACTAGAGTTCAAATAATGGGCAGGGAAAGAGAGGGCAAATCAGAGGAAATAAATCACACATACACACACACACACACACACACACACACACACACACGCTGTGTTGTAATGTCTGTAAATCTAGGCCCTGTCTACCTCCTGAGACTTACCTACATATTGAACTTCCCATTGGACATCTCCACCTGGATGTTCCATAGGCACCTCAAGATTAACCTAAGCAAGATGGAACACATAGATTTCTTTCCACCAACCAGTTTCCCCTCCTCCTATGTCCCTTCCTCATTGAACCAGTATCCACCCAGCTGCCCAACCCAGAAATCAGGAGTCATTCTTATCTCCTCTGTCTCCTCCAAAATACCTCTTCTATCAAATCTATCATGGATGTCTATAAGTTCTACTCCCTAGACATTTTCCAAATGCTTAAGGCCATCATTCATTTTCACCCAGGTATTGAAACTGCTCATAACAAATCTCCCTGAATCTATTCTTGATTAGTCCCATCTCCAAGTAATTTTTCAGATTGAAGAGGGGGAAAAAATGCTATTTACATATGGTATTATGTAAAGTTCTCACCCTTTCACATGGTGCAGAAGGCTTGGGTGACCAAGCTCATGCCTCCCCTTCCAGCTGTGACCTGGTGAGCCAACCCAATTTTGTTCAATTTCTTGACTCCATGTGCTCTCCCTTTCTTACAAGCCATTGCATAAATTCTTTTCTCTGCCTGGAACATTTATATTCTCCCCATTCCACCTTACATGGAACCTCTGGTCTCAGCATGGAGCTCACTTCCATTGTGAAGCTACCCTTGATTCCCCAGTTCTAATTAGAAGATGTCCTAAGGCTTCCTTGGTATACGCATTCTCTATCATAATACTCAACACATGGTTTTGTAATAGATTCACAGCTTTCTCAATTCCCCACTAGACTGAGCTACATGAGCTTTGTTTATTGTTGAATTCCCAGTGTTTAGCATAATATTTGGCATATAGCAGGTTCTTAATACATACTATTGATACACCACTGAGAGAGAGGAAGGGAGGGAGGGAGATATGAGAAAATCAGCTGCTTTAGTAAATTGCAAGTAATTTGAAATGACTATACAAATGCATCTGGAAGAATGGTAGGGATGAGACCAAACCAGCAGATACTGGCTTTTGGACAGACAACAGGGATGTCTTTGAAATCATGTATAGCTACTAATGAAACTTGCAAATATAAAGTTCTACCTTTATAACTCTTAGAGGAAATATGATATAACAATTCAGTGGGGAGTCCAAATATACAGAGAACTTGGAGAACTTGAGAATAAAATAAGAGGACAATAATCAAGTTTAAGTGGTGTGGTACATACAGTAAGTGCAACAAAAGTCTTGGAAGAGAGATATCAGGGTGAGAATAATCATGGAATAAATGTGACTTGCTAGGCTTTGGGTAGGGCACTGGGCTTAGAAGTAAGGACATGGAAAATAATAACAACATGAACAATAGCACAATAAACTGATTGAGAACTGTGTGCCAGAATTATACAATACTCTTTCGTACTCACAACCCATGAGGTATTTATTATCATTGTCTTGACTCTGTAGCTAAAACACTTGAATATTGGAAGTGTTAGCTCAATATTTGAGCAAGTTCTCAGACCCGGGACTGCCTGACCATCAAAGGACATAGCTTGGCCACTGGGCTGCAATCCTTCTGGATAAAGAGTGTGGGCTTTACTGACAGATAAACCTGAATTTGTATCTCAGCCTCACCATTGCTGTGGGATTTGGGGCAAGTTGCTAAGGCTCTCTGAATCATCAAAAGATAACTTTTTCTTATTCCCCCTTAAAATTGATGTAACACCTCCTTTTCCGATTGGTTTTGAGGATTAATTAAGGTTAATGTTTCTGAAGGCCTAGCACAATGCCTGGCATATTAAAGGGATAAAATGCACATTAGCTATTTCCAGAATAATGTGACAAGTGGGCAGGATTTGATTAGACAGCGGGCAGGAAAGGCTGAAAGGCTGAAGAACACAAACAAGTAGAGGTACATCTTCGTGTAGACAGAGGATGCCTTCCCTCATAGAACAGATCTTAGAGGAACCTGCGGATGACCTGGTAGAGGAAGAGCTGACAACAAAGGAAAGTGAGACCAAGGGGCTGAAGCAGAGGCATGACCAGGTTCACAGGATGGTCTGGAAACCAAGAGAGAAGAGTGCACAAAGAAATCTGACCAACAACAGAATCAAACATCAGAGACAGGTCAGTGAAAATAAAGACAGAGAAGAGACATCACATTTAAAAGTAAGGAAGTCAATAGGGAGTTTCAGAGCAATTTCAAAGTGGAGAGGCAGGAGCCATGTCACGGGGGGTTAGGAAGGGCACTGGAGGAAATCAGCACACACAGTGATGGGTCAAGTTACCAGCATTTAACAGTTAAAAGAAAGTGCACAAACTAAACTAATTTTGAGAAAACCAGATGGTTGCCTGTATCCAATCCAGGCGTCACACCTGACTAGGTAACGGGAACGAGAAGCACATTTCTGTGCCATTGTCCGTGGCTGGTGTGCTCAGCTGGTGCTTGCATGCAGTCCTGGGCACATGGCATGGGTAGCAGGGGAATTCACAGCACCTGCACAGGCCCTTTCAGGTGCCACAAAAAGAGCAACTGCCCGAGTTTCCCCGCTTGCTGTCCTGACCTACTAATTTTAATTGAGTACAGCCGCATGATTAATGTCCATGCAAAGGACCGAGGGCCAAGAACCCAGCTTGCAGTGTCTCTTGCAGAAAGAAGAGGCATACATTAATCCTAGCCCCAGAGATGAAAAGCAATTGTGTTTTATTAACTAACCTGCTAGCATACCATCTACAAATAGAACCGGGAGGGAAGAAAATATTTTTTTTAAGTTCCACCACCAAAGACATCTTGTGGGTTTATTTCCCTCAAGTGCATGACTTCCTTAATAGGACAGAGAAGTCAAAAGTGCCTAACTGCCGTTTAATATAGGACGCATTTATTGAACTTCCTGCCATAGGCCAGTCCTCCACGAGGTGTACAGAAAACCCTATAGGGTCTAGGGCTTTGTTACTTGGAGACTTCTGCCATGTTTGAAGCGGCAGACACTGGCAAACCTGCTTGGCGGGTCCACCTGCATCCAGCACACCTATGGAGCTATGCTTTCAGAGCACTGGTCCAGGGTGATGGCTGCCATGCTTAGAGAGAGTTGTGCCTTTCATTGTTCAGCAATCTGTCTTCACCCACCCTACTAAAAATATGGTTTTCCACACTTTAGCCATTTTGGTAGTTGAGTGAATAAATTCTCATCTTGCTTTGAGTTGGCAAAACCAGTATTGGGAAACTGACATGTAACTAACCTGACATCTTGGGGCTGAGGGCTATGAAACTGGAAATAAACCTACACGCTGGTCACTGTTACTTAAATACTCAGTGACGCAATTCCATTTTTCTAAGATGGAGTTGCTCTAACTGGGAAAATTGTCAGGAGCAACTAACATACTCTGAAATGGGCTAGGTTCAGTGATAGGAAAGAAAAAAAATATTTCATTGGAAATGACTCTCAAACATCTGTGACATACTTTAATTTCCATGCTAGAAGATCTGACATCCAGCTTGTAATAAGTAGCCTGTACTCAAGATGGCAAAATAAAACAAAAACTTCTAAACCCTCCAGCTCACTTCATTTTTTTTAATGTTTTATTTATTTTTGAGAGAGAGCATGCAATCAGGGGAGGGGCAGAGAGAGAAGGGGACAGAGGATCTGAAGCAGGCTCTGCACTCACAGCAGTGAGCCCGATGTGGGGCTGAACTCATGAGCTCTGAGATCATGACCTGAAACGAAAATGGATGCTCAACTGACTGAGCCACTCAGGTGCCCCTCCAGCTCATTTCTGACGAAGCATCAGTGGTGGAGGCAACAAGAATGCTGTGAATTCTAAAAGGAAGGGACTAAGTCCAAGCGTGGGGGTAAGGGTAACCAACTAGCAAAACAAATACCTAGAAGCTCATCACCACTCTGTTTGGTTTTGGTTTCCCTAGGAGACATTATCAAGAGAATTTAATGTTAACATTCATATTCTATTTCCAGTGTTCAATTTGAAAATCAACAACATTCAATACTATAATAATTTACTGAGCATCTGCTAGGTGTCTGTCTTTATATAATAGATGATAAAGTAACTAAATAGTACATGTCAGTCAGTACACAATATGTTAAGACGTGGAGCTTTCATTCCGATTCAGGAGATTGACAATAAACTAATAATAATCTAAATAATCATTTACTTGCATTAGTGTTAAATGCTATGAAGGAAAACCTCAGCAAATAATGGAAGTGCACCACAGGGAGACTTCACCTTTTTTGGGGGTCAGATAAGGGTTCTCTGATATAGGGTTGTTTAGACTGAAACCCAAAGCAATGATGGGTTTGGTAGATTGTGGATGGGTTTGGAATGATAGTAGAAGGATGCCCATTGTTTCAAGAATGTAACAAACAAAGGGAAAATGGTATCAAATGAGGTTTAGGATGATGCAGGCAGGTCACACAGGGTCTCCTGGGCCATGGCAAGGATTTTGGACGTTGGAGTTGAAGAGGAGCCATTGGAGGAGTTTAATCAGAAGAGTATTTAATCTTTATGTTTCTCTAAGAATATTCTGATTGCAAAGTAGAGAATGAACTTTGGGGTGTGGATCCACACAACTTACAGAAATGATTTAGGGACTGTCTCAGTCGTTAGTACAAGGTGGCAGTGTTAGTACAAGGTGGCACAAGATAGTGGTGGCAGTGAAGATTGACAGAAATAGCTCTCTAAAGTATTTTGGAAGTAGAAGTGACAGAACTTGGTGACTGAAAGGCTGAGGGGGGATGAAGAAGAGTATAAATGATGACACCCCGAGTTCTGGAATGAATATCTGAGTGGATGTCAGTATCATTTATGAAAGTAGAAATTGTGAGTGAAAGCCAAGTTGAGAGAAAGATCAGTGGTTCCATTTTGGACATGTTGAATTTCAAGAGTCTGCAAGTGGAGGTATTGATCACAGAGTTGGATATGTGCATGTGAAGCTCATTGGAAAAGTCTGGGCTGAAGACACATTAGACATCGGGGAGTCACTAGAGAGTAGGTGGTAACTGAGCTCAATATTATCACTTAGAAAGAGAAGGCAGAGTGAGAAGAATGCGGAGCCAAACATGGAGCCCAAGAACTCTCGTATCTGCAGGTTAGATAGAAGATAGGTACTGGCAACGAAACCGAGAAGGATTGGGCAACAGAGAAATACGGAGAGATGTGGTGTCAGCAAACCAAGAGAGAACTATTTGGAGAAAGTGGAAGTGGTCAGACGTGTCAAAAGCTTTCTGAAAGTCAAATAAGATGAAGACAAGACTTTTAATCTGGATTTTCTGAATGGGGATCAGGGAGAACCTGAGGAAAAGCTATTTCGTGAGGTAGGAACAGAAATTGTAGACAACATAAACATTTTTTATTATGAATAATTTGAAACCTACGAAAGTAGAGACAACACACTGAAGCTAAATAACACGCTATGAAGAAAAGAACGGGTCAATGAAGAAATCAAAGAGGCAATAAAACAACACATGGAGGCAAATGGATATGAAAACACAACAGTCCAAAAGCTTCAGGATGCAGAAAAACCTGTCTTAAGAGGAGGTCTATACAATACAGGCCTACATGAAGAAACAAAATAAAAACTCTCAAATAAACAACCTAATCTTACATCTTAAGGAGCGGGATAAAGAACAAACAAAACCCAATGCCTGAAGAAGGAAGGAAATAATAAAGATTAGAGCAGAAAGAAATTAATTAGAGATTTTTAAAACAACAACAACAACAACAGAACAGATCAATGAAACCAGGAGCAGATTCTTTGAAATTTAAAAAAAAAAAAAAAAAAAAAAAGTAGACCGAACAGAAGAATGACCCCCAATATCCCTAGAAGCCAGAATAATCATCAGGATTTTGCCACAGTTGCTTTATCTACCTTTTTGTTGCTATTTTCTCCTCTTGTTGTTTCTGGAGTTTTCTTCAAGCAAAGCCCAGACTCATGTCTTTTACCTTCACTGTACATCTTTAAGGATTATAGAGAACCATAATGTCATCATCAGACCAACAAAAGAAATGTTAATCCCTTGGTATTGTCCAATAGTAAAGTCATATGTAGATTTTCCAGATCGTGTACACACTTTCTATACAAGTGTGGGTCGCAGATCAGCAGCATGGACATCACGCATGGAAGCTCATCAGAAATGCAGAATCCCACGCTCTAATCCAGACTGACTAAATCAGAACCTGCATTTTCACAGCATCCCTGGGTGATTCATGTACAGTGCATGTCCCCATTCCTATTCCAAATCCTGTCCTTTTTGCAAGTTTCTGCTCCCACGCATGTGCACACACACAAACACACACACATGCACTGGTAACTACTATTACTAGTTTTTTCCCCCCTTCCCAACTTTTCTTCTTGCATATATAAGCAAATACAAAGATACACATATTTCCTACCTTTTCTCACCAAAGCTAATTATTACTCATTGTTACGAATCTCGCATTTTTAACTGACTAAAATTAGTTTTAAAGGACTAAATGCTCTTTTCACATTTAAAAATGATTTACTATAAACACTGCACTTTTTCACTTTCCACCAGTCCTTCTTTTCTTCACTGGGCACACAATTGTCAGCATCACTGGCTAGTTGCTATGAAGCATGCATGCTCTTTCACCTTAATTAGCCACATCACATGATTGCAAGATGAGGGCTAAGCTGATGACATCACCCATGACTTTCTCTTAATATGCAATGAGAAAAGCCAATATAGGAACTGGGCCTATTCCCACTAGAACCTGACTCCACCTCAAAAGACTTTTAAAGAAAAATTACAATGAGGGGTGCCCCAGTGGGTCAATTGGTTAAAGCGTTTGAGTTTGGCTCAGGTCCTAATCTCATAGCTCGTGAGTTCAAGCCCTGGATCAGGCTCTGTGCAGACAGCTTGGAGTCTGGAGCCTACTTTGAATTCTGTATCTCCCTCTCTCTGCTCCTCCCCCACTCACATTAGGTTGCTCTCTCTCTCTCAAAAATGAATACATTAAAAATTTTTTAAAAGATAATTATAATCAAATGACTGTTCTCTGTAGTTCAGATCTGCACTGAAGGGAAGTTGAAGGTCTTTTATTTTATCCCATGTACATGATCATTTACCTCTTGGATTTTCCAACCTCTGAACTGTTACCCCTGCTGGAACTACCTACCCTTGAAAATTGAAATTCTCCCCATATGTCAAGATTCGACTCTCATACCATCTTCTTTGAGAAGCCTTTTCTGACCACCCCAACCAGAAGGTGTTCCTCTATCTTCTGAAATCTAAAATCGTTTTCTGTGAGTGCCAGCTCTCTGACACTTCACACATTCAGTATAATTACCTACGAACAGAGCTTTCACTTCAGTTAGCTGTGAGCTCCTCTGGCCAGAGACTGTCTTATAAAAATTTGTGTATCCACTTTTGTGCCTACTGTTTTACAAAAATACAGCATAGGCCCTTGATAAATATTTGTTAAGTGGATGAATGAAACTGTGTACAGCACCTTTTCCATGTAGCCTTATGCTCAGTTCTGTATTATCTCCTCCTCTTTTGCTCTGTTGGGCCCCCCAAATTTGTTCTAACCCTCTGTAATCAGACCACAACACTCAGCTGTGACAGCAGGTCAAGCATAATTCATGCATCGCTTCAATGTTAGATTATTAACCAAATTAGTATTTGGAATGCATGGAAAACCTTTTCCCCTATACATTAAAATATCTTAGAGATTATTATTTCATTTATTCTTAATATCTCTGTGAGATAGGGACTTTTAAAATTATACATTACCTCAGTCTAAGAGATCTGAAATTTAAATGATTGATTCATACAGAACCCAGAGATGTTACAGAAAGATGAAAAGTGTGAATATATAACTCCCAAAGTTCTTCCAATTTAAGATTCAGTAATTCTTTGATGTGCTTGAACCAGACTTGTCATAATCTGACATTTTTAAAAGTCAGATATTACCCACACTTGATAAAATTGATAAAAATATATACAACATTGGATTTGGCACCAATGTTTGTAAATGGCATGATAAATATGTATAAAATAAAGGTTAACAAAAAGTGTTTCAACAACTTTATATGTCACAGGTAATATATTATGCATACTATTACACATACTATATATTTCTAGATCTACCTTCAAGATGGAAGCAAAGAGTATAACACACTGTGCAATTAAAATAATTTTGCAATTTTGGAATTTGCTATGTATATCAGGGCCACCCTGGATAGATTTTTCATAATACAATCTTATTATTTCAATTTTCTGTCTTTGGAGAGAAAACAAATAAACAAACATTCATGGATGCCATCACACACCTCAGCAGGAACAATGAACTTCCCAGCTATCTCCCTCTCCCCCTAAAAAGCAATTTAATGCACCACTGGAGGTTGCCTATTAATTGGACTAGAAATAAAGTAGCCTGTGAGTGTTGGCAGGAGAAAACACAGTTTGTGTGTGTGTGTGTGTGTGTGTGTGTGTGTGTGTGTGTGTGTACATATATACAAGTATATATGTATGTAATATTTCACCCACAAAGTAAACAAGCAACACTAGTGCATCATTTTCTAATTACAGGGCTGTTTCATAAACTATAAATGCTAACATGGGAGAGGTAAATCATAGCAATTTAATTAATAAAACAGTTTAGACACTTAAACCCATATGTGCACCCCTGGGGGCACCACATCAATAATAGAAGCTTGCAGGCATATTTTAGAAATTTTATGCAATCATTTGCAGATCTTGTAGTCAATAATTGTTACAAACTGCATTAACTCTTGCCATACCCAAGGAGTGAATTTTCATGTGTTAAATGTTGCTTTTCTCTTTGGATGGCCTCTTAGAGTTGCTAAGAGTGGAGGAGCATATGGTTTCTTTCCCTGAATTAGCAGGGCTAGGTAAGGTAAGACAACCCTTGGCAACCAACAAGCAAAATGTGGGAGGTCAGAATCCTGGGAAGGCATTCTGAGGGACAGGACTGTCCCTCTCTCTTTCCACTAAAGGAGAGATGTAAAAGGTAACAAACTTCAGAGAATGGAAATTCAACATTTTAACTTGTATTTTTTTATGGCTAGATCTTTCTCTTTTAAAACTTTTAAAACTATGTCTATAGACATAGATATATATCTATAGAACCCTCATGTATTGCTAGTGGGAATGCAAAATGGTGCAGTCACTTTGGAGAACAGCTTAGCATTCTTAAAAAGTTAAATATAAATTTACCATATGACCAACAATTTCATTCCTAGGAATTTCCTATTTCCATCGAAACATAGGTCCACCAAAAACCTTGTATGCAAATGTTCATAGTGACAAAAAGTGGGTTATTCATAATAAACAAAAAGTGGATACAACCCAAAGAGTCATCAATTGATGAGTAGATAAGCAAAATATGTATTTCTATATAATGGAATATGGTTCATCAATACAAAACAAAAATACTGATAATGTTCCAATATGATCAGAAACAAGTTAACTGTAAGAAGCCAGGCACAGAAGGCCACATATTATACGACTCCGCTTGTATGAAATGTCCAGAAAATGCCAAATCACAGAGAAAGAAAGTAGACTGGTGGTACCTGAGGCTGGGAATAGGAGCTGCGATTAAGCCTAACAGAGCACAAAGAGCATCACTTAGGGTGATGGAAATGTTCTAAAACTGTGTTGTGATGATGGTTGTACCACTCTGCAAATTTCCTGAGAATCATTTAATTGCACAAATTGGATGACTTTCAAAAAAAAATGTCTTTGAGTGTTTAGTTTTGAGAGACAGCGAGTGCTCACCTGTGAGTGGGGGAAGGGCAGAGAGAAGAAGACAGAGGATCCTAAGCAGGTTCCATGCTGGTAGCAGAGATCCTTATGTGGGCCTGGAACGCACGGAACCGCGAGATCATGACCTGAGCCGGAGTCAGATGCTTAACCAACTGAGCCACCCAGGCGCCCCTAAAATGGATGACTTTTATAATAAGTAATTATTCTTCAATAAAGTTGTTTTTTAAAATGTGCCTAAAATCTTATTGATGTTCCTTATCGTTCCTGAAAACAAAAAGGAATTCATGTGGAACTATACTCATATAGGATAATTAGTAGATTGGGAAGCGTTTTGTCACTGGATAACACTAAAGCTAAACAAATGCAGTCTTTCTGTAACTGTGCTTATCCTTGACACAGTATATACCCGGTTATCAAAAAAAATTCATTCTTTTCCCTTCTGCAGTGCTCATCAGAGAGATAATAATAACTACTATTACTGAGAAGTTACTAACTGCTATGCATCCTATAAGGTGTTAACTTCTCAATCATCTTCTTAATATTTATACATGAGTCATTGGAGGCAAGGAAAAACTGGTTCATTTTTCTCAGTTTTGCAGTTAAGTGGCAGAGCTGAGATTTGAACACAGGCAGCTGGGTCCAGGCTGCACTCTGACTTGTCGCCATAGCTGACACCCACCATAGGGGCTGAATTCTCTCCTCTGCAATTGAAGATTGGTCATCAACTGTTTGTGAGCAGCTTTAAAGGCTGCAAATGCAAACCGAATGAGCCTCGGTGGTCGGTCGAGAGACAGGCTGGAGGTATGCAAGCACATTGTCAATGTTGGCTGCCCTAGGGGATCGCTCTGGAGGACAAGTGTGGGTAACTACATTTTTTCTTCACAAGCCTCTGCATTGTTTGACCTTGTAATTAACACATATTATTTTTGTAATTAACAACATAAACGAGAAACATTTTTCCCCCCAAGAAAAGAAGCAAATAACAAAGCCGTTGGCATGCATCACTTTTTCTGCATATGATTATTCCCAAATTTACCAAGTTTACTATCTTCGGCAAGAAAAGCTGAATGATTGGGGTGTCTGGTTGGCTCAGTCGGCTAAGCGTTAGACTTTGTCTCAGGTCATGATCTCATAGTTCGTGAGTTCGAGCCCCACGTGGGGTTTTTTGCTGACAGCTCAGAGCCTGGAGCCTGATTTAAATTCTGAGTCTCCCTCTCTCTCTGCTCCTCCCCTGCTCTCTCTCTCTCTCTCAAAAATAAATAAACATTAAAAAATCTAAAAGAAAGAAAGAAAGAAAGAAAGAAAGGTTGAACAATTGTTTTAACCTTGTGACCTGTCATTCTCAGAGGTCATCAAACCTAACAGAAAGCAAGCCATGAATAAGAGGACTGAATTTTACCAGAAATGAAAATGCCATCTGTGGTATTAGCCCTGCATTTCCATAGCACGTGGCTGCTGACTGTGCTGGGCAGCACTCATAAGGAGCTGTGCCTTGTGGCTACTGGGGATGTCTTTAACTGGGGGAGGGTCTTCTGCAAATTCTTGAAGATCTATGTTTTTGTATGTATCAGGAAAGTCTCAATTTACCAAAAGATTGCAAGTGTATTGTGAATATTTTTGTATCATTTCAATGGAACATATTTTAATCCAAGAGCAATAACATAAAATGGTAGTTAGGTTGTCCACAGGGGCTGTATAGACTGACACAGAGAAGAAACATATTGACGATAAAAAATGGTGGAGAAAGTGCTATTGCAATGTCAGTAACTAAAAAGCAAACACAACCAAAGCAGGAGGCATCACAATCCCAGACTTTAGCCTCTACTACAAAGCTGTCATCATCAAGACAGCATGGTATTGGCACAAAAACAGACACATAGACCAATGGAATAGAATAGACACCCCAGAACTAGACCCACAAACGTATGGCCAACTCATCTTTGACAAAGCAGGAAAGAACATCCAATGGAAAAAAGACAGTCTCTTTAACAAATGGTGCTGGGAGAACTGGACAGCAACATGCAGAAGGTTGAAACTAGACCACTTTCTCACACCATTCACAAAAATAAACTCAAAATGGATCAAGGACCTGAATGTGAGACAGGAAACCATCAAAACCCTAGAGGAGAAAGCAGGAAAAGACCTCTCTGACCTCAGCCGTAGCAATCTCTTACTCGACACATCCCCAAAGGCAAGGGAATTAAAAGCAAAA
>NW_024412467.1:17815518-17896800 GCF_014898765.1 Herpailurus yagouaroundi
CTGGAAAGCAGTGTGGAGGTTCCTCAGAAAATTAAAAATAGACCTAACCTATGACCCAGCAATAGCACTGCTAGGAATTTATCCAAGGGACACAGGAGTACTGATGCATAGGGGCACTTGTACCCCAATGTTCATAGCAGCACTCTCAACAATAGCCAAATTATGGAAAGAGCCTAAATGTCCATCAACTGATGAATGGATAAAGAAATTGTGGTTTATATACACTATGGAATACTACGTGGCAATGAGAAAAAATGAAATAATGGCCTTTTGTAGCAACGTGGATGGAACTGGAGAGTGTGATGCTAAGTGAAATAAGCCATACAGAGAAAGACAGATACCATATGGTTTCACTCTTATGTGGATCCTGAGAAACTTAACAGGAACCCATGGGGGAGGGGAAGGAAAAAAAAAAAAGAGGTTAGAGTGGGAGAGAGCCAAAGCATAAGAGACTGTTGAGAACTGAGAGCAAACTGAGGGTTGATGGGGGGTGTGAGGGAGGAGAGGTTGGGTGATGGGTATTGAGGAGGGCACCTTTTGGGATGAGCACTGGGTGTTGTATGGAAACCAATTTGACAATAAATTTCATATATAAATAAAAAAAAAAAAAGAAAATCTTCCGTGGTCAACCTAAAAAAATAAATAAATAAATGGACTCTATTTCAGAAGGACAAAAAAAATTTTTTTTAATGTTTTTAAGTCTTTTTTTTAATTAAAAAAAATTTTTTTTAATTTTTATGCATTTCGCATTCTTGGAATAAACCTTTGTGGCCGTGGTAAAAAAAAAATAAAAATAAAAAAATAAAAAGCAAACACAAAAAAAAACCAGAACTTTTTTAAATAATTAGATTAAAAACTGATTTAATTTAATTATTTAATTTAAAAAATTATATAAGTATTTAAAAAATTAGATTAAAGGTTTACGGTGTATTCTCATGACCTGAACCTGCTTGATAATGAGGTATCATCAGAATGTTCCCTCTGTTATCATAGCATCCTCACATTTTTCTTATTTCCTTGCATGTGCTGAATTCTCTCTTCCCTTCTCAGTAACCTCCAGCCCTTCACCCCTTCTGAACTCCTCATCCAGCCAATCACCCATCTATGTGTCCATCCATCCATCTATCCAGCCATCATCTTCCCATCTGTCTCTCCCATCCATCCATCCATCCATCCATCCATCCATCATTTCATCCCTTCCTAACCTCATTTGATTCCTGTTATACTGTGGACCACATAGTTAACCATTTTAGGATGTCTTCACCACACCCCAACTAGTTCAACCCCTGTCCTTCTATGTCCTATACAGCTTCATAAATAGAAGCTGACTGTCTGACTTCCTACCTCGCCACTACCTGTTGGTGGAAAAAGTAATAAAACTGTCTTAATTGAATCCATTAAAACATGCCAAAGTCTTATGTCACCTGACCTTCCTCCAAAATCCTCCCATTCAACTCCAGATGATGTATACTACCTGTCCAATAGGAGTATAGCCCCTTTATACTCAACCCTGCCTGCCTTTAAAAAAAACTAGTTCCAAGCCCCATTCCAGACTAATTATTAAACCAGAATATCTAAGGTCAGAACCAAGACATCTGCATATGTAAAAGCCCCCCAGGGGATTCTCTTGTGCAGCCAAGGCACAGAAGCCAGATTTCCATTCCCATCTTTCTCACTCAGAATAGTGAGAGGAGCAAGCTGGGTCATTTTGTGTTATTGGGAGATGAAAAACATCTGGTATATGGTTCTTCAATTTCCCTCTTCAGTCTACTGATATCATTTGAGAGCAGGGGTAAGCAAACATTTTTCTGTCGAGGGCCAGATAATAAACATTTTAAGCTCTCAGGCCAAGAGGCAATGCCCTCAACTCTTCCAGCAGCTATTATCAATGTTAAATGTTTTATACTTAAAACCACTGTTAACTTGTGCACCAGACAAAAACAAGCAGCAATCGTAGTTGGCCAACCTGTGTTTTAGAGGCACTGATGATCTCCTAACTGACAAACCCAAAGATTTTGTTTTCTTTTGTTTTTAATATTTTATTCACCTTGATTCTGTGGCAGCTCTTGACCATCCTTTCCCTCTTAAAGCTTAACTTCCATGTCCTCAAACCATGCTGGTTATTCCACCTGTGCTATTCCTTCTCTGTCCCATGCACCTGTTCCTATGTGTATGTGTGTGGGTGTGTGCACATGTGTGCATATGTGTGTGTGCATGTGTGCATGGTGTGTGTCCCAAGCTGCTGGCCTGAGCTGCTTCTATGGCCATGGTGTCAGTCAAGGTGGAGATACACTTTTTTCAACCAAGTTGTAGCCCCCACAAGAGCCTGACAATGCTGGCCCCATCTGCTCCTCAGATAGACAGCTCTCATCAAGCTGTGCCTCCCCTACAAAGAAGGAAGAACAGTTCTGTGTCCCCCTGTAGTACGCACTGCAACCTAAGGCTGCCTGACTCAGGGTTTACTGCTCTGCCTAATTGAAACCCAAGGCCATAGCTATACGACCATAATTGGCAAGGACCACAGTGCATTTTGTTTCTGTAGCACCCCATGCTGCAAGAGTTTGCATTCTTATCAAGGTCAGTTGAATGAGTAAAACTTATTTCCTAATGTGGAAAATTGACATAGAATGTGTACTGAGAATATTTGTCAGTTGCTCAGTATATTCAAATCTATATTCAAATGCCATCTCTGTCGCAAACTGTTAGTGGCAGGGACAGCTGTGCAGAGGAAACTACTCTTCCAGCTGGGAACTGAGCCTAGGAAAGGACTCTCGCCTGATTTTGAAACTACTAAGCATTCTAATGAAGTTGACTTGATTTACATTTTAACAATATCACACAAATGTACTACATGGCACTTTTCCAATAACCACTTCAACATCATTCATTTTGACACCTCCCATTGTTATGAAAAGCAGAATGAATAAAGCAGCATTCTGTGATAGGGTGCATAGGGTGGGGTTGGGGGGGAGAGCTAGATTTCATTTGATTTTTAAATCAGATAGCCCAAGCACACCCTTTTGATATACAAGTTTCTCATGACTGAAATTCCATGATTTACCTTCCCCATCCACATGAACCTGAGCCCTGAGCTCTTCCTGCCCACCTGCTGTCCAGGACAGCTGTACAATAATTAACACTGGGTATCTGACTGATCCGTTCTGGGAGCGAAGCATGTCATACTTCCCCTATACCTCAGCAGTAGTCAGTCTTGTTTAAATGTATTGCTTCGGGATAGTTACTGTCTTCTAATGAAATAACCTGGTCAAGGCCTCTTACTTCTTCTCTGTGTCTTGACCAGAAAATGAAGAATCAATTCTACTTCCCTATTGACAAAACCCAGAACAGTTTATACGTGGTCCCTGGAGGGTTTAATCAGAAATTTTCACAAGGTTTGGTGTCCCTAAAGAAGCAGCCCTCTTAACACTGATGGTCTTTGTGTTAACCTGTGCTGAGAGACAGATCCCTGTTTTCCTTTTCTATCCTCTTTCCAGTCCTAGAGGAAGAAGGTGGTATTACTCAGCATACCTCAGGATATATCCATTTAGATGTTCTCAAGGTTTAAAATGTCAGAAGCCAAATCCAATATCCGCCTGCACATCCCGGACAAAAAAGTCTGTCTTCCCAGAGCCATGAGCTCCCTCATGGACAGCTGAGGACTGGCTCAGCTCTCCCTTTGGCTCAGCCTTTTCCTTCACAGAGCTGGAAATGTAATGTCTATGCAGTGAGTCCTTGTTTATTGCTGGAACATAATCTCAGGTTAGAGGGTACCAAAGAGAGGTCACCTGTTAACCATCATGCACTGCATCAATCCCCTCTACATTACCATCAGGTAGGGTTAGTCAACTTCTGCTCTTGGTACCTCCAAGAATGAGAAAGTCACTGCCATGTGAGACATCACTCATATTTTTGAGAGCACCATCTTTCCTCCCCATCTTCATGGAAAAAAAAAGAAAGGGGGACTTTTCTTCCAATTATACTTCTTATGAAAAGCAAGAACAAAAAAACATAGAAGCATAAAATGAGCCCTGCAGTGTTTCGTAATGAAATGAACATTGGAGTCCAGAGGAATCTATGGTTCATACTTTGCAATCCCTCAACATAGATGTCTGACTTTTAACAAGTTTATTTCTTTTTTAAAGTTTATTTATTTTGAGAGAGACAGAGACAGCATGAGCAACAGGGGGGCAGGCAGAGAGAGGGAGAGAGAGAATCCCAAGCAGCCTCCCCACTGTCAATGCAGAGCCCAATGCAGACTCGAACAAGCCATGAGATCGTGACCTGAGTCAAAACCAAGAGTCAGATGCTTAACCTACTGAGACACCCAGGTGTCCCACAAGTGCTTATATATATATATATATATATATATATATATATATATATAAAACAAAAATTTTGTTGGCTATTTATCTCACTTATTCATTCATTCTTTCAACAAATATTCATGAATACATAATTTATGCCAGGAATACTCTTTAATACTGAAGATACAAGAACAAGCAAAATAGATAAAATTCCTGTAGTCCCAAAGCTAGCATTCTATTTGGGGAATTCAGGGGGAAAAAAGAGAAAATTATATAGTATGAGCTAGATATGAGCTATGGAAGCAGAGAAGGAGAACAAGAAAGAGGAAATTCGTGTTTAAGCAAATATTTGAATAAGGAGGTGTAAGCCATACAGATACCTGGAGGAAGAGTACTTCAGGAAAAGGGAAGAGCAATTGCAAAGGCTCTGAGGTTGAAAGGTAGCTGGCATGATCCGGAAATGGTAATGAAGCCAATGTGTCAGGAGCAAAGAGAATGAGGGTGAAAGCAGAAGATGACATAAGGGGGATTTCAGCCTTAAATATAAGGGTTTTAAGCAAAGAAGTGACATGATATGAATTATATCTTAGTAGGACCACTCTTTTGTATTGAGAACAGATTGTAATGGTCAAGGTGGAAGTAGGGAAAGCAATTAGGAAGGTTTTGCAAAAACCCAACTAAGATATAATGGTGGCATATGTTTGGGTAGTAACAATGAAGGTAGTTGGACTCTGGATATATTTTGTAGGTGGAGCCAATTAACTTTGCCGATGGATTTGCTGTAGGGTGTATTAGATATCTATTGCTTCAGAACAACCCAAAACTAAGTGGATTAAGACAACAAACATCTCACAGATTTTGTGGGCCAGGAATTTCACACAGGTTAGCTGAGTATTTCTGGCTCAAGTCTCTCATCAGGTTGCAGGCAGGATGTTGCTGGGGGCTACTATCATCGGAAGGTCTGATTGGGGCTAAATTACTGACTTCTAACATGGCTCACTCACATCAAGCTGTTGATAGGAGGCCTCAGTTCCTTGCCTGAAGGACCTCTCAGGCTAATTGAGAGTCTTTATGACCTGACTACAAACTTCTCCCATTGTTATGACTTGAATGTCTGTGTCCTTCTCCCAAAATTTATATTTATGTGTTCCAGCCTCCACAAATGTGAGACACTAAATTGCCATTTAAGCCACGAGTATGTGATATTTTGTTATGACAGCCCAAGTAGACCAATATACCCAGAGTAAGAAAAGAGAGAGAAGGAAGAGGAAACCACAGTGTCTTTTATGACCTCATCTTCAAAGTTTCACACCTTTGCTTCCATTTTATTTTATTAGAGTCATGCCAGTAAGTCACACTCAAGGGGAGGGAAATCAGACTCCACCATCTGAAGGGAGGAGTATCAGATTTAGTAGGCATATTTTAAAACCACCATATAGGGTACAAAAGAAATAGAGGCAACAAGAATCATGCCAAGATTTCTGGAAACAACAGCTGAAAGAACAGAATTAGTATAAATGGAAATGTGGGCAACAGTGAATGAATAGGAAGATCAGGAGTTTAGTTTTCAACCTCTTAAATTTGAGTTGCCTAAACACATCCAAATGGATATGTCAAGTGGATAGTTGAATATGTGAATCTGGAGTGAGATGCATAGTCTGTGCTAGAGGTGTAAATTTCAGAATTTTCAACATGTAGATAGCATTCGAAGCCATGAAACTTTGTGAAGTGAAGAGAAGAAGAGGTCTAAAGACTCTGAAATATTCCTACATTAAGGGAAAGATGTGTGAGGACAAACAAGAAAAGAAGTTGTCTGTGGGGTAAGAAGAAAAAGCCAGGGGAATGACATTTTGGAAGCTGAGTGAAGATAGTGTTTCAAGGGATAGTGATCCATTTTATCAAATGTTACAGATGATGTACACTGAAGACTGAAATTTGACCACTGGAATTAGTAATGTAGAGGTCACTGGTAACCTCAATAAGAAAAGGTTTAGCAGGGCATTAAAAGAACGACCTGATTATGTTACACTTAAGAGAGAATGGGAAGAGAGGAAGTATTGACATGATTTAAACCATCTGGTGTATGTTTCTGTCTTTCCTGAGATTTCTTTATAGAGTCACTGATGATCTCCTAATTGACAAATCTAGGAGCTTTTTTGTGAGTGTTTTATACACCTTGATCTTTTGGCAGCCCTAGATCACTGATCACCCTTTCCATTTTAATCCCTGATTCTCATGTCATTTAAACCATCGTGGTTATCCCACCTTTATCCTTTTCCCTCTTTTTCCCATTCACCAGTGGTGGTGGTGTGTGTGTGTGTGTGTGTGTGTGCTTGTGTGTGTGTGTGTGTGTGTGTGTGTGGCATGGTGTGTATTTTGTGTTTGTGTGCATGTGCATGCATGTGCCTGAGCTGTCTCTGTGACCTTGCTGTCAGCCAAGCTTGAGATCCACTCACTTTCTTGACCCAGTCACAGCTCACCACCAGAGCCAGGCTGCTCTTCTTTTGCAGAGTTATAATGGGAAGCAGAGAAATAGGGGATCAGGGCAGATCACGTGCAGCGAAATGTGGGATCAGGGCAAAGTTCTTTCCAGATGGACGAAATACTGAATGTTTGAATACCGTTCAGAGGATTAATGCAGTGGCAAAAACAGTGACATAGGGGACAAGGAAGAGAATATCTATGGTTATGAGACTTGTCTCCCCTTGTTGAGCAGGTCCCATGTGTTAGATATTATGTGAAATGTTTGTTATATCAGCCCACTTTATTCTACTTGAAGTCCTATAAAGTAAAGCATTGTTGTACTCATTTGTACAGATGTTGATTCTGAGACTAGACAGATTAGGCAACATGCCCAAGGTTGCCCAACTGCACAGATTCTCCACGGTACCTGGCACATAGTAGGATGCAATGAGAAATGTTTTTTGCTTCTTCTAGCTCCCCTTCCTAGGTAGTGGGCCCAAAAAAGCATCAGGTTTTTTCCAGGAGTACCACTTCTGCCCAGGATGCAGATTTGGCCATCCTGGGCAGAAGTTCTGGAAGCTAGAGGTCTGGGATCAGTGTGTCAGCATGGTCAGGTTCTAGTGAGAGCCCTCTTCTGGATTGCAGACCACCAACTTCTCACTGTGTCCTCACATGGTGGAAAGGGGCAGGAGAGCTCTCTCTCATAAGGGCGCTAATCCCATTATCCCATTCATGAAGGCTCGGTGCTAATGACCTAATCATTTCCCAGTGACCCTATTTCCTAATACCATCACCTTGGGTGGTTTTAGGTTTCAAAGTATGAATCTTGGAGGGACACAAACATGCTATCTATAGCAGCATGTTCTTTGTAGTTCCTGTAATCCTACAAAAATAATGATCACTTCTATGGCACCTCATGTGAGCCCAGTGCGTTGATAAAAATTCTATGTCTATAGTTAAGCATTTTTACCATAATGTTGCTAGGTAACATTCCTGATACATTCAGCAATAACTGATTCTGTTGAAACTTTTCCTTATAAATCTCAAAGGTAGCTATACTGAGAAAGTCTGAACCAATTAGTTGAAGTGCTTTTGAGTAATATATGAATGTGGCAGACAAAAAAAAAGTAGTTTTCCTTTATTAAAAAAAAATGCATCCAGAATTATTTGTTTCTTTTTAACTATGGTATTATAAGGTAGCAGCACCCTTGACTGCATTTAATTTTTTTTTTTACTTAGCTTTGTAAGCTCCCTCTAAAACATATTTTAAATATATGCTAAGCTGTTCAATAAAGCTGATTTTTAATAATATTCAAGAGATTTTCCTTCAGTTCCCCAGTTGATGTCAATGTTCCTCAATGAGGAAGGAAAAATCAATTCAATTATCAAAGCACAGTTAATTGCTTTCAAGATTAGGGTGATTTAAAAAGCAGCAAAGTATTTTATCTGTACTCAGCAGTTTTGGCTAAGGATATTCTCCTAAGCACACTTAGAAAAGAAGTTGAAAATTCTGTCTGGTCACTTATTACACTCTTTCCAGCTTTCCTTCACTCTTGCCGTTAATGGAAGAAATGACAGGAGCTCTTGAACCCAACAACCACAACATAGAGGTATGGTTTCCGACTAGTACTGTCTGTTTCATCTTTCAGAAGACTGATATTTTTAGGCCTTTCTTCTTGGCACTCCTAACTTTTTCAATTAGCAAAATAGTTTCGTGAACACACACAGAATAGAGAAAAAAGCCTTTTATGCCAAGTATTGTCCCACCTCCTATATTCACTGTTGGCTAAAATTATTTTACTGATGTCATTTGAATTGAGTTCAATTTTTGCAGCTTGTATCATATTGAAAGACCCTTCTAGAAACTACTGATGTGAAGATGAGTAAGACAGGGCTCCCGCTCCTAGTGAGCTTACATCCTAGAGGGGCGTATAGACAAAAACACAAACCGTTTCATTGCCAGAGGTAAAATGCAGTCAGGCCTCACAAGGCTTCCCCAGGGGGCTGCCTTTCCTGAGGGATGGAGGTTGGTGGGAGTAGACAAGGGAAGGGAACCCATAGATAACCCACACGAACATTGTGCTGTTTTTTCCAAAAATCTTTCGTATGAATACATACACATTTGTGTCTGTGTGTATGTAAATTAATGATATAGAAAATATACTTTTTTAAAATTTCCTAAATTTTTGTTTATTTTTGAGACAGAGACCGAGACAGAGCACGAGCAGGGGAGGAGAGAGAGAGGGAGACACAGAATCTGAAGGTTCTGAGCTGTCAGCACAGAGCCCGACGCGGGGCTCGAACTGTGAGATCATGACCTGAGCCAAAGTCGGATGCTTAACTGACTGAGCCACTGAGGCACCCCAAAAATATATATTCTTAACAGATGATCTTTGGACAAGGGAGAGCAGCCTCAATGAGAAGATGTTTGACAAGCCTGGTGGAAGGTAGAAGTGAACCTCGGGCATGCCCCACTGTAGGAAAAGGAAGGGGGAAAGTACTGGAAAAGGGGAAAAGTGAGGAAGAGCTGAGCTTCACATGTGTAGAAAGGGTCAAAAAGAAGAAAACCCATATTCGGATGCATGGTATTTAATTGGGATTTATTAGGTTGTTTGCTGTGTGATGTGAACTACTCCTCTCTCTCACTTAAATAGTTGAGTAAATTCTACATTGCTCCTTCACTTATGCTTTTGTGCCAGTAGAGTTTTGGGGACACTGTTTTAGAAAAGGACAACATACTATTAGACATCCAGGAAACAGTTGTATATGAAAAGAAATACATATTGATCCATCTCATTTGTGGAATGGATGCATTATGATCAGAGAAAGTCTGTAGCTCTTTCTTATTTAGGGAATGAGCACATCATATTTTTATAAAACTTATATTTGGACCCATTTATTTCTAATTATCCCTCCAACACGTGAGATGAGAAATTAAGAATCTTTAGTGCCACTTCTCTTACCATCTCATGAATTTCCAGTTTCTGATGATATAATCTGAAATTTTAGACTTAAATGATTTTTAATAGGGTATATTATATATCTTCTATTTCAAGAATTATTTTTATATTTAAGTTAAATTTTATAACTGTTAAAATTATTATACTTAACTCTGTTTTTCTAGTTTTATTATTTAGTTTTCAATTATAAAATAGAAAAATATGTTTCTGTGTGTGTGTATAGATGATAGATAGATAGATGATAGATAGACAGATATGGATGTATATATATATAGCTTCCTATCTAGAATTCTTTATTTTGATTATATCTCTAATGACTAGAAAATAGTAATGTATATTTGAGTAAACTCTTTTCAGGACAAGTAAATGAACAAAATAACCAGTATTTACTTAGTACTTATCATGTGCCAGATGCTGTTCCTTATCTGTATTAAATCATGTAATCTATACAACAACCCTATGAGTAAGTTACTATTATTATCCACTTTATATGGATAAGAGTGCTATGACACAGAGAAGTTAAGTAACTCATCTAAAATCCCAAATCTATCAAGTGGCAAAGCTGGGATTTGAACCCAGGCATTATGATGCCAACGTCTACATGTTTAATCATTTAACTGTGCTGGGTGATATAACTTAGGAACTCTTGCACACCAGTGAAGACTTTTACTGTTATCCTCACTGTTAAACAGTAAGAATAAGTGTAATGAAATAAGATGAGAACTGAAAACTTTTCGTTGAATTGGTCAGTTAGGAAGTCATCAAATGACACAGCTATTTTCAGGAGAGCCACAGAGGTAAATGCCAGATTAAAATGGGTTGAAGAAAAGAGAAAACGAACTAGAGTGTGCTGTAGGCCCAAGGAAGTGTGTTAGATATAGAAATATATCTAAATCTATCTACCTATCTATCTATCTGGCTATCATCTTCTATCTATATCTCTAGCCATCCATCCATCCACTTACCAACTTATCTATCCATCCACCCACTTTTTTATATATCATCTATCTCCATCATCTACTATCTGTTATCTATCTATCATCTGAATATGTAGGTAGGTAGGTATGTATATATGTGTGAGTTTGTAACATACAGATGGTAGTTTTCCCATAGACAGATTGGAACAAGAAAGTTAAAAATACATAAAGGGAGAGAGCCTAGTATGTTTACAGGTGGAAAGCACCATAAGAAAGAAATGTAAATAATTGAGGAGCTACAAAGTCAGGAAGCAGTGGAATCAAAAGCAAAAACAGAGAAGGTAGCTTTGAGTAGAAAATAGTCTTCTTCCTCTGAGCCTGGAAAGAAGTGGTATAGGGGGGCATGGTGTGGTCTTATGGCTGGGGAGGACCAGAAGCTCAAGTGGCTCCTGCCTGGGGCCAAGGTTGTTGAGAGTGAGGAGTAGAAGACTTCAATGGGGGCCTGAGGGGAATGATAAACACTGAAAAGGTGTTCTGAGGAGAATGGGGGATGCTATGATGTGTAATAAGGGAAAGGGGGGTCAGTTGTTCCCATCCTATAGGCTTAGTTGTGACTCCAAATACCTTGGAGACTGGGAATTTGGAAGGAATGTTTTTCAATGGAGATCTGTAGTTCTGCGGTCATCTTTATATTTATTAAATATTAATATGTGTTAGGCTTGGAACTAAGTGCTCTGTAGGCAGTATTACATTTAACAACTCCATGAAGCAGGAGTTATTACCTTCGTTGTAAAGATTCAAAACGCTGAGGCATAGGGAATCTTAAGTAAACATAACCTATGTCCAAAGCTCTAAAGAAGTAAAAAAGTGGGGTCATCTGGGTGGCCCAGTCAGTTAAGTGTCTGACTTCAACACAGGTCATAATCTCCCAGTTCACAAGTTCGAGCATTGGGCTCTCTGCTGTCAATGCTGTCAGCACAGAATCCACTTCGGATCCTGTCCCCCTTTGTCTCTGTCTCTCTCTGTCTCTCTGTCTGTCTGTCTCTCTCTCTCTTTCTCAAAAAATGAATAAACATTAAAAAAAAGAAGTAAAAATTGAACTGGGAGACTTACTATTCTCCTTAGTAACTAAAAGAGGTTGAAATCAAAATGTCCTGAACTCAAAGTAAATTACAGTTTATGGATCTAGCAGAAGAAACTGTGCTACAAAACATCAGTTGAAAAGAGCACAACCTGGAGTGCCTGGATGTGTCAGTCACTTAAGTGTCTGACTTTGGCTCAGGTCATGATCTCATGGTTTATGAGTTCAAGCTCCACATGGGGCTCTGTGTTGACAGCTCAGAGCCTAAAGGCTGCTTTGGATTCTGTGTCTCCCTCTCTCTGTCCCTCCCCTGCACTCTCTCTCTCTCTCTGTCTCTCTCTCTGTCTCTATCAAAAATAAATAAGCATTTTAAAAAAATTTTTAAAGAAAAGAGCATAATGTGATGTGCTATGATCAGGTCGTTTCTAACAAGAGCTTCAGGCTGAACTTATATCTAAATGATTGAGTCCCACATGACAGGTTTTTATGGAATTGTTTACACACGTACCACATAGGCATGTTTTCCAAGACTCTCCCAACCTGACCTCAACATACCTTCAATGCCTCATTGAATCTACCACTCTGCTTGTCACTGTGTTTTAGCCAAAACGTTGGGAAACACCGACAGCTAAGGTCCAATTTAAGAGGACAAGTCAATGTCATATTTAGAACTGACCTTTGATCACTCGTTTGGGCCATTTGGCCATCTGAACTAGATAATTAGTTGATTGCCTAACTAATCTTGTTGTTGCTTCCACAGTGCCCATGCCGCATTTTTATTACAACATCTATTACATTCTCTTACAATTGTTAGTTTGCCTATAGTTCACCCCAACTCATGGAGGGTATGGAGAATATCTTATGATTATATCCATGGGATCTATCAGAACATCCACTAAATAGTAGGTGACTTGTATATGTTTAAAGGATGAATGAATGAATGAATACATAAAGGAATCAATGAACAAGCCAATGCTAGATTTTATCTGAACCAAATGTGGTTGTACAGGCAGGAGACTGTCAAAATAAAACATGATTACCCTAAGTTAGCAGGATATTTTACTATTTTTAAGCTTAAATATTTATTTTGAAAGAGAGAGAGAGGAAGAATGTGAGTGAGGTAGGGGAAGAGAGAGAATCCCAAGCAGGCTCCATGCTGTCAATGTGAGGCCCAACATGGAGCTAGATCTCACAAACCATGAGATCATGACCTGAGCCAAAATCAAAAGTCAGACGCTCAGCTGGCTGAGCCACCCACCACCCCTAGCAGGATGTTTTAAAATGCAGTGTAGTGTATAAAGTAGCTTTAAGTTTAATATTGATAAAGAGTTACCATGTAGAGGCTCTGATAGGCTTGCAATAAAGGTGAGTTAGTTCTTTACCTCAAATTTTGAGGTTCTTTAACATTTGAGCTCAAACTATCTTCCTTAAGATAGTTCTCTATATTTTCTTTTTTTTTAATGTTTATTTATTTTTGAGAGAGACAGAGATAGAATGCAAGTCGGTTGGGGGCAGAGAGAGAGGGAGACACAGAATCTGAAGCAGGCTCCAGGCTCCGAGCTGTCAGCACAGAGCCTGATGCGGGGCTCGTACTCGCAAGCTGTGAGATCATGACCTGAGCTGAAGTCAGCCGCTCAACCAACTGAGCCACCCAGGTGTCCCAGTTCTCTATATTTTCTTAAAATACCCACCATTCCAAACAACACTGATCTTTGTTTAAACCCTTAATTGTCCATATTTTCTCACTGCCTGGATCAACTTTCCTTTCTATATTTGAAAATTAAAATCTTCCCAAGCTCCAAACTCAACTCCTAACTCCCTCTTGAAGACTTCTAACACTGCTGTGGTTGAAAGAAATTCCTTTTTACGCACACACCTAACGCTTTTCACTTATTGAATTGAAAAATCTCATTGTGACATGGGCAAAGCATGCATCAGTATCTGAATTTAGATTTCATCACTGGCAGATCTTGTGACCTTAGAAAAGTTACTTAGACTTTCTGAGACTCATAATCTTCATCTGCAAAATGGAGAATAATACCTACTTCCCACTGTTGCTATAAACACTACAATATTGAATATCAGTAAAATGTCCTTCTTCCTTCTCATAATTGTTTGTGTTTGGGTAAGTTTCCAGTCTACTAGACTCAAGTTCTTTGACGACAGAACTCTTTGATGGATATTTACAATATTCCAGATACACCATATTCAATGAAAATGAACATGAATATGTAATCTGTCTGACTCCTTTTGATGTAAATAGACACTGTAAAGGTAATTAGAAACAGTTCTTTTTTCCTTTGTTGTGTTAGTTATTCTTTCCTATCATCTTCATCCCAGTTTATTTTTTATCAAATTCTCTCTTAAAAAAAAAAAAGCTAGGCTATGTTTAGTTAGTCATTAGCTCTGGATAAGTACTGATTTTATCTAGGAGGTTTTATTAGCAAGAATATATATATATGTATGTATATATATATATGTTTTATATATATCCTATAGTTTTAAGATTTAGAAAAAAATTTGAAAAATCAGGAGAGGAATCTCAGTGTCCAGAAAGCATGGATCATAGGTCATTTCTCGAGGGCACTGCCATTGGACGAACATCTCTCAGAGAAAAATATATCTATTGTCAAGATTTTTCTCCTGGGAGAAAGAATCTTTTGGGCTTTGAATGAGTCTTATACTCACCCAGAGGAGCAAGGATCATGAGTGGCAGTACTTCCAAGCCAAATACTGAGAAAGCAACAGGGCGGGAATACACGTGACCTACAAAATTTAAAACAGAAAGCAAATCATCATTATATGATGCTCTGCTTTATGAATTTTCCTGAACTCCAACTGTCTTTTTCAATTATCATCTCCCCACTTATAAGAATAATAATGTAGGGGATCATAGACTGCAAATATACACTTTGTCCTGACTAATAAACAAAAGATTTCATTTAATGTTATTTAACTAAGGAAAAGATACCCTAAAGCTCAAAACCATTCCATACAGGTTATTAAGCGGAGGTGGTCATGCATAATTAACCTTATAAATACATGATTGTTTTTCTGTGCATTTGGCAATTAGATGTTTATTGGTTATTATCTGTGGCACAAAGGTTTGAAGTCAAGTCTATTTATAAATAGTCAAATATTAATATGGAATACTTCTGTAAGTCTCATTTATTCATTCAGTCAGCAAGTGGTTATTGTGAGTGCCAGGCTTGAGCTAGGGACTCAAAGGTGAGCAAGGTGGACACAACACTTGTTCTTGCATAGCTTACAAGCTAACGATGAAGAGAAAACACACTCAGAATCACACAGGTTAACATACGGCTATAGATGAGGATAAACTCTATGAAGGAAAAGTAAAATTCCTGTAATAATATGAGCAGAAAGTCTATTTTATATTGAGCAGTAGAAGAAGGCTTTTCTGAATAAGTGGGGGAATGATAATTGTGACTGTGGAGATAGGGATTAAAGATACATTTTAGGATATAGAATCTATAGGAGTTCATACAAATTGAGAAATGACAATTCTCAGGTTTCTGACCTGAGACACTGGGTAAGTGGTGGTGTTCTTAGCTGAGGTGTGATCACTGGAGTGGCAGTAAATCCTGAAGGAGCTGTCAAGTGTTCAAGTTGTTAAATTTGAAGCACTAGATGATATTCAAGTGTAGATGTCATACAGGCAGTATGATATATAGGTCTGAGAATAAAAGAGGCTGGAATGAAGTTATAAATTTGGATGTTGTCATTTATAGGCATTAATCGAAGTAATGGGTCAGGGTAAGATTGCTGAAAAAGAAAGTGTGGAATCAGAGGAAGTGAAAACTCAGAACTCAGCACAGGGAAATTCCAACTCTCATCAAGAATAAAGGAAAAGAAACTCACAATAGAGACTGAGAAAGAGTGTCAAAGACACACATGGACAGAAGATGGACAGAAGAATGTGGAATGTGTAAGATGCAAAAATGAGAAACACCATCAAAAGATGCATATAAAGTTCTATGGAAATTTAGAGAGAGATGATACCCATCTTGGAACTGGCTGGTTCCCATCTAGGAAAGCCTGGAAAGAGTAGTTGCATTCAATTATTTCTCTTTCCAGCTTTTTCTAGATCAGAACTTGCTCCACTGTAACATAGACTTGCAATAACCTGCTTTTTCCTACTAGATTGATGGCACTGCAATCTTGGAAAGCCAGAGTATGAGAAAGAATCAGAAATCTCTCCTTCTAACTCTTTTTATTACATGATTATGGGAACCAAATTGAGTTGGGAGGCAACTGGAAAAGTCATCCACTTTTGTAAAAAGGTGTCTCTCTGCATTCAGCTTGGACAAGGCTTCTTTTTGCCTCCCCTGGGTGAAGAACACAATGTTCCCGTAAGTCATCTTAAAATTCAACGGCTCTCAAAAGTCTGTGGAATCTATGAAAAGCGAAGATGGTTTCTGTTATGATGGGTTCTGTCCATGGCATGGACATCATGGTGGAGATGACATATGAGCTGAGATTTGAACCATGGGTGGGCTGGGACATGCATACATGGGAGTGACATAACAAAAGGCAAAAATGCCACGTGCAAACATATGTACATGGAAAGGCTGATCATAGGGAAGAGTGGGTTACTCAAAGTGGCTGGACATCAGTGGTCTAAACAAGGTAAGCAAACATTGTTCAGAGCCTGGCCACAAACATTAGCCACTGGGAAGCAACAGAGAAGAGGATACTCTTCTGAGGAGAACTGTGTTTCTTAAGTAGAACCATATTTGTCTCCTCTTTGTTTCTGCCTCTTGATATGGGAAGTGAGAAATGGTTTCCCAGGCAAAATGATTTATCTGGAAATAATTGTCCCTGGACAAAAATAGCTAGTGACAAAGAAGCGGAGCTACCAGCAAAGCAGCAAAGAGTTGGTAACAGGAGGAGGTAGTATGCATAAAAAATGTCACTGGCCAAGTCCCCAGGTTAAAGACTGAAGGCCTAAGTCATTTCCCAGATTTGACAATTTGGTGCCTGTGACTTCTGGACTCAGAAGAGAAAGAAACAAAACTCTGTTCTTTCATAGGACTTTTGCTTTTACTTCACTCCTCAAAGTAATTATCTTCTCTTTTGTTACCATTCTTTGGTCCCTTCCCAAGTCCTCAGGGAATATTTTTGAGTAAAGAGCCAGCATGGTTAACTTATAGAAAGATTACCCAGTAGTGGATATTGGGATGGGTTGAAGGAAGAATGACTGGAAGAGGGAGATCCATGAAAAGGCTATTATAAGAGATATGATGAGATAAAACTAAATTAAGATGGGATAAAATAAAGAGACAAACTTGAGAAACATTGTGGAACTGAAAGCAAATTGCTGGCTGATTGGATATAGTAGCAAGAAAGAATCGTGAATAGGGTGACCAACCCTGGTTTGCTAGGCACTAACAGTCCTGCCCTTAGAAGATCTTTCAATCCTGGATAAAGCAAGATAGTTGGTCATCCTTAGGAGGCAGTGACGAACCTAAGATTTCGATTCTGGGTAGCTCGGACAATTATTGTGTCTTTAACAAAAATAGGATGCACGGGAAGAAGTGGAGCTAGAGGAAAAAGACAACTGGGTAGAGCTTTGAGTGTTTTGAGCATGAGGTTCCTGTGGGGCAGCTGGCCATGGGACCCAAGCTCCCAGAGTTAGAGTTACAGGTGGGGAGTCAGTCATCTGGAGGGTAGCTGAGCCTTAGTGTTAAGTAAACTTGTCAAGGGAGAGAGTGTAGGGAGAAAAATAATAAGGAAACAATGGGTCTTTGCATGACCCCATTTAGGAGAGAAGGGAAGGAATAGGAATCTGAGAGGGAGACCAGGAAGGAAAGGATAGTGGAGCAGAAGATAAGACTGGGAGAAAAGGAGAATAAATGAGTGTGAAGGCATCTATTCTTAAATATTCCAAGATTTAAAGATATAATGCAGAACCATATTATAAAATAAGAAAAGCCCTTTGGATGTAGGAACTAAGATGTGGTCAGTGTCCTTAGTAGACACATCTTAGTGATTGTAAGAGCCGAAACCATCCAGCAAGAGAGTCCAGAGTAAACGGGCAGGAGAAAGAGAAGGCATGAATATGGACTCTCAGGACACTTGGTGATGAACAAAAGGAAAATGATAAGCTAGTAATTTACTATTTTAACATTGCATGAACTTCTCAAAACACTTCTGGACAATATATACACCAGCTTTATGAAGAAAAGCATGATATAAAGTTATGAAATGTATGCCAGTAACTAGTTACGGGACTTTTGACAAGTCACTAGCCCATGCCAAACCCACCTTCCCTTAGGTCTGTAAAACAGATGGCTCCTCTCGGATGATTTCTAAGGCTTCTTCCAGTTCTTTAGGGCCTCTTTTCTAGGATTATAGGCTGTGAATCAACAAACATTTTCCTATTTTTGTGATGCAAAATTGTAGTTTTGGAAATCCAGATGATTTTTCCCGATTATCTAAAGCAGCACTGTCCGGGGCGCCTGGGTGGCGCAGTCGGTTAAGCGTCCGACTTCAGCCAGGTCACGATCTCGCGGTCCGTGAGTTCGAGCCCCGCATCAGGCTCTGGGCTGATGGCTCAGAGCCTGGAGCCTGTTTCCGATTCTGTGTCTCCCTCTCTCTCTGCTCCTCCCCCGTTCATGCTCTGTCCCAAAAATAAATAAACGTTGAAAAAAAAATTTAAAGCAGCACTGTCCAATAGAACTTTCTATGATGATGGAAATGTTCTATATGCGTGGTGTCCAAAACAGTAACCACCAGCCACATGAGGCTGGTGAGCAATTGAAATGTGTCTAGTACAACTGATGAGGTGAATTTTAAATTTTATTTAATTTTAATTAATTTAAATTTAAATAGTCACATAGGCAAGAGGCTACTCTACTGGACGGTGAGGCTCTAAAGGATGATAATGAAATGCTCAAAAAGTTTCAAACCCAAATTAATTTAGAATAATCATATACCATGTGCTGTATTTTGTTGGTAGTAGGACTCTGAAACAGGCAAGCCCTCGAGTGCATTAGCTGCCAAAATGTTTTACAAAGCAAATGCCGGATGAAAGAAGGCATATTGGCTGCCACTATGATGACTGTCCCGGAAAAGGATGAGTTTCACTCCCCCAAAAAATTTTCCTGAACCTGTTAGTTCCATCTTCTTTTCTTTTTTTATTTATGTATTTAAATTCAATTTAGTTAACATACAGTATAGTATTGGTTTCAGGAGTAGAACTCAGTGATTTATCACTTACGTATGACACCCAGTGCTCATCTCAACAAGTGCCCTCTTCAAAGCCCATCACCCATTTAGCCCATTCCTCCACCCACCTCCTCTCTGGCAACCCTCGGTTTGCTCTCTGTATTTATGAGTCTCTTATGGTTTGCTCCCTCTCTGTTTTTATCTTATTTTTGCTTCCCTTCCCCTATGTGCATCTGTTTTGTTTCTTAAATTCCACATATGAGTGAAATCATGTATTTGTCTTTCTCTGACTTATTTCACTTAGCATAATACACTCTAGTTTCATCCATGTTGTTGTAAATGGTGAGATTTCATTCTTTTTCATCGCCGAGTAGTATTCCATTATATTTTTTCTATTCTTACCAAAAGTACCTCCAAATGTGTTAGGTGATACTAACTGGATAGGGGAGACGCTTCAAAGGAAATAGATCACCATGTCCTACAAGCCAGTGTAGGCCTAAATTAGTCCTAATTGCTTAACTGATTATAGAGGAATAAAAGTTACTGAAGTCTAAACAAAGCAAAGCTTCTTATCTGAATAACACTGATTAAAACTGAAGAGTTGTCCTTCTAGCAGTTTCTCCTCTGGTCACCACTATTGGCTCTGTTAATACAAAGTGGGTATCAAATTTCAGAAAAGTCAGCCTTTTGTTCTTATACTCTGTCAAGGTATTAATTAGCTAAGAAGCCCCATTCCAGTTTTTCTCACTGCAGTTATGAAAATAAAAAACAGCGTTTCATTAATGCATGTGTCATCATTTTTCATCTGAAGATGACAGGAGCACTTTCTCGAGGCAGAGTTCAGAGGATGGGCACAATTGTAAAACTTGGATGAGTAATACAGTCAGTCATTGATTGTTTCAATCTTTGGAGAACATTTTTGTCAACAGCTGCAAACCTAGCCAGTCATCACCCTACCAAAAGTACCATTTGTCATAAGAAACCAAAATGGAAAACTCAGTACTAATATTGCCAATATGGTGAAAAATTAAAAAGCAATAAATACATATCATAGAACAGTACAAAAGGCACCCACCTAATAGACATGGATTCTGGTCCGGATCATAGCACTTACTAGTTACAAAGTGAAGCTAAGATATCCAAGCTCCCTGGACCTCAGTTGTCCCATTTATGAAATGAATACATTGTTAGCTTTGCCTGCCATCCTGCATTGTCATGAAACTCAAATAAATAATCATTGTCAAAGCATATGAAAAATTACAGAATACCTTATAACTGTAAGCATGATTCTAAACTCATAGGAATAATTATGATGATTATTACGGTGGACCCTGGGATGCTTAACTGTGCATTTTTATTGAAGTAGGAAGCCTTCCCCATGTATTACATTAGTGGTTCTCTGAAGAAACATTCACCTGGCAAAAATAGCACCCCAGTTTGGAGGCTCCTCAGTAAGTTGAACATAGAATTGTCCCATGACCCAACATTTCCACTCAAAAGAATGAAAAACAAGTATTTAAACTAAAACTTGTACAAGAATGTTTGCAGGATCATTATTCACAATAGCCAAAAGGTAAATAAGCAAATTGTGGTACATAAATACAATGGAATATTATTCAGCCATAAAAAAGGAATAAAGTTCTTATACATGTGCCAACACGGAAGAACCTTCAAAACAGTATGCTTGGTGACAGAAGCCATACACAAAGGCCACATGCCATATGATTCCATTTGTATGAAATGTCCAGAAGAGGCAATCCCATACAGACAGCAAGCAGATTGGTGGTTGCCAGAGGCTCAGGTTTGGGGGGTAGTGAGAAATGACTCCTAATGAGGATGGGGTTTCCTTTAGGGGTGATGAAAATTCTGGAATAAGACTATGGTAATGTTTGTACAACATTGTGAATGTACTAAATGCCACTGAAATGTACACCTTACAATAATTAAAATGGTACTTTCATTTCATTTATAAATACATTTTTAATTACTATTATTTAGTAATTACTCTTATTTATTTAATTACCATTATTTAAAAAATGGAACTTCTGGTTTGAAAATTGGTTCCACTTAGAAAAATAAGGCCCTCCTGTGGGTTCACAGTAATTTCACAGAATACTAATCTGATACTCCAGTAATGGATTCAAAGCATCCTCTATAGCTATAACCAATGTATGAGAAGGCGACAATGAATTATCTAGACCAGCGGTTCTCAGCCCTGATGTCAGAACACATTCGTGGCTTTCAATCAGTTGGATGATTGTTTAGGTCAGAATTGAGTATAACCTACAGTCCATCATACCCCTGAGAGAGTCCCCAAACTCACACTGTAACCACCTTAGGAGGGAATGTTCCTCACAGAAAAGGGTTTTGGAATCACTCCTCTGATGATGAAATAGTTGCAATCCAGGTGGTTCCAGACAGTTAGAGAATAATGTCAGCACAGTTTTCTCAGAACACAGACCACCAAAAAACCATCAACACGATGAGTAATAGACCAATAATTCTTGTCCCAGTCATGTTCAAAGACAAATCAGTAGATTTAAGGACTCTCTTCCACCCCATCCATTGGGAAATTCCACAATTGGCAGGCCACAGAGCTTTCACAACATCTAGCCAAGTTCTCAATAGCCTGCTAAACACCAAATTAAGAGCACTTCACAGGGAAGATAACAGAGCAGGTGAGACCAAGGCCACACAAACGACAGGGAAAATGGAAAAGTAAACTAAGAGAAGGGGAAAGAGAATGTTGGAGGCACCAAAAGAATGCCTCAAAATTTTTGCCTTATCACTGCAAGTTTTCTAGAGAAAACTTTTTAGCATGGACATGACAAGCTTCTCAATGTGCAAACTTCTCCCCTCTAAGCTACAACTTGCACTAAACGTTTTAACATCAACACAGGTCATATAACCACATTCGGAAATGTTTTCCACCTCTTGAAGAATAAACCAAAGGATCTGCCAAGAAGTGAGTCAACATTTTCACTCTTATGTACAGCTAAATTCAGACAATTTTCAAGTTGATGTTAAAATTCAGAAGTACATTTCATTCCCTAGTCTGACTTTAGACTTCTTTTTAGATTCACATAATCCCTTGAAACCAGATTAGGTACTTCGAGAAAGGTATTACACAGGTATAATCTTTAGTCAGAACATAAAGACTCAAAGGGTCTGAGAGCAATGAGAATCTGTTGTGTAACCCTCTTAAAATTAAAATGCCCCCATGCAACATTTTCAATTGAATATGGTATACACAAATAGGCATTTAAAACATGGATTTGGATAGGGGCATCTGGATGGTCCAGTTGGTTAAGCAACTGACTCCTCATTTCGGCTCAGGTTATGATCTCACAGTTTGTGAGTTGGAACCCGGAGTTGGGCTCCCAGTGGAGCCTGCATGGGATTCTCTCTCTCCCCCTCTCCCTACCCCCCACCTCTGCTTCTCTCTCTCTCTCTCAATAAATAAATAAACTTAAAAAAATAAAACATGAATTTGGTTGGGAGATGCTTTATATTCAAGTTTCCCTTTTTTAAAGACCTTAATGTCTCCATTCATACAAAAACAAGATTAACTGACAATCTCAGGCCTATAGATTGAAATCTTCAGTCAGGGAAGGGAGACATCTACTGGTAGATAAAATAAAAATGTAAAAGATGTATTTATAAATAGATATATTTCTAAATATACAGAAGATGCTATAATATATACAAATTATAATATACACATGTAGTATTTGTATACAATAGTATATTTCTGTGTGTGTACATATATACACGGACATCCATTCACATAAAATAAGTACTTGACCAAAGACATTTTGTAGATACTAAAAAGGACCCAGTTAAAATCTACTTTCTTAATACAGAGACCATGACCTAAAGCAGTGAGGTACAAAGGAATGAAACAGGCAAGCACAGTTGGTTAATATGACACAGAGAAATCCAAGTCACCTCCGTTGATAAGTAAGGTCATTGTACAATTATTTCTCCCAAAAACTTCAATATTATTTCAACTTAGTAAATTTTGACTTTTTCTGTGACTTATTTTGTTCCAACAGAGAAACTACACTGGATTGTTATTATTTTTCATTTACTTCTGACATCATTTTGTGGCATTTATAAGTTTCATTTTGGTCTCAGTCTAGTTAGAGATCATCCTGAATTTTGATTCATTTCGTTTGAGACCAGTAATCCTCAATGGTGTCATTTTTCTAGGGCGGTGTCAGGGAATGTCACCAGGCCTACATAGACCATTGTCGTTATCATCTGCTGGATGATCAGGGAAGCAGAAGCAAGACTCTCCTCTCAACACACCAAGCCCCATACTTTCTTGCTATTTCTCTCTCTTTTCTAGAATGGGAGGAACAAAAAAAAAAAAAAAAAAAAAAAAAAATCCTTTCCCCAACCAGCAGTAATCTCTCCAAAGGTCTTTTAATTTCAGAAGTCATAAGTGTTAATTAGCTATTATTAAGTGCCCTCTGTATAAATTAACATGATTGATGAAAAAATTAAGGCTAATGAAAAATGTAGCAATGCATGTATTTTTAAGTGGCTATATTAAAAGATGGTGGTCCCTCTGGACAGAAACTAAGGCCCTCTGTTCTGTATCCTGACTTTATTATTATCTCTTGCTCTCTCTCTTCCCACCACTTTTTTTTCTTTTTCTTTTTCTTTTTCTTTTTTTTTTTTTTTTTTTCCAGTAGGAGGAAAAAGGCTGAATCTTTAATTCAGTTGTCTTACAATTTCAGTTTTTAAACTTGGGAGACTAAATTGCACACCTTATTTAATATTGGTCCCATGAGGTAAAAAATGCCCCTAATTTTTAACCCTCCGAATAGAAGTAAAAATGTCCTCTGTATTTAGAAAAGATCTGATTCTTCTGGTCTCCAGAGTGCCTGCCATATGAGCAGCCCTGCAGGACGCCGACACTGTGGAGCGGGAGCCTGACTTCCAGGGCTGATGAGCCATCGGCCACCCGCCTTGCCTTTCCTTACCTCACTCTGTGGACTATCTGGGACATAGTTCAAAATTAACAAAAGTTTTCCACAAAAATTAAAATGGAACCTACAAACCTATACCTTCAATTGAAAGTTAAGTAATTCAAATTCTGTGCTGAAGATGACTAGGGTTGAGGGATGTTTTTTAACTAAAATGTGTAGGATTGTCACAACAAGGGCAATTCTCTCATTGAAGGTTTGGGGCATCTAAGACCACGTGTGACTTACTTCAAAGCAAATACTGGTGAGAAGTTTTCAGAACAAAAGGTGCTCAAAAGCCATGAAATAAAATTACCACACAAGAAAAAAAAAAATGCAGGGCTAAGTCATCGGTCCTTTAAAACTTTAAACAGATTTTTTTTTTACACGAGACATGAAATAGATTTCTTTTCTATAGATAATTGCAAAGAAAGGCATGGTCTGCACTCACTTTTTTTTTTAAATCGCACTTCTATCCAGAATCAAATCTTACCCTGAGAAGGTAAAAATCCTTGCATTTTGTCTTTAATAAAAAATGGAAAAGCAACTGTCTATTTCACACACATTACAATATTTTGCAAACCTTTTAAAAGGCATCAGAATAATTTGGGCCTCCCAATTCCCTGAACCATTTCTAAGCATCCAAAATGTCTTCACTATATATTATTACATGTTGGTAATAAGCATGTTAGCTTGCCTGTCTGCTCATATTAATGGTTTCAGCAGGCGTGTTTTCATATTCTTTCTCCCTCTCCCTCCCTGCCTCCCATATCAATCTCTCTTTATAAATACTTAGGCAGCCAGTGAAGGTGAGCATCCGAGATACTCTACACTACCTCGTGTCTCATCTTTGGGACAATGTTTGCTTTGACCACTTGCAGATCAAGATTGTGTGACTTACATCCATTTGCTCTGTTCCACTGCATTCTTACGGTTTCTTGGAGCACTGTGCTTTCTGCAGATGGTCACTCCTTTCTCACGGGTGTCCTAGTGTACATCTAGGGTGACTGCTGTGTTCACTGTTGAGGTGGCTGCATTAATTAGCTCACTGCCTTTTCAGTGGGTGAGCTCACACTCTGCAGCTGAGAACAGCAGAGCCTCTGTGAGATACATTAACATATTGCTTGTAGGGACAAAAGAAAAGAAAGCTGAGTGGTGGGAGACCGAGATGGGTCCCCAATCATGTTCACAATTATTGACTGGTCTAGTCATGTCTGAAGATACAAGGGCACTCAGGGCTAGAAAAATTTTGATGTTCTATGCCAGCCTCTTCTTCCAAATAAGGGTGCAAGAGGAGCCCCTATTAGGATAAGGAAGCTGTGAAAAAAATAATAAATAAATTTAACACTGAGACTTGAGAAAACAAAGTAATTTAGTGCTACTTCTGTTTTTATATGATTTATAATGTCTGTAGCTCGATAATTATGCCTTATGGTGAAAACAAATAGAGCCAGATTAATGTAGAATGCACTGAATGTCTTCCTCACCCACACAACTCCCATTCAAGGCAAAAGCACCCAAAAGTTTTTTTATGGAAACATTTAGTGAGGGATGTGATTCCATTTTCAAAAAGAATAGACTAGCCATACTGTGACTTGGCATTCGAATCTGAAAAATGCTTCTTGGTGCTCTCAAGTATTTTCATTAACATTTTACCCCAAAGGGAATCATAATTAAGTGATCAATGATGTCGCTCCATTGCTACCATGAAAAAGTGAAAGAAAATCCTCCAAGGCAGAAAGATGTATTTATGGTAAATTTCTACTAAGCATAATTTTAAATGAAACCTAGAAAAAAAATCGGTTAACTGTTTTTAAAATATCACATTCTGGTAAATTATCATGGAGAGAAAACATGTCATGGAAATCTCAGCTAAGTAAGAAAAGTATCTGTTTCTTACCATAGTTGGCTAAGGCCCACGTGCAAAAAAGAAGCAATGCTTTCTTCTAAATTTCATATTGTTAGACTACGTTCCATCTAAATAAACAGGTATTTAGATCTGGCACTTCTTGGTGAGTTCAGCAGGGACATACCCATTTGAAATACAAAAAAAAAAAAATAATAATTAAAAATAAAAAACCACACAACCACTTAATGTGCCTTTCTATTTTACCTTCCAAACACATAAACTTTCTCTCTGCTCAACCCAAGGTATCCATCTGCTGGAACAGGGTGTCCGGTGGGCATGCTTAAGATTGCTGTAAAAGAGTGGGTCTCCATGTGTGGTCCCCAGACCAGAAGCACCAGCATCACTGGAACCCATTACAAATGAAAATTCTCAGGCCCTTCTCTGGCCCTACAAAATCAGAAATTCCAAGAGTGAATTCCAGCAATATGTGGGGTTTTTTTTAAGTTTATTTATTTGGAGAGAGAAAGAGAGAGAGTGAGAGAGAGCAGGGGAGGGGCAGAGAGAGGGAGAGAGAGAATCCCAACCACACCCCCACTGGCAGCAAGGAGCCAACGCAGGGCTTGAACTCAAAAACAGTGACATCACGACCTGAGCTGAAACCCAGAGTTGGTGGCTTAACTGACTGAGCCACCCAGGTGCCCCAGCAGTATATCTTTTAATCAGCCATCCATGGTGATTCCAATGTGCCTTCAAGTCTAACTACAGCTGTAAAAGAATCAAAGAAACTGGAATAAACGTAGAATTATTATTTCATTTCTGACATCAAATCTAGAATTCAGCAGTAAAACAATAGTCTTAAAAGGCTAATATTATTGAGGACCAAAGGATTTTCTAGATCTCTTTAGCTCTCACTTAACATATCAAGGGTTAAGCCCATGAGCAGATCATAGATTTTTTTCATTAAGAAAGTAGATTAGGGAAACAAAAGAAAATCCATCCCATGGCCACCTGGCGGAAAGACAAAGGGGCGGGAGTAGAAAGAAGAAAGAGGAGGTAGGCCCTGGTATCCCCATCCCCAAGGGTCTCTGCTGTACAGAGTAGCACTCATCCCACCACAGTGAAGAGGGTAAGAGCACAGAAAATGTCTAGTTTGCTTTTCTGAGTCATGCTTGGTCTCCATATGGTGTTGAATATGGTATTGGCACTGGATTGAGAACCAAAGGGCCTTCCAAGAGGCTCGCTGTGGTTGAGAGCAAAGCCACTTTAAAGTTGAGCCTCCAGGGTGGCTAGTCTGAGACATAGAAGTCATTCAGAAGGATCTGTAGCACCTATAAGGCCAGGGACAGGGGGGCACAGGGGCAGGCTGAGTACACGGGGAAGGTTCCAGTACCCATTCCTAATCTTAGACCATGCTTTAAAGTATAGAGTATACCACAAACACATATACATACACACCCAGGCGATAAATCAGTTAAATATGGAGTAAAAGCAAAATATTCAGAATTAAGTTACATAAAATAATTGTTAAGAATATACAATGAAGCAAATATTATCTTATTTTTACGGGATATAAGAAATTACCTAATTCTCCTAATGACACATTCCCAGGGCCAAAAGAGCTATGTGCCTACAGGGGCAGCTCTGTGGGGTAAAAGTGCATGGTATCTCCATCGCACAGGATCTGGGGCTCAGTGGTGCACAGAGTGACCCATAACCCCAAGCATCCACTTCCATGAGCAACCCTGTTCAGGTGCCAGGGAGACACCTCACATGCTTTACCCTGTGTCCTTGAAAGAAGATGACTGCTTCCCAATGCTGTGGTGGCTCAAGGTGATCCTGACACTGGGAGCCATAGTATTAACAGGTTGAAACTCGCAGAAAGTCTAAAGCTTGCTTTTCAGAGAACTGTTGCCCCCTGGTCAGCTACCGTGTCCTTTCAGACCCCCACTAACAAACTCACTAGCTCTCTCTCTGCAGAAGCGTGGACTCTAGGTCAACTCTAGGTTCCAGCCTATGAACAAGCAAGGCCCTGCCCTCCTTGCCCAAGATAGCGAGCCCAAGACCCCGCCACATTATACCAGCTGTCCGCGCGTGCCCCCAGCTCCTTCTCTTGTCCTACGATAACCTCCTGATATCAGGGGCTGCATTTTGCCTCATTTTAATGTTAAGTCTCCACCCAAAGTAAACATGAGAACCCACTTTACATATATGTTTGCTCATGGTGCCTGCTCCATCTTTCCTCATGAATAATCATCAATTCCCCCACCCTTTTCATCAATATGTATATCATCCCAACCCCTGTGATTATAAAACACTTGTTCTTTCCCTCTTCTGAGAGGCAGATTTGAGGCTTGTCCTCCTGTCTCCTCGTTTGGCTGCCTCTCGAATACACTCTTTCCTTGCTGCACACCTAGTGTCTCAGTGACTGGCTTTGCTATGCATCAGGCATAGCAAACATGGAACGTGGCTTCAGTTACACTCTTGCTGCTGAGTGAGAAACGGTCACTGCTTCAAAGCCTAGAGATTCTGAGCAGAGGAAGCACTCAGTGTATCAAATCCTCTCAGCAAGAGTACAATAGAATTCTTGTGTAATGAGGTGTCGTTTTCCAAAAGTGCTAAGTGTCCATTGTCTTGCGTCTTGCTCCGATTTGTGACCCTGGGACACTCCAGTACAAGCTCAGTATTCCTGATAGGCACATATGATGAGCGGCAGACAGGATTACAACTGCGTCACAGCAGCGACGTCCTTTGGAACAATCAGAGATTATGTAAGCAGTTTCTGGATATGCCCAAGGGAGAACTCTTCATGAAATACGTGTTGATTCTGATTTTCCAACCACTTACTAAAGTACACACAATATTAAGAAAAACAACACAAGATGCTCAAGAGAAGATGCTCAAAGAGTGAATTGTGACTTGTGGGAAAGTGAAATTAATATCAGATTTGCATTATCCACAGTACGGGGATGGAGCTATTGTTTCCCATACATGCTGGTAAAGAAAAAAAAAAAAACCCTCTAACTTTGGTTATTTTACCTTTAAAAGGATTAAAATTGCTTTTTAAGGGGCACCTGGGTAGCTCAGTCCCTTAAGCCTCTGACTTCTGCTCAGGTCTCAGGTGATGATCTCACTGCTGGTGAGTTCAAGCCCCCTGTGGGGCTGTGTATTGACAGCTCAGAGCCTGGAGCCTGCTTCGGATTCTGTGTCTCCCTCTCTCTCTGCCCCTCCCGCACTCATAAACATTTTTTAAAAGTTTTTAATTACTTTTTAATTTTTTAGAAAAAATATGGTATGCCTGAATTGAAAGAAACAGCATATGAAATATGCAAAAAAAGTGACATTTCAATTAAAAAAATAAGAAAATTAGAGTAAAAAAACAAAATCACTTGCCTGATTATGAAGAAGATGTGTATAGAAAGTCTCCAAAATATAGACTGCATTTTCTGGCCATTATCGATCGTGGTACAGTTTATACAAAACAGAGAAATGTTCATAGAATATAGCTATTTTCACTTCAAAAAATATATTCAAGAATTGAAAGTTTGAAAGAAGAAAAACTGAAGATAAACTATATGGTTCTAAAGAGATGGTGAGGATCATTAGCAACATAAGTAGTATTTATAAGGTATAATTTAATAACTTGTATAATTTCTTTAGTAACAATTTTATCATACACAATTCCATTACAATGTTTACACATTTGTAAAATCCATGGGTTCATTTCAAATCAAACATTGTTTTAAAACAATTACTTAGATTTTTGTTGCTATACCCCTCAGCACAGCTATGGACAAAGGAAAAATGCATAAATACTACAATCATTCAGGAAATGTCTCATTTGGCATTACTATCAGTGGACCCAAGTTATGAAAATCTTGATCACAATAACATTATTAATGATTCTGCTGAAATAAAATCAGAAAAATTAACTTAAGAAATAAATAGGTAATAATATATTGAATTATGTATTTATTTTAGTAGTCATCCAACCCATCAACAGAACTCTCAGACACATACAATAATAAGTTTTTCTATAATATATTGCCAGTTTTCAAATATATGAAAGCCTTAGCTTTAAAGATATTTTTCAATGTTGTCATTTCAAAAGTATACCCATAGAGGTTCTATTATATAGAACATACGTAAGAGTACCTTCGCTTGATTTATATTTATATACATTTATAGTCATACTTCCTGGTAGTCTTCCTCAGGTCCTGCAAATGTTAGAGGTGAGCTGGCCAGGCCCTGATCAAGTTTAAGAAACAATAAACAATGGGACACCTGGGTGGCTCAAGCAGTGAAGCTTCTGACTCTTGATCTCAGCACAGATCTCGATCTCAAGGTCGTGAGTTCAAGCCCCTCTTTGGGCTTCACACTGAGCATGCAACTTAAAAAAGAAAAGAAGGGAAAAAAGAGAAAAGAAAAGAAAGAAAAGAAAAGGGAGGGGAGGGGAGGGGAGGGGAGGGGAGGAGAGGAGAAGAGAAGAGAAGAGAATATATACCATGGGATTATCAGCCCTAGATGTTACTGGTGGATACCACAGGGACGGGGTCACACTAAACACACCTCAGTAGATGCCACCTGAAATGCATCAGGAACCAGTAGGAAGCTGAGTGCTTCCTCCAAAGCCAAGTAGTCATGGGAGCCTCTCCCCCAAATCTCATACTCTACACACCATCTTGGAGAACAGCAGAGTGGAATCTAAGAGACTGAACATTGATCATAAAGAGCCTGAATTAAACTGTTAAAAAACATCTGTTAGAATTATTGCTTGAGGCTAACGGTCAACTTAGATTGTACCAAATGTATTTTCAACCACCACCACCGTTACCAAGTGTTAGTGAGGAATGTTGGGTTAATAGTTCAGAAACTAAGGGGTAATAAAATCTTTTGCACATCCAAATAATGAAGAAACACTTCTTCATGTGTAAAGGGAGGTGGCAGGTAACAACCAATGGATATTGACAGGAAACTCAGGCCCAGTATAGCAGGAAAAAGGGTGCAATCACAGACACTATTACCAGTTTCTGTCTTCAGACTTCATTGGACAACTTCCCTTACTTTCAAGCACCCAGGCACTTGTGCCCTTAACCAGACATCCGTGCTGGTCTGTAACTTGATGAATGGCTGTTGACACTTGATTCATAGAGAATGATCCTCTGATCTCCCCTGCCTTTAATAGGCACCTGTGGCAAACAAAACATTCGCCAAAGCAGCTACTTTATTGAGCTTTTAATCTGCATTTGTTCTTACTACCATAGGTTTCTTTTCCTTTCTCAGGTGACCTGTGTGAACAGAGGAACAGAGGACCCTTGCCTAAATGTTCTGTAGTGATAAAGCACTCTCTCCTAAACTGTTACTCAGCAAGGGGGAAATCCACCAGTGAATTTGTCCATTGATCAGGATAAACCGGAAGTTGGTTATTTGGATAAAGATATAAATCCTATGAGACTTCTTGCATGTTATTGTTTGGGACTAAAATATGTGTTACACTATCATCAGCATGACAGAAGTCTCTTAAACACTGAAATCTTGGGGCGCCTGGGTGGCGCAGTCGATTAAGCGTCCGGCTTCAGCCAGGTCACGATCTCGCCGTCCGTGAGTTCGAGTCCCGCGTCAGGCTCTGGGCTGATGGCTCAGAGCCTGGAGCCTGTTTCCGATTCTATGTTTCCCTCTCTCTGCCCCTCCCCTGTTCATGCTCTGTCTCTCTCTGTCCCAAAAATAAATAAACGTTGAAAAAAAAAATTTAAAAAAACTGAAATCTTTTTGAGGTGCCTGGTTGGCTCAGTCTATTAAACACCCAACTCTTGATTTTGGCTTAGGTCATGATCTCACAGTTCACGAGATGGAGCCCCACATCAAGCTCTGCCCTGATAGCACAGAGCCTGCTTGGGATTCTCTCCTCCCCTCTCTCTCAAAATAAATAATACACTTAAAATAATAATGATAAGTAAAAAAAACAAAAACTGAAATCTTTTAAGTCCAACAGTAGGAAATGAGATGAGGTGCTACTGGGTAAAAGGAGTGGTGGAAAACTGTGAATCCCAGCAGTAAGTGTTCTCATCCTATCCCAACTGAAAATCATCCATGTCCCAGGGTGTCTGGGTGGCTCAGTTGGTTAAGCGTCTGACTCTTGATTTCAACTCGGGTCATGATCTCACAGTTCATGAATTTGAATGCTGCATTGGTTTCTGCACTGACAGTGTGGAGCCTGCTTGGGATTCTCTCTCTTCCTCTCTCTCTCTCTACATCCTTATTTGCTCATTCAGAAGGCTTCTCATGTAATAAGTAAATGTGTTGACACAATATCACAATATTATCTCCATCTTTTTCTTTTCTTTCTTGCCTTTGCAGTATGGACATGTTTAGTAATCTAGATGGGGGCGCCTGGGTGACTCAGTTGATTGCGCGTCCGACTGCAGTCAGGTCATGTTCAGTCAGGTCATGATCTCACAGTTCGTGGATTCATGCCCCACATCTGGCTCTGTGCTGACAGTGCAGATCTTGGAGCCTGCTTGGGATTCTGTGTCTCCTTTCTCTGCCCCTCCCTCCCCTCATGCTCTGTCTCTGTCTCTCAAAAATAAATAAACGTGAAAAACAATTTTTAAAAAAAGAAAGAAATCTAGATGGACTAACAAGCAAACACACAAGCAAAAGCTGTCATCCTCAATTTTAGCAGTAAACATTGAAACCCTGAACTTTAAACACAAAAGAAATCAAAGTGAATGAAAACAGACCATGTAGTCAGGCAGATTAATGAACAGATTAGTGCAAAAGGAGGTAGGTATTACATGAATCAAATCCCCAAGATAGTCCCAAGTATGGTCTTTCCGTTATAAAATGGGCCCTTAAAACAACAACATATGTGATCATTAAAATAGTTTATTGTGAAAACAGCATCCAAATGGGGTTCAGCATTTGCTTTTTCAAAAACTTAAAACAGCAACGCTAAGTGACAGTGTGGGAAGAGCTTGTGACTTTGATGTAGTAATAATGTTTATCCGGTTTTCTCCCAGACTTTTTTATTTTAGAAATAAACACTTTAGCCAACTATAACTATAGAGAGGGGCTAGATATGGAGAGGAAACTTCGGAAGAACTAAGAAATCTGGGAATTCTGTGGTGCTAATGATAACGTATTAAAATTGTGAAGTGTGAAGAATCATAAGAGATCCCAATTAAGCTTTTGCAAATTATAATTTCTCCAGAAGGGGCAAACAATTGATGTGATTTTATAAAGGGCTTTAAAAAAAAAAAAAAAAGCCCGTGGGTAAATAAAAAACAGGACCGCATCTGGAAAATGGAACAATGGAAGAAGAATCAAAATAGGAAAATGCTGTCAAGAAAATCAATTAAATATGTCTAAGAGAGGTCAATGGCTGAAAGGAAGACTGAGTCTGTAACAAAGGGGATAACAGTGTGGAAACAGAAGGAGAAGGAGAAGAATGATAGTCCATTAATGCTTACAACAGCAAGCTTTGTTTTTATCATGGAGGTGTTATTTTCATTTTTCTCAAGACATTCTTAATTTTCCCAGATCTTTCTAAAAACACTGGTACTAACTGGAACCTAAGAGTTGACATGGAGATGCTGAATGCCACTGTATTAACAGAAATATCAGCTGCACCAATCAGTATAACGAAAAGAAATTTCAAAGATGAACTATTACCAACTCCCTCTCGGAATGTGTTTATCACCTAGACCAAAATATATAAATGGTACCCTGTGCATCACTGCTGAACCCCTGTCATTAACACATGCTTAGCTTGCTTAGGTGTTCACCGCCTCCACAGCCCCACACAAGGAACAGGGGCACATGTAGGAGTAGAGACAATATGTGCTACTTACATTTTCAGATTTCAAGAACGCAAAGTGTTTACTTGGCCAGACCCTTAACTCTCCTCCCTGCTGTCTGCATCATGAAATGTCAGCATTACAGCTTCATGCCTCAGTGTCAGGCTTTGAGCAGGTTACACCTAAACCCAGGAGGGTCCCATCTAAACTTTTATCTGTCAGTCGCGTTTCTGTCCCAATGAGCTTATCGAATCTTTTGCTAAGGGCAGGTTTTTGAGAGGGATAAAAACCTGAAGGCAATGGACAGCCACTACAGGGGACCAGACAGAAGACTGTTGAAAGTGGCCACAACAACAACAACAAAACCTCTTTTGATTTTGTGGGAATCATAAAAGAGTTCCATGACTCCCTAAATCTCTCTCCCCAAGGAACTAGAAACAGTTTGCCAGGGAAGAAATGGAAGCTAGCCACTCCCAAGCTGTGGCCTCCTGTTTAGGGTTAAATATATCTCAAGGTCTCCCCGAAGAATGAGTTTAGCAGGAATGTTACTAGTGAATGAATAAACAACAGAGGGCATTGGAGACACAAGCACACTGTGTAAGGGTAGGAGGAGCAGGAGGTGTAAAGCTCTCTCTGAATTCAAATTTCTTAACATCCATGAAGGAAGAAGAGTAAATAAATTGACTTCAAAGTGTACATGGAGAGGGAATGTAAAAGAGGCATGTTCTGATAAGTTTTGTGGGATTGTGATGCTATAGAATTCAATAGGAGCGACACAGAAAAATGAACTGGGTTGAGCCCTTCATTAAGAACCCACTCTTGGGGCACCTGGGTGGCTCCATTGGTTGAGGTTCCAATTTCAGCTCAGGTCATGACCTTGTGGTTCATGAGTTCGAGCTCCACGTCGGGCTCTGTGCTGACAGCTCAGAGCCTGGAGCCCACTTGATTCTGTTTCCCTCTCTATCTGTCCCCTCTCCCAGCTCTCTTTGTCTCTCTTTCTCTCTCTCTCTCAAAAATAAATAGACATTAACTTTAAAAAAGAAAAAAAGGAACCCACTCTTTGGTAAAAGAATGTATCACAGGTTTGGCTATTCTAAGAGATGGCAGAGATGCCAAAAAATAAAGTCTGCTCATGAAACCAAGAACAATCCTATGAGGAAGAGAAGGCATATGTGTCATGAGGTATGGAGGGTGGGAGGCAGGGAGACCATTCAAAAAAGCTACTATCGGGGTGCCTGGGTGGCTCAGTCGGTTAAGCATCCGACTTCGGCTCAGGTCATGATCTCGCGGTCCGTGAGTTCGAGCCCCGCGTCAGGCTCTGTGCTGACCACTCAGAGCCTGGAGCCTGTTTCAGATTCTGTGTCTCCCTCTCTCTCTGACCCTCCCCCATTCATGCTCTGGCTCTCTCTGTCTCAAAAATAAATAAACGTTAAAAAAAAAATTCAGCAAAAAAAAAAAAAAAAAAAAAAAAAAAAAGCTAATATCTTGGCAGGGAACTCCCCCTGCACCTCCCGCCCAAGCTCTGGTTTTTAAGATCTATAGGCAGTTCAAAGAAAAAGAAACACAAATGACCTTGAAACATGAGAAAAAAAATCCTTAACTTCACTCGTAACTTATAGTACACATGAAAACAATACTACTATCAACTATCTGGTTGGCCAAAGTCAAAAAATGTGATACACTATGTGGGCTGGGATACAGGGACAGGTGCACATCCATCACAATTTTGACAGTCATATAAATTGTAATCATCTCTATGGGAAGGCAACTTGCAAATATATGGAATATATTTATATTTATGATATATATGATGTTTTAAGTGACACCTTTCATCTTTAAATAGTTGAATATTCACATGGATTTGTAACAAATAACAGAGATCTGATGTACCCTTTACCCAGTTTCCTTCAACAGCAACATCTTGCAAAATTACAGCATGATATTATAACCAGGATTTTGACCGGTATACTGGCAAGATATAGACCACTTTTGTCACCACAAGGGCCCCTCCTGTTGCCCTTCTATAGCCACCCCAACACTCCTCCATACCCACTCCCTCTTTTACTCTTACAACCACCAATTCATTCTCCATTCTTATAATTATGTCATTTTAAGAATGTTGTACAGATGGAACCCGATGGGATATAGCCTTTAGGGATCGACTTTTTTCAGTCAGTCTAATTCTTGCAGATTCATTCAATTCGTGCTATCAATAGTCTGTTTTGTGTTCTTTTTATATATTTTTTCACAGCCAAGTAATAGTCCATGGCATGGATATACCAGAGTCTCTTTAACCATTCACTCCTTGAAAGACATATGGCTGTCTTCTAATTTGGGGGCATTATAAAGAAAGCTGCTGCAAACAACTATGTTCAGGTTTTTGTGTGAAGATAAGTCTTCATTTCTCTGGGAAAAATGCCATGGACAGGGGCCTTTCTTATCACGCATTTTCAGATTTTTAAGAAACTATCAAACGGTTTCCCAGAGTGACTTAACATTGTACATTTCTACCAGCAATGTATGACAGATGCACTTTCTCCACACAGTCACCAGCATTTGGCATTGTCACTATTTTTTATTTTAGCCATTCTGATAGGTGTGTGGTGATACCTCATTGTGATTTTAGTCTAGTGTCCATAATGGTTAAGATGTCGAACGTTGTTTTACATACTTATCTACTGTCCATATGTCCTCATTGGTGAAATATCTCTTCATGTCTTTTGCCTATTTTCTAATTGGATTTTGTTTTTACTGTTGAGCTTTGAGATTTCTTCATATATTATGGATATTAATTCTTTGTGGAATATGAAGTTTGAAAGCTTCAGTGAGTCTGTAATCACTGATCTCAGATCACCATAATCAATAAGATAATTATGGAAGAAGTTTGAAATATTGTGAAAATTACCAAGATGTGACCCTGACACAATAAGTGAGCAAATGTTGTTGGAAAAATGGTAGCAATAAACTTAACCCAGCATTGCCACAAACGTTCAACTTCTAAAAAATGCAATATCTGTGAATCACAGTGAACAAAAGTGAAATAAAATGAGATATGCCTGCAAATTGCTTTTGTACCTTTGTCATAAATCAGCTAGGTGTATTTTGTGGGGTCTATTTCTGTTTTGTTTTGTTTCTTTTCTGTTCCATTGACCTACTGTCTATTCTGCCAATGACACACAGTCCTGACTGTCTTAAAATTGAGTAGCCTGATTTCTCCCACTTTACTCTTTTTTTTTTAACAATATTACAGATAGTCTATTTCCTTTGCCTTTTCACAAAGATTTTAGAACAACCTTCTCCATATCTATAAAAAAAAATTCTGCTATGATTTTGGTAAGAATTAATGGTAAGCCCTTGTCTCAATTTGGGAGAATTGACATCTTTATTATACTAAGTATTCATATCCACAAACATGTCATTTCTCTCCATTTATTTAGATCTCCTTTGATTTCTCTCAACATTTTATAGCTTTCATGATACCCTTATTGTACATGAGTATTTACACCTAACAATTTTGTTGTTGTTGTTTTAAGTGATTGTAAGTGATATTGTATTTTTAATTTGGTATCCACAGGTTCATTGCTAATATATAGAAATTCAATTGATGTTTGTATGTTTATCTTGCATCCTATAACCTTACTTTACCAAATTAGTAATTCCAGGAGCTTCTGTGAATATTCCTTGGGATTTTTACATACAGAATCATATTGTCTGCAAATACAGTTTTATTTCTCACTTAACAATTCTTATGCCCTCCATTTCCTTTTTTTTTTTTTTTTTTTTGCCTTAATGCATTGACTACAACTTGACACTCAGTTGAATAAGAGTGATGAGATCAAACCTCCTTGACTTATTTTTGATATATAGAATGTAATGTTAACTGTAAGGTTCTTGCAGAGTGCTAGACCACTTTATCAAGTTGAAGAAGTTCCCCACTCTTCCTAGTTTTCTGAAATTTTATTATGAATAGGCGTTGAATTCTGTCAAATGCTTTTTCTGTATCAACTGATATGATCATATGATTGTTCTTCTTTAGCTTATTAATATAATGGATCACATCAATTGATTTACAGATACAGCCTTGGAGTAATCCTCACTTAATCATGGTATATAATTCTTTGTGTACATTGCTAAATTTTATATGCCAAAATGTTGTTAAGGATAACTTACCTCAATATCTATGGTCTATAGTTTTCCTGCCCTGTGTGGCTTCAGTATCAGGGTAACACTAGCTTCATAAAATGAATTAGATTATTATTCCTTTCTCTTCCATTTTCTTGAAGATACTGCGTAGAGTTGGTAGTAATTCTTCTTTAAACATTTGGTAGAATTCTCCAGTGAAACCATCTAGGCCAAAGGAATTTTTTAATTATAAATTCAGTTTTCATAAAAGTTATAGTGCTGTTTAAATTTTCTATTTTATTTTGAGTGAATTGTAGCTTTTGTTTTTCAAGGAATTGGCCCAGTTCATCTAAATTCTCCAATGTATGTGTATAGAGTTTTTCATGACATTCTCTTTTTATTAATTCCTTTCTTCTGTTTGCTTTGGGCTTATTTTACTTGTTGTTGTTGTTTTTTTCTTGGTTCTTCATATGGGAGCTTAGACTCTTGATGTGAGACCTTTCCACTTTTTTTATGTAAACATTGGTTTTATAACTTTTCCCTTCAGTACTCTTTTAGCCACATCCCACAAGTTTTGATATATTGTATTTTCATTTGTATTCATTCCATTGTATTTTTTAATTTTTTTAATGTTTATTTTTGAGAGAGAGAGACAGAGCACAAGTGGTGGAGGGACAGAGAGAAAGAGAGAGACAGAATCCTAAGCAGGCTCCAGGCTCTGAGCTGTCAGCACAGAGCCAGCTGCAGGGCTTGAACCCATGAACTGTGAGATCATGACCAGAGCCGAAGTCAGAGGCTTAACTGACTGAGCCATCCAGGTGCTCCAGTTACTGTATATTTTTTTAAATTTCTCCTGAGACTTACTCACTGACACATGGGCAATAAGTAAATAAGTATAAAACAGGAGTGTCTTATTTACTTTCTGATTGTTCAGATATTTTCCTGTTATATTTCAGTTATTGATTTATAGTTTGATTTCATTGTGATCAAAGAACATACTCTGTATGATTTAAATTCTTTTAAATTTATTAAAGTTTGTCTTGTGGGGATACAGGAGTGCTGATGCAAAGGGGCACTTGTACTCCAATGTTTATAGCAGCACTTTCAACAATAGCCAAATTATGGACAGAGCCTAAATGTCCATCAACTGATGAATGGATAAAGAAGATGTGGTTTATATACACGATGGAATACTACTTGGCAATGAGAAAGAATGAAATCTGGCCATCTGTAGCAATGTGGATGGAACTGGAGAGTGTTATGCTGAGATAACTCAGGCAGAGAAAGAGAGATACCATATGTTTCACTCATATGTGGATCCTGAGAAACTTAACAGAGGACCATAGGGGAGGAGAAGGGGGAAAAAAAGTTTCAGAGAGGGAGGAAGACAAACCATAAGAGACTCTTAAATACTGAGAACAAACTGAGGGTTGATGGGGGGTGGAGGAGAAGGGAAAGTGGGTGATGGGCATTGAGGAGGACACCTATTGGGATGAGCACTGGATGTTGTATGGAAACCAATTTGACAATGAATTACATTTAATTAAAAAAAAAAGTTTGTCTTGTGGCCCAAAATATCTTCTGGGATGTTGTGTGTTCCAACGAAACCTCGAAAGAAAGTGTGCTCTGTTGGATATAAATATATCAATTAGATATAAATATAAATCTATAAGTATCAATTAGAGTCTTTGTATGTGCTATGTATTTTTATGTTTTTAATTTGTTTTTAATGTTTATTTATTTTTGAGACAGAGAGAGACAGATCATGAGCAGGGGAGGGGCAGAGAGAGAAGGAGACACAGAATCTGAAGCAGGCTCTAAGCTCCAAGCCATCAGTACAGAGTCCCACGTGGGGCTCGAACTCACAAACCATGAGATCATGACCTGAGCCAAAGTCGGACACTTAACCAACTGAGCCACTCAAGTGCCCCCATATGTGCTATATTGATCAGAGTTAATTTGCAGAGAATAGAATCCACTCTAAGCCCATATTTCTCAAGTAGCATTCTATAGAACCCCAGTCTTCTGCAAAGTGTTTCTTAATGATGTGATTTTGTTACATCACTACTAAACAAAAGGAACATCATATTTGAATTCGGCAGGCCATGTGATGCTACCCTGTGATGCCAGCCTACTCATCAGAGATCTTTCATGCTTCAAACTGATAATCCATAAACTGTCCTGTTCCATTGTGCTTTGTTGATGGCAACAAATTCAATTTTTTTTTAATTTTTTTAATGCTTTTATTTATTTTTGAGAGAGAGAGAGACAGAGTGCTAGTGAGGGATGGGCAGAGAGAGAGGGAGACACAGAATCCAAAGCAGGCTCCAGGCTTCGAGCTGTCAGCACAGAGCCCAACCTGGGGCTGGAACTCACAAACCATGACATAAGATCAAGACCTGAGCCAAAGTCGGACGCCTAACTGACTGAGCCACCCAGGTGTCCCTGTTGATGGCAACAAATTCAAATGCAGTGCTTGCTCCAGCAAAATTGGAGACACTTAGCCACACATGGTGATTTGACAAGTAAAGGTGCCACTTATTTTCAATGGTCATAGGAATCCCAAAACAAACAGAATAAAATTCTTGTTTAAAAATTAAAAAGTCGCATTCAATAAAAAGTCTCAAGAAGCAAGTTATTTAGTAGCAAACTTCACCACTTAAAAAAAAAAGAAAAGTTGTAGGGCACCTGGCTAGCTCGGTCAGTGGAGCGTGTGACTCTTGATCTCAGGGGGTATGAGTTTCAGCCCCACGTTGGGTGTAGAGATTTACTTAAAAATAAAACCTTTTTTTTTAAAGAAAGAAAGAAAAGTTGGATTCTACTTTTAAATAATATGATAAGTTGACTTATAATGACAGGTTACATGAAGCTGAAGAGGTTCTGTAGAATAAACTGAAAAACAACAGCTTCTCCATCCAGGTTGATGAATCTACCTATTTCTTTAATAAATGTCATTCTATAGTATTTGTGAGATTTTAGATGATAGTAAAATTCAAGAAAATTTTTTTCTTGCAAAGAATTATGCCAAAGAAACAATGACCAAGATATAGTCAATGTTTGGTCTTCCTACCTGGAAACAAAAGGTCTGTCTTGAGGGAGCAAAGTTGGCATGATACTAATGATGGCCATCTATGGTTGGCTCCATGAGAAGTTTGGTCCCTCTTGGATAAAAAGAAAGTCCTAACATTCTCACCATACACCATTTTCTTCACACATGGAGATGGTGTTAAAAGTACTGGAGACGAAGAACGTCTGGACAATACAATATTAGTTAACTATTAAATGAAGCTCAGATCACTGAAGAATGCTTTAAAAATTGAGAACCTGGGCGCACTTGGGTGGTTCAGTCGGTTAAGCATCCGACTCTTGGTTTTGGCTCAGGTCATGATCTCACAGTTTGTGAGTTCGAGCCCCATGTTGGGCTCTGTGCTCACAGCATGGAGCCTGCTTGGGTTTCTCTCTCTCCCTCTCTCCCTGCCCCCACCCCCACACACACACACTTCTGTGTGTTCTTTCTCACTTTCTCTCTCTTTCAAAGTAAATAAACATTAAAAAAATTCTTTAATTGAGAACCTGGACAAAGAGCCCCTGAGTCTCCAGCACCACACTGAGATGTGGCAGCTTAAAGAGGAAGAGTTCTCAACAAGATATTTGAATGTCAGGAGTTCGTCAAGGGAACATCAGGCCATATTTTGCAGAGGGTTTTGAAGATGAAGACTGACTACAGAAGCCAGCCTACCAGGCAGACTTTTGTTTTTAATCACATGAATTAGTTGAGGAAATTTCTGCAAAAACCTGGGAAAAATGTTTTTATTTCAAGTAATCAAATTCCTGGATTTTAAAGGAAACCAAACTGCTAGAAAAATCGTGTGGCAAAGAGAACTCTTCGCAAGTTTCTACTGGTACTTTGGCTTGAGAATTAAGGAAGCCAGTAGGTCTCAAGTCTTACTATAATCTACCATGAAGAACTACACAATAAACCTGAATTATATTCTCTGTCCCTTTCAGTACAAGTGTACAACTGGGTAAGGGATGCATCTCTGAGCCATGGACTCAGTTGACACGTTGACTGTGAGAAAGAAGGAAGAATTTATAAATTGCGAAATTGTATATTCAAGATGAGATTTACCAATATCTCCCTAGACTAGTTGTCTATTTCTGTCAAGGAGAAGATGCTGCCATTCAGAAGAAACATTTTTCTCTGTTTCAACTTCTTCCATGTATGAGCAAGATTTTTATTGCTTCATAAATATCAAGAGCATGGACAGAAATCTTCTCATTTCAACTGAAAATGAAATCCATGTGTGTTTATCTCAAGCTCAACCCAGAACTGAGTATTTGCACAGCCAAAAAAAAAAAAAAAAAAAAAAAAAATTGGTTTCACATTAAAGAGATAAGCTTTATTCTGTATTTCTAGTGTCAAAAATAAAACTTTATGGACATATAAGCTGCAAGTGATCCACACATGCACACAATAATTTTGTGATGTCTATACCTGTGTATAGCCTGTATAGCCTGATCAGGTTACTTGTTTAAAAAATGTTTTTGAGGGGCGCCTGGGTGGTTCAGTCGGTTAGCGTCCAACTCTTGATTTCGGCTCAGGTCATGATCTCACGGTCATGAGATCAAGCCTTGAGTCAGGCTCCATGCTGGGTGTGGAGCCTGCTTAAGATTCTCTCTCCCCACTCTCTCTGTCTCTGTCTCTGTCTCTGTCTCTGTCTCTCTCTCTCTGTCATAAATAAATAAATAAATAAATAAATGTTTTTTCAAGGCCAATATGCACGTTAGACCATATTTTCATTCATAACATTGCTTTGGCTTATGTGTTTAGAGGTTTATACTTCAACATTATCAATAAATTTTCGTGTTGGAAATAACATTACTTAAAATCAATTTACAATCTAAATTAAATCTACCAAAACTACCAGTGAAAAAAATAATTTCCATTTTGGTTCAACACAGTTATTTAGCAGAAAATTATTCTCTCTTGCTCTTATTAACGGGAAAGATTAACTACTGTTTTTATGCAGGAAATAATAGCGAAAGTGACATTTTTAGTTTTAAGTAGAAGACTACCCTTGCCCTTACCATATGCTGTATACCATACTTCACTGTGATCTGCAGAGTAGATATTTTCGACAAGACCCTTGAATCTACTTGGATACAGTAAAAACATCAAAATAACTTATTTTAGAGACAAATCTGAAGTTTCCTCTTCCTGTATTACTGACTTACATCAGAGCTGATATCCCTTGTGGGAAGAGGAACCATATAGAAGAGTAGACTAGTACATTAGCCAAAATAAACAGATCCACATGAAAAGATCATTGTCAAAAGAGACTGACAATTATGCCTCAATTATAGATCATGGTAACAATTCCATGAACTGGAAAATAAATCTTTTTTTTTTTTTTTTTTAAGTCTTGAAGGAAGAAGCCTTGGAAATCCTAAGGCACAGGCTGAGAAGCATACAGGTGTAATGTAAGAAAAATAAGTGTACCATGTAAAAAATGGCCTATGTCCTGCCAACGCTTGTTAAGCTCTGATTAACGATAGTGAATGGTCAGGGTTAGTTATATCTTGGCGTGTTTGTCTTGGTACAGACACAGGGGTTCCCTGAGATCTAGAAATTGTTTTAAGCCATTTTGAGAGTAAAGACTGAGAACAGATACGTTAGTTAACTTGATTAAGAGTGGCTTTGTTACGGCATATTAAGTGGCTTAGAGAGTTATGAGACGACTTGACAAAACTGAAAAGGTTGAACTTTCAGGAACCACTTATGTCCAGCAAGAGAATTGCTCTCTCTTCTGTGATAAGATAGCCAGTTCCCAGACTGCAGCACCAACACAAGGGGAAGCTGGGACTGATAATCCTACAACCTCACCTCGCCTGCTGCAATCTATACCACCAAACAGACGCTGGCTCCCTGGCTCTCCAAACCCACTGACCTGCTGGCTGCAGACCGAGCCTTCTGGGAACTGCAGAGAGAACTGCCGCCATGACTGTGCAAGGAAAAAACAACACAACAAGCAGCTTTGCATCTTCTAAGTTTTGTGAAAGTGCACCTGATTGTCAAAACCTAACTCTTCTTTGTAACATGACTGTAAAGGCATTTAGGAAATATCCTTTTTATTCTTCCAGCCCCTTCAGAACATGTGGGATTATTAGTAAAAGGGTGGAATGGGAGCCAAACGTATACCCAGCACAAAGGATCCTTAATGCACTCATCCTACCTAAGGAAGTAGATTTGGAGCGATGTGTGATTTTATTCAGTTTAACTTAATTTCCAGTCCTGAAATGATGAGCTGATAGTGAAAGCAGGGTAATCCAAAGCAATTTGGTCCATAAATCTTCCCTTTTCATGCATTACTTCAGGTAATTTATCCGAAATCCCACATACATGATTTTTAATCATATATATTAGTAATGAATCTTTGGAGTATGACCACCATACTTAGGTAACTTCGACTGTGGTACCCAAACTTAACAGGACATTTTCATTTAGTCAGAAAACATTTCCTGAGCACCCGATCTGTAGCTGATACTGTGTAGACCATCTTTAGTTTTCTATTTCTCACTTGTGTGGATTCCAAACTTAAAATACAGTAAGTCTCCAACTATAACTTTGGCTGGAGATGTGCTGGTTGGTGCTTATTTGCAGAATGGTCCCAAATATTTTGTAGTTTGGTGAATTCTTCACCACCCCCATCAACTTATAGAAGCCAACAAAGACCACAAATGTAAGAGAGAAAAGCAAAGAACATCAACAAGACATCTTGATAAAGGACAAACCAAGAATAAATCAAGAGGTCCCTGTCAACAGAAATTTAAAGCACAAAATTTTATTTTCTTTTTAATCTGTTGCTATAAAGTGTCGGGCATCTTCAGAAACAAAGTGAAGCTGACAGTTTTGTGTTGGCTCACATTTCCCATTACAGACACCTCTCATGGCTGTCCCGAAGCAAAAATAAATTTCCCTTTTTAAGCTTTTGATGATAAAAATCTCATCTGAAGCCTCATAAATGATCCTTTATTATCTATATTAATAATGAATAAATGTCTTTTGAATACCTCTGATCTTTTGCATTAATATCACCAGATGTATTATAGATAACCTTTTGATTTAACAGCACAAACTCTGAAACAATATTAAACACTAAAGGACTGATCTTATGGAGTCACTGAGGTCAGAATTATAAACATTTCTTTCAGTTCTAGGCATCCATTAAGGTGTCACTAACACCTATAAGTATTTATTTTTTGAATGTGTGTGTAAATTGTGCATGTGTGTGTGTGCGTGTGTGAGAGAGAGAGAGAGAGAAAACCCTAGAAACCAAGCTCATAATTTTTTATTTTCTTTACCCTTTTATTTCTCACACATTCCATGTTCCCTCTCCAATTTTTTTCTAGTGTGAATTAAAGATCTCAGTGGAGACAGAATTTAAAGCATTCCCATAACTTTCTGCTTAATTTCTAACCTCCTTTCTTAAATAAAATTCATCTCTTATGAGTTCATTTCCACTTGGAAAAGCTCCAGTTGGAAAGATTCTGTTTCGTATTACAAAAAATGAAAGGATTATGAATGAGGAACAGCTACTCCTTCTTCAGATTTTTTTACTCAACTTCACTGAATACTCTTCTATGACTAAATGCCTCCTTCTTTCCATCCCAGCCTTGTACAGATGAAAGAATGTCAGAGGCTAAGACGGCATAAGTTGCCAGGTCATAGAGCTAATCAAGGCAGAGCCACAACAATAACCCAGCTTCCTGACTCAGACCAGCTTTCTTCATCATATCCAGTTTCAATGCCTTCCATAAGTCTTACTTCTTGTCCTTGGAGCTGGAACACTGAAGATAACAGTCCTGAGTTTGTAGGCTCACTCTGGGAATGGAGGGCAGGGAAGGGAAGTGGGTAAGACAAAGGAAGAACAGTTACATGTTCCCTCTGGAAACTTGACTCAGTGGCTTGACATCATGCAATTATTTACCATGGAGAAACTTTTTCAGTCACCAGTATGCATATCTAGTAATATAATGCATCACAATATCTGGGAAGCTGATCTCTCAGTAAGAAAGTGATTTGTGTAGGGTGCCTGGGTGGCTTGGTCAGTTAAAGCAACCAACTCTTGATTTCAGCTCAGGTCATGATCTCACAAACTGTGAGATGAGCCCCGCATCTGGCTCTGCACTGTCAGCATAGAGCCTGCTTGGGATTCCCTCTCTCCCATTGTCTCTGCCCCTCCACTGCTCATGCCTGTTCTCTTTCTCTCTCTCTCAAAATAAATAAACATTAAGAAAAAGAAAGCGATTATGGATTTGGAATGAAGTAAGAAAGCATAGATGGCCTTGACACAGACTCCTTCTCTGTCTTTTCATACTTTCCCTCTTCCTACCCTAAAGTCCCAGAAAAGGACCAGAATTCAGAGTAAATTTACCTCAAAATAAATCTAAACCCATGTATTACCTCTTTCAAGACTATCTGCTTTCTTTAATTTTGTAAATAAACTATTTTAGAATGAATTTAGATTTACAGAAAGTTGTGAAGGTACTTATATTAATTAAGATTCTCCAGATAAACAGAACCAATAAGATAGATGATAGATAGATAGGTAGATAGATAGAAGAAAGAAAGGAAGAAAGAAAGAAAGAAAGAAAGAAAGAAAGAAAGAAAGAAAGAAAGAGGCAATCTGCTTTACTGGAAGCCCACCACTGATTTAAATGTTAATCTCATCCAAAACACCCTCACAGAAACATCTAGAATAATGTTTGACCAAACATCTTGCACCCCATAGCCCAACCAAGTCCCCAAATGCGAACATCTTATATTAGTAAGGTATATTTACTATAATTGATAAGCCAATCAATTATTAACATTATTATTAACCAGACTATACTCCATAGTTTATTCACATGCTCTTAGCTTTTATCCAATGTCCTTTTCTATTCCAAGGTTCCATCCAAGATGCCACATTACATTTGGTAATCATAACTTCCTTTGCATCTCTTGGCTTTGACAGTTTCTCAGGCTTTCCTTATTTTTGATGATCTTGCAAGCACCCTCTTCTTTCCTAACTCCTCTTCCATTGTCTTTTGTTACATCTGCCTTACCCCCACAAATTCAGCCTCATGAAATCTTTCCAATTCTATGAGGCTTATCTCAAAATCAATGTCTTCATGAAATCTTGAATAGAAATTGAATTCTTCCTGCTCTGAATTATCACATAATCTTGTCTGTGTCTGTTTCTCACTTAATACTCTGCATCATAATAAAGTTATTTGGGTTTGCCAAGTTGACAGTTTACATGAAGCCAACACAAAACTTACTAGGAACAGTGACAACACTTCGGTATCTTGCCATGTGAGCACATCCTTTCCATCAATGTGGGTTGTTTGCCCTATAGGGACTTAAGAGACTCAGAAGTGACTTTGGACCTGGGTAAAGTGTGAAGACCAAGTCCATGTGAGCAGTTCAGCCTTTATTCTATTGTTGTTTCTTTAATCCCTGTCCTCTAGCATGTTTTCTTTCATTAGGGAGTGAAAGGAGTTCTGACTTTTTGGCCTTTACCACTTCTTTCTGACCAATATGCTGCATGACTGTTCCTTCTAATAGGTGTTGTTGGGTTTGCTTTGCTGCTTCCCATGGTTCCCTCCCTTTCCCCACATTAAACTGAATTTTCTGGGTAATGGCACAGTCACCAGCAGCCTTAAAGCTCTCCAGCCTGTCTACCTCACTCCGCTCACCCTGCCATGTTCCCAGTGGGACTTCGGCGGAATTAGCCACATAGGAGCTCAGAAGTGAGGCTTAATCCACACAAACAAAACCGAAAAAGGAGAATTGGTTCAGTTAGACAGACCAGGTCCTCAATCTTTATGTCTAATAAAAGACCACAATTAAGTGGGCCACAATTGTAGCTTGCTGACCAGAAATGCCCAAACCTGTTGGACACCTGAAGAGTTCTTATATCTATACATAAAGCCATTAGTATAAACTCAGTTGGTTAATACTTTGCTTATACCACATGCCAAGGTTATACAGATACTTCAAAAAAAAACTTCAGATGAAAATCTGGGGGTGAATGTAGAGGTGGCTCTAAATGAGCTGCATGTTAAGTGGAAAAGAGGAAGTTCTGAAAGCTACCTCCCACTATAATTAATCTAGAGATATGAGATGAGCACTTAAAGAATAGATTGAGAGGTGGGCATAGAATGATCAGCTAGGCTCAAAAAAAAAAAAAAGTGCTATGTGATTCCTGTGCACAGAGCTGAAGCTACACAAGGCAAAGGCTGACCCTAATAATCATCACAAAGTTTGGTCCTAAGGTTAAGCTCTACTTGGGAGAGTGTTAGCCAGAGCATCTGCAACTAGTGTGGTTCAATTTGTGGGTACAAATAGTCAGCAAGGATATGTCCCAAGTGTCAAGTCTAAGATAGAAATATGAGGCCAAAAAGTAAGAAACAAGCCTTCAGCCAAAAGAAAAAAGTGAACCTTGATCCATACCTTGTACCATAAACAAAAATTAACTCAAAAAAGATCATAGACCTACATGTAAAGCCTAAAACTGTAAAACTTCTAGAAGAAAATATAGGACAAAATATTTGTGACCTTGAGTTAGGAAAAAAAATTTTAGACATGACACCAAATGTATATCCATAAAAGAACAAATTGATATATTGGCATTCATTAAAAGTAAAAATGTCTGCTCATCAAAAGGTACTGCTTAGACAGCAAAGACAAATCAGAGTTTGGATGAAAATCTTTGCAAAGCATATATCTAATAGAAGATGTATATCCAGAATATATAAAAAAATCTCAAAACTCAACAAGAAGAAAACAGCCCACTTAAAAAATGGGCAAAAGATTTGAACAGACACTTTATCAAAGAAAATACATAGCTGGCAAATTAGCGCATGAAAAAATGCTTACATAATTACTTTTTAAGGACAGACAAATTAAAGCCACAATGAGATCCTACTATTAGAATGGCTAAAATTAAAAAGATTGACTGTATCAAGTATTGGTGAGAATATAGAGGCACTGGAACGCTTACCCACTATTGGTGGAGATGTAAAATGACACAACCACTTTCAAAAACATTTTGGCAATTTCTTAAAAATTTAGATTTACCATGAGGTCCAGTCATTCCAATCCTAGGCATTATCCCAAGAGAAAATGAAATATATATCTATACAAAGATTTATATAAGGCTATTCATAGAACATTATTTTTAATAGCCAAACACTGGAAACGATCCAAATTTCTATCAACAAGGAAAACGATCAAACAAATTGCTGTGTGCTCATACCATGCAATACAACTCAGCGATAAAAAGAAATCCACCATTGGTAAAAGCACCAACATGAATGTATCACAACATAATTAGGCCAAAAACTCAGACAAAACAGAATACATTCTGCATGATTCCATTTATATCCATTCTATCTAGAAGACACTTCAGAAGCACTACTGAACAGACCATATGATTGCTAAGTTTCCCTTCATGACCCTTCTTTCAAGAATATTGATTGGCACTGTAGACCAAAAATAGACCTGGGTCTCCTAACACTTACAGCCTACAGAGGAAGATAAGTAAATGACTGGATGGATCATCACAAACTGGTGAAGCTATAAAGAATTGTCACCTGGTGTCAGTTGGTCACCTCCTCAGGAGCTTCCCAGGTGTGATCTGAAACTGGCACCCATTCTCAAAGGGCAAAGAATGAGAGACCAAAGAAAGAGGCAGGTACTCCAGACTGGTAGGTGGCAAGTTTCATAAACAAAGAAATTTACCTACATGCTTATCTTGGGCGGCTGCAAGATGAGTAGATCTCCACACTCACTTGCCAGAATCTTAAAAGTTTACATAGAGATTTTAACCAGGTTCAATCACATATACCATCCAGATGACCTCAACACCACATCACTATCTCAAAGCTGTGTCCTTGGGGGCTAAGCTTCTGGAAGTGCAGAAGGCAAGCTGAGTGCACATTCCAAGGACAGTGGAGGGAGTGAAGAGCCTCTGATTGTTTGGGGTCCAGCTGGCAGGTCCATGGGCAGTCACTTCTCTGAATGACCTCCCCAGCACCCCACCCCATGACCTGGCCTTACAATCTCATATGCCCACCCCTTCACAATGTGCCCTGAGAAAATAGCAAGGGGATATATTAGCATAGAAGTGACTTCTTTGTAGCTGGCTGCAGTGGAGGCAGATGCCACAGCAAAAGTACAAGTACATACAAGAAAAAATAAAGATTAAGACAATGATTCCCAAAATCAGTGACAGTATTCTCCACCAAAAGGCCCATGATCTGGACCACTGATTTATTAAGTCCCTGAGGCAAGAGGTCAGGATGACTCAGGGTGTTCACGTGTGCCCTCATGTGACTTACTAAAGAAGATACTCATCAGGTATAAACACAAAACATTCAGTTTAGGTAATGGCACAGATGTCTCCTTGCAAGGCAGTAATGATGTCCAGGCCATTCTATTTTGGAGGACAGCTTTTCTCATTAGAAACATTCTAGCATTCAGCAAGGATAGGCATTGTTGGCTATCATTCAAGGCTTGCAGAGGGCTTCTATGTGTGCTATAACATAGCACAATGGAAGTCAATGGAAGGAAAAGAGACAAAAGCCAAATAATCCTACCAGTGGAAAACAGAACATGCCCACATGGCCTTGAGGAGAGGGAGATTGGCTGTTTTAGGAACTTGACCTGGTTGTAACATACCATACATGTTACCTGGAAAAGGCTGCACTGTCAGGTATAAGAAGAGGGATTGGGGGAAAGATATGCCATACCAGGACCCTCACTCTCTCCCCTTTTCCAATGATTCATGTTTCATTTCAGATAATGGATGTATCACCAGGTTCATCTTGCAGTAAGGACAAGATCCCAGGGGAGACTGACTAGTTGCACTGCACCCAGGGGTGTGAAGTAACTCACTCATCCAGGGAGATGTCCCATTGCAAATTCTGATAGATAACTCCCTTTCCAGTTGGTGATGGACTTGGTGTTCTCAGCAGCATAGTACACTGACCCACAGTGATAGTTGGAACAATGGCTGTTTCCTGGGACTTCCATACCTATATGGTATTAGGTGTCTGGTATATGGGGGCACAGACCCTACTGGTTGACCAGTCAAATGTACTAAAGCCTGGGACATTACTGTAGTTCACCCAGCCAAGGCAGTTTTACCTGTTAGTAATTTAATCTGCTGCTTTAATATTTCACTTTTTCTTTCTACCAATCCTGTTACTCACAGGTTATAGAGGAGATATAACCTGTATTCAATGTCAGGTTCTTTTGTCCAGTTTCATACATTATGGCCTTTGAAATGTGTCCCCCCATCACTGTCTCATTTGTGAGGGTATCTACACAAGGTACTCAGCTTCTCTAATCCCCTAATGGTTGCAGCCTAGTTTGCACAATGACAGAGGAAAACAGGTTAGTCCATACCCAGTGTCTACACAAACCAGGGCATATTTAGAACCCTCACCTGGAGAGAAAGGGCCAACATAATCAATTTACTAATCACTCACTGGGTAGGAACTCTGGTGGATGGCCCCAAACTCCTTTGGCAGTTACCTTGGGTGTTATTTAGAAAACACAGGGCATGCTATTATTGCTTAACCAAGTCACTGTGCTCACTGTGCTTCAAGAGCAATCTGGCATCCTTGGCAACCCCCCATCCCATCTGGGCTAAATGGTAGCTACTCTTTCTGTGCACCCAATTTGCTGTATCTACTGAAGGATAAGTTGCTAAGGCTCATACCTAAATTACGGCATCAGCTTTGGGAATTCCAGGCGGTGTCAATGTCTCTTGAGCCAAGACAAGAAAAACAATGGAGACTGCCTCAGGTTCTTATAGGTAGACCCAAATGTCTTTCCATGTATCCTGATCCTTCAGGAGCTTATTGATGACCATCCACCCATTGGCTTGCCATTATCTGAGCCACAGAATTTTTTTTTTCAACGTTTATTTATTTTTGGGACAGAGAGAGACAGAGCATGAACGGGGGAGGAGCAGAGAGAGAGGGAGACACAGAATCGGAAACAAGCTCCAGGCTCCGAGCCATCAGCCCAGAGCCTGACGCGGGACTTGAACTCACAGACCTCGAGATCGTGACCTGGCTGAAGTCGGACGCTTAACCCACTGCACCACCCAGGCGCCCCTGAGCCACAGAATTAATACCTTGGCTCATATGACATCCCAGCTGTCAGTGCAAAGGGTTAATGGCCAGGACTCATGCGATGACCAGCCAACTAAACTCCACTCTGAGTCCAGCCCATTGGCTGCCAAGGTTTATCCCTTCCTCTGAGGTCCCACACGGAGAAGCACTTTCTACACTGCAGGAACTGTTAGGTTTCTGCTCCCTTCCAGAGCTGGGGCCAAAATCCTGGGGGCACTCTCTCCTGCTGTCTCTGCCACAGTGCCTGACCCATACTTTCCTGAGTCACAGCCACATCTAACTCAAATAGTAGCCCTGCTTAGGAGATATCCAGAGCTTTAATCTGTTTCATTAGTATTTTTTTCCTTCTCAAAGGCAGCTTACTGCTCTGATTGTCAGTCCCACATATTCCCTTTGCTTACTAGACAGCATAAGGGGTAGAGGCACTGTGCCAAGTGGGGAATAAAATGCTTCCCAAACCCCCAAATCCCTATAAAGTCTTGCACCACCTTCATGTTCTTAGGAGCTGGATAGGCTTGCACCTTATCAATCACAGCTTCTGAGACAATTAGCTTCTTACCCTACCAGACAACTTCTGAAACCTTACAGTAGTGACTGGGCCTTGAATTTTCTGTGGTTTTAACTGCCCATCCTTCCCTTGCAAATGTTCCAGCAAACTCTGCAGAGTGTCCTGCAGCAAAGTCAAGTATTCACATGTTAACATTACATCATCAATGTAATGGGCCCATTTTACTAGGGTGGGGGAAAATCAGGACAGGTCACATACTACCATCCTATGACAGATGGTGGGGCTGTGCAGGTAGCCTTGGGAAAGCATTTGAAACGTCCATTATTGTCTCTCCAACAGGAAGACAGATTGTTCTTGAGACTCAGTGACCAGGGGTATCCTGAAAAAATCTTTTGCTAAAGCCAGCACAGCACAGGATTCTCTTAGTATTATGGCCAAGGTATTAAGATGGTGGCAATGTTGGGCACAGCTGCATGGATGGGGCCCCACCCTGTTCAATTCTCAGTTCCACTGTCATCCACCACTGGCCATCTGGCTTTATACCCAGCCATACTGATTGTTGAAACTACCAGGGGTAGGGCGTACAATACCCATCTGGTAGAGTTCTTGAATAGTTTCTCCTATCCCCTTATGCCCCTTGGCCATTTATATAGTTTGACAATTACCATTCTTCACTCAGTGGCAGGTTTACAGACTCCCTGTTGGCACTTACCTTCTTCATTGGTTTGATTATTCTAACCCAGAGGCAGACTTCACCAATAAGAGGTTTGTAGAATTTTGCCTTATGGGATATCAATGTCTAATATGTTCTCTGGTATTGGAGAGTTAAAAGCCTCATATTCTTGGGACCCCTGGGTAGCTCAATTGGTTGAGCTTCTGACCCTTGATTTCAGCTCAGGTCATGATCCCAGGGTCACGGGAATCGAGCTCCACATGAGGCTCCATGCTAAGCATGGAGCCTGCTTCAGATTTTCTCTCCCTTTCCATCTGCCCCTCTCCCCTGCTTGTGCTCTCATTCTGTCTCTAAAGTAAAAAACGATAAATTTAAAAAAAACTCATGTTCTTGGAGTTGGGAAGAGAAGGCCCAATTTGCATTGTCATAAGACCTTCCTGAACATAACTGTTTGCTCTCCATAACCATTGATGGTGTTGAGGAGGCCAGGAAATTTAAAAGTATCACCATGTATTAGAGTACATTCAACTCCAGTATCCACCAGAGCCATCACCCCTTGTTTATTTCTGGAGGACCAATGAATAGTGAGCCGGTCATGAGACTTCCGATCACTCCCAATGGCCCTCACCTGGAGGTACTCTTGGCCTGCATCCTGTCTCTGGGACATGGGAGGCACCCAGCCTAACAGGACTGTGTCCTTGAGGCCTCTGCTGTATCAGATGGGGTACCAGGGATGCTAGGAGCATATGGGGCAGATCTGAACTGTTGCTCAAGTTTTAAGGCTTTCCACAGCTTGACCAACATAATGTTAGCTTGTCAGTCTATCTCTTCAGGTGGGGTCCCCACAGTAATGAAGTCAAACCACATCTGCTTTCAAGTTACTTTTCTGCATACTTTATAGCCAACTGGATTAGTCTTTTGGCTTCCCAAGCTCCCTCTCAATCACAAGCCTTTTGAACATCCCATACCCCAGATTTGCCAGCTTTATGCAGATCTGCAATGGATTCTTCACCATCATAAATATCTTGTATCACAATTGGGCTTAGCATAGATATCAACATCCCATATCATGTGCTGGGGCAGATTGGATAATATTAGCTCTGATTCCTGTAGTGAATGTGGCCCAATCAGGGCCTTGAAAGACAGGGGCACAGATTTCCTGTCTCATTCCCAACTCCCTAAGAATTTGTTGTACACCCTCTATAGATTTCCAGGGTCACATATGCCCAGAGAGTTCCCCTTCATTGTGCCAAAACTCTTCGTAAGGTAGAATGGTCCAATTTCTGAGGGAGTGAGTACCATGAAGCCCCTAAGTACCATGCAGATGCTGCCAGAGGCAGGTTGTGAGGTGATGTTGCTCATCTTCTCTGTCCCCTGGTAAGAGAAAAGCCATCACTTCCTGGATTTCATAGCCACAAGCCTGGATACTCTCCCTGGCCTTTTGCTGGAACTTGGCAGCTATATCAGTAAGTTCAGTGGGAGTATATTCTCTCACCAGGTACATTTCATCAAGTGGAAGCTGCCCCACTGGCTAGGGTTACTGTTGCTGTGTTTTTACTTTCTTTTTTATCAGGGGTCAGTGACCATGGGATGTTTCATCCATATCATGGTCCATCACCTTAACATCCTCCTCTTTGTTCTCATCACTTTCCCAAGGATTCTATGCACAGTTTCTCACACACACACACACACACACACACACACACATTAAAGCAGGCAGTATTTCCAGGATGCTGGCCCACCCATTTATTCACATAGGGGTCCACAAGAATCCAACCTAAGGACAACATTTCTCAACACAGAGGTCATGGCCAAGTTGGGATTTCCCCTGCAAATGCCTCTTTCCTGAAACCCATTTCTTTGATACCCTGGATGGATCACCAACTATTGGTTCACAGCCTCCATTGTGTGAAAACAGAATGGGCCAAAATCTTTGGGATGCAGCAAAAGCTGTTCTAAGAGGGATGTTCATAGCAATACAGGTCTATCTCAAGAAGCAAGAAAAATCTCAAATAACTAACAGAACCTTACACCTTAAGGAGCTAGAAAAAGAAGAAAAAGCAAAACCCAAAACCAGTAGAAATAAGGAAATAATAAATATTAAAGCAGAAATAAACAAAATAGAAACAAACAACAACAACACCAAAACAATAGAACAGATCAGTGAAACCAGGAGGTGGTTCTTTGCAAAGATTAACAAAATTGATAAACCTTCAGCCAGACTCATCAGAAGAGAGAGAGAGAGAGAGAGAGAGGACTTAAGTACACAAAATCATAAATAAAAGAGGAGAAATAGCAATGAACACCACAGAAATACAAAAGTTTACAAGAGAATATTATGGAAAATTATATGCCAAAAAAACAGGACAACCTAGAAGAAATGGATAAATTTCTAGAAACATAACCTCATAATACTGAATCAGGAAGAAATAGAAAATTTGAGCACCAATTACCAGCAATGAAATTGAATCAGTCATTGAAAAACTCCCAAAACCAAAAGTACGAGACCAGATGACTTCACAGTGAATTCTACTGAACACTTTAAAAAAGAGTTAATATTTATTCTTCAAAAACTATTAAAAAAAGAGAAAAGGAAGGAAAGCTTCCAAATTTATTATATGAGGCCAGCATTACCCTGATATTAAAACCAGATAAAGACACTGAAAAAAGAACTACAGGCCAATATCTCTGATGAACATAGATGCAAAACTCCCCAACAAAATATTAGCAAACCAAATCCAACAATACATTTAAAAACTCATTCATCACAATAAAGTATGATTTATACCTGGGTTGCAAGAGTGATTCTGTATTCACAAATTAATCAGTGTGATACATCACATCAACAAGAGAAAGGATAAAAACTATATGATTCTTTCAAAAGATGTAGAAAAAAGCATTTGACAATATACAACATCCATTAATGATAAAAACTCACAACAAAGTAGGTTTAAAGGGAACATACATCAACATAATAAAGACATCTATGAAAAACCCACAGCTAACATCATACTCATTGGGGAAAAACTGAGAGGCTTTCCCCTAAGATCAGGAACAAAGCAAGGATGTCCCCTCTCACCACTTTTATTCAACATAGTACTAGATGTTCTAGCTACAGCAATCAGACAAGAAAAAGAAATAAAAGTCATCCAACTTGGTAAGGAAGAAGTAAAACTTTCACTATTTACAGATGACATGATATTTTAGAAACCCCTACAGACTCCACCAAAACTACTATAACTGCTAAATGAATCCAGAAAGGTTTCAGGATACAAAATCAATACACAGAAATCTGTTGCATTTATATACATTAATAATGAAGTAGCAGAAAGAGAAATGAAGAAAACAATCCTATTTACAATTGCACCAAAAGGAATAAAATACCTAGGAATTAACTTAACTAAGGAGGTGACAGACCTGTAACCTGAAACTATAAAAACACTGATGAAAAAAATTGAAGACAACACAAATGGAAACATATTCCCTGCTCATGGATTGGAAGAACAAATACTGTTAAAACTGTCCACACTACCCAAAGCAGGACATAGGTTTTTATGCAGTCCCTATGAAAATACCAAGAGTATTTTTCACAGAACTAGAACAAACCATCTTAAAATCTGTCCAGAACCACAAAAGATCCCAAATAGCCAAAGAAACCTTGGAAAAGAACAAATCTGGAGGTATTACAATCCTAGATTTCAAGATATACTACAAAGCTGTAGTGATCAAAACAGCATGGTACTGGCACAAAAAAAAGCCACATAGATCAGTGAAACAAAATAGAGACCTCAGAAAAAAAAAGCCACAATGATATGGCCAATTGATCTTCAACAAAGAAGGTAAGAACATGCAATGAGTAAAAGACAGTCTCTTCAACAAATGGTGCTGGGAAAACTAGACAGCTACCTGAAAAAAAAAAAAAATGAAACCAGAACACTTTCTTAAACCAAGTATGAAAATAAGCTCAAAATGGATTAAGGACCTAAATGTGAGACCTGAAACCATAAAACTCCTAGAAGAGACCACAGGCAGTAATTTCTCTGACACTGACCATAAAAAACATTTTTCTAGATACGTATCCTGAGGCAAAGAAAACAAAAGAAAAAATAAACTATTGGGACTTCATCATATAAAAAGTTTCTGCACAGCAAAGAAAACAATCAACAAAACTAAAAGATAACCTATGGAATGGGAGAAGATATTTGCAAATGACATATCCAATAAAGGCTTAGTATACAAAATATATGAAGAATGTCTAAAACTCAACACCAAAAGAAACAAATAATCCAATTTAAAATGGGCAAAAGACATGAATGAATATTTCTCCAAAGAAGACCTACAGATGGCCAACAGACACATGAAAAAAAAAATGCTCAATATCATTCAGGGTATCAGGAAAATGCAAATCAAAATTATAGTGAGGTATCACTTCACACCTGTCAGAATGGCTAAGATCAAAAACACAAGAAACAACAAGTGTTAGTGAGGATGTGAAGAAAAAGGAAACTTCATGTTCTGTTGGTGAGAATACAGCCACTGTGGAAAACAGTATAGCAACTCCTCAAAAAATTAAAAATATAATTACCATATGATCCAGTAATTCCACTACTGGATATTTACCCAAAGAATACATAAACACTTATTTATTTATTTATTTATTTATTTATTTTTCTTAAATATGATATTTATTGTCAAATTGGTTTCCATACAACACCCAGTGCTCATCCCAACAGGTGCCCTCCTCAATACCCATCACCCTCCACCCCCCATCAACCCTCACTTTGTTCTCAGTTTTTAAGAGTCTCTTATGCTTTGGCTCTCTCCCACTCTAACCTCTTTTTTTTTTTTTTCTATTTTCCTTCCCCTCCCCCATGGGTTCCTATTAAGTTTCTCAGGATCCACATAAGAGTGAACACATATGGTATCTGTCTTTCTCTGTATGGCTTATTTCACTTAGCATCACACTCTCCAGTTCCATCCACATTGCTACAAAGGGCCAGATTTCATTCTTTCTCATTGCCACGTAGTACTCCATTGTGTATATAAACCACAATTTCTTTATCCATTCATCAGTTGATGGACATTTAGGCTCTTTCCATAATTTGGCTATTGTTGAGAGTGCTGCTATAAACATTGGGGTACAAGTGCCCCTATGCATCAGGACTCCTGTATCCCTTGGATAAATTCCTAGCAGTGCTACTGCTGGGTCATAGGGTAGGTCTATTTTTAATTTTTTGAGGAACCTCCTCACTGTTTTCCAGAGTGGCTGCACCAGTTTGCATTCCCACCAACAGCGCAAGAGGGTTCCCATTTCTCCACATCCTCTCCAGCATCTGTAGTCTCCTGATTTGTTCATTTTAGCCACTCTGACTGGCGTGAGGTGATACCTGAGTGTGGTTTTGATTTGTATTTCCCTGATGAGGAGCGATGTTGAGCATCTTTTCATGTGCCTGTTGTCCATCTGGATGTCTTCTTTAGAGAAGTGTCTATTCATGTTTTCTGTCCATTTCTTCACTGGATTATTTGTTTTTTGGTTGGGGAGTTTGGTGAGCTCTTTATAGATTTTGGATACTAGCCCTTTGTCTGATAAAAAGATATATGCACCCCTATGTTTATGCAGCATTGTTTAAAAACGCCAGATTGTGGAAGCAGACCAAGTGTCTACTTTTCTATCATTGATAGATGAATGGATAAAGAAAATGTAATATATATACACAATAGAATATTATTTATCCATAAAAAGGAATGATATCTTGCCATTTGCAACATGGATGGAGCTGAAGAGTATAATGCTAAGTGAAATAAGTCAGAGAAGTCAAATGTCATATGATGTCACTCATGTGTGGAATTTAAGAAACAAAACAAATGAGCAGGGGTGCCTGGGTGGCTCAGTCAGTTAAGTGGCGGACTCTTGGTTTCAGTTCCAGTCATGATCTCACAGTTTGTGAGTTCAAGCTCTGCAATGGGCTTCACACTGACATCATGGGGCCTGCTTGGGATTCTCTCTCCCTCTCCCTCTCTCTGTGCCCTTTCCCTGATTGCATTCTCTCTCTCTCTCTCTCTTTCTCTCTCTCTCTCTCTCTCTCAAAATAAATAAATAAATACACTTTTAAAAAACAAGCAAAGAAAAAAAGAGACGAACCAAAAACACAGACTTTCAACTCTAGAGGAACAAATTGATGGCTACCAGAAGGGAAGTGGGTGAAATAGGTGGAAGGGATTAATCAAGATGAGCACTAAGTAATATATAGAATTATTGAATCACTATACTGTACACCTGAAACTAATATAGGACTGTTTTTTAACTACACTGGAATTAAAATTTTTAAACAAAGTACAAAAAAAAAAAAAAAAGAAACAAAGAAAGAAAGAAAGCTCACCAATAAGAAAATAATCAAAGGCAGACCAAACACCCTAACAGCTCACCAAAGATACAAATGGCAAATAGCATATGTAAAGATGCTCAGCATTATATATCAGTAGGGGATTTCAAATTAAAACAACAATGAGATACCACTACCCATCTATTAGAATGGCCAAAATCCAACACACTGATGAGGGTGTGGAGCAACAAGAATCCTCATTTGTTGCTACTGGGAATGAAAAATAGTACAGCCAGTTCAGAAGACAGTTGGGCAATTTCTTACAAAGCTAAATATACTCTTACCACACCATCCAGCAATCATGCCTCTTGGTGTTTACTCAAAGAAGTTGAAAACTCACATCTACACAAACGCCTGCATACAAATCTTTAGAGCAGCTTTATTCATCTTTGCCAAAACTTGAAGCAACCAAGATGGTCATCCTTCAATCGGTGAATGGATAAATAAACTGTTGCATGCAGACCATAAAATATTTTTCAGCACTTCAAAAAATGAGCTATCAAGCCATGAACAGACATGGAGGAACCTTAAATGCATATTACTGAGTGAAAGAAGCCAATCTGAAAAGGCTACATCCCATATGATTCCAACTATATGACAATCTGGAAAAGGCAAAATTGCAGAGAAGGTAAAAGGACCAATGACTGTCCTTGTTAGTGGGGAGGGAGGGATGGATAGAGAAAAGATTTTCAAGACAGTGAAACTGTTCTGTATGATATTATAATGGTATATCCGTATTATTATACATTTACCAAAACACATGGAATATGCAACACCAAGAGTGGACCCAAATTTAAAGCATAGGCTTTGGGATTATGATGGGCTATTGTAAGGTCATTGATTATAAATGTACCATTCCAGTGGGAGATGTCCATAAGGAGGATGTGATCAATGAAGATATAGGTAGATTCACCTGTGCGGGAGCGGGAAGTTGATGAAATGTTCATATGTGAAATGGCAAGAATTCTTTTTATAATAGGGTATTATAGATAGGTTCTCCAGCCTTCAATATTTAATAGAAAAAAACACCCATGAGGGGTCTGAAAACAGTCATATCTGCATTCTAGGGCCATGAGAATGAAGTTCCAAACTAAATATAATCTAAATCACTATCCTGACTCAAGACTTTGTCTTTTCCACATAGTAAGTGAGGCAAAAGTGCAGGCCTCAAGAGTATTATTTTGTAAAATAGGGCATTTATGGCTTCAGTAATTGGAAGTTATTGAAGGCTTGTGAAAAGGAAATAAAGGTGTTTAAGTGGTTTAAGTGGGGAGTGGGGTTGGCATGCACACGTATGTATGTAGGTATTTCAACAAATAAATCTAGCCTTTGCTGGCAAAAAAAAAAAAGTATTTTAATTACCAGACATTACAGAGCTATCATTTTTACAACTGCCATTTAAGAACAGAGGAGTCACATTCCCTTGATGGCCTGTGAGATACTGAGGGGGAGGGCTTACTCTTTTAGATCATAAGAGGACCTTTTGATTCATTCTCACCCTCCTTGGGCAGTCTTTAAACTCTACTGTTTTCCAAGGCTCACTGGCTCTCACTGATACACATTCACATGCACATATAATCCAAAGATTAGGCACCTTTCTGCATAAATGTGTAGACGCTATTTAATAAATCGCTTACTTCCTTTTCCCCAGTCCCCAATCACCTACTATAATTATTTCTTAATGGGCCAACTTTCCACTTTACCATCTGCCTACTGAATATATGTTTGAGGAAACCCATTTGCTCACTGAATTATTTTCATCCTCTTAGATTACAGCATTTCTTCTTCTTCTAATTGCCCTAGTAAGTGTTCCTGATCTTTATGTCACTTCTGATCTGTTTCCTATTCCTGGACTTTGGACTCATGTCTCATTGGGGTGATTTTCATATTTTGAAATGCCATGCAAGAATTTTTAGTCAATGTAAGAAAATACAATATATCATAAGGTTGTACTCTAAAAAGGTGATACACTGAGCTCTTTCCAGTAGATGTCTTTTCTTCTTTCTGAAAACATAGATTCTGAATTTTGAGTGAACATGGAGTAAATAGTAAAATTGTTAAAAAATGGCAATTCTTAGGTCCCATCCACAGAACCCATAATATATATCTGTATATAAGAGGAATCTGCTTTTTAACAAGTATTCCAGGAGATTCTAATACCAGTTAATGGGTCACTCTCAGAGAAAGTCTTCAAAATAAATAAAAACAGTTGGCTGGCATTGCAGGAATTGTAAGTTTCTACCTCAGAAAATTAGAAATAAGAGTTAAGAGAACTTCAAGATTGGTATGCTCCATAATTCCAGAATGTCTTCAAGGACCTAGGTTTCTTCCATCTTTCAACTCTGCCATGTGTGGTCTGATGGATTTATCCTGAGCTAGTTCCCCTCATAGTTGCCAGATGGCTGCCCAGTGCCAGATATCACATCTCACATCCAGAAATCACAACTCCAGAAGAAGCCATGTTTCCCTTTTGCTTCTTCTAAAAAGAATCCTTCTCCAGAAGTATATATAGGAGATCAGTAGACCTACCCTCACACAATTCACTGGCCTGTGGTGGTCTCACATCATCTCTAAGCCAACAGATGGCATGAGAAACAGAACCACTCATTGCCTCAGACTGGTCAGGACCTACGTCACATAAGGGAAGCAGGGAATAAGTAAATCAAATGGAAAAAAAGTCAGAAAGGCCTTAAGGAAGTAATCCTCAATGATCATGGAATATTCTAGCTATTTTCCACAATGTATTTTTCATATAATTCCTCCAGAGTAGACCACTGAAATGTCAATGATAGTAGAAGTCACTGTCAAGATACAATGACAACAAGAAAAGACCATCTAACCTTTGGATTAGGGTATTACCACTCTCCAAAGAGCTCTTGCTGCTCCTACTAAATCCTAGAAGGCCCTCCAAAGTGAAAATTAGCTGCAGCAGATACTCGAGACACAGTGCTGAGTAATCATGTTCACCTGGCATAAAGCCACGGTCACCATGTTAAATGTAATCCACAACACTCCTTCCTTATGGTACAATCTCCAAGCAGAAGAGCAAAGACTAAAAAGGAGATAGCTGACTGCCAGTTTTCACTAAAACAAACAAACAAAAAAATAACAAGTACACCCCCAATGTCTCAGGAACAGTAAACACTGTGGCTAATTGTTTGATTTTAAGAAAGTGAAGGAAATGCAAGCACACCCAATGGGCAGCGTCAGGGGTGGGTGGCCTCTTGGACATCACCCCCTCACCCACCTGCACTCAGGGGAGCAGCCCAAGACCACAGCTGAAGAGGACAGATGAGTAGGTTTCCCAGCATGGGACAGCCACCTGTGAGATCTTTGGTCTGATGCGTTCCACCAGTGACTCCAAGCATCCGCTGAGGAATTGAATCAAGTAGAGCAGATCAAAGTTCAGGTGAGGGACCCTGGAGCACAGTGGCCATGACCTTCATTCCCATCATTCTGCACTGCAGCATGGCCACCTTTTTGGCCTGTCCATCAAGGTCAGCTTCTGTGTTCCCTTCCTCAGCATTTCAAGGTGGACCCATGCCTGGGAGTACGCAGTGTCCGGGCAGCCTTGGAGACCACCCCTGCCTGAGATTGTGGAGCAGTGGCTGACAGTGGGCTCCCGAGCCTGGCTTTGGTCCCCAGCCCACAAACCCCTGGCCTGGCCCCAGCTGCACCCAATGCCCCCTGGCCCTGTTTTCTTGAGTCACTGACAATAAGAAACTAATATTTTACACTTTGTAATCAACCTTTAATGTAAATTCAAACAGAAAAGGAAGCAAAAATGTCCTTAATCTTTGAATGTTTAAACAAGCCTGTGAAAAAAAGAAATTTACTAACCAAATTTCTCACAAATGGAAGCTTTGGTGTCATAAAAACAAAGATGAATGCTATACATAATTTAAAATAAACCAAATTGCAAATTAAATAATTTCACACCAAAATTCATAAATGATCACTTGGGCTAGTCAAGAATACAGACGTATAGATTTCATTTTATTGAGCTCCACAGAAAATTGATTTTGCTTCTCCAAATTAAAGGTTTGCAGCAGCCCTACTTTACGCAAGTCTATAGGCACCATTTTTCCAACAGCTTTGACTCCATGTCTCTGTCACATTTTGGTAATCCTTGCAATATTTCACACTTTTTCATTATTATTACAGTAAAACCTTGGTTTGCGAGCATGATTTGTTCTGGAAAAATGCTTGTAACCCAAAGCACTTGCATATCAAAGTGAATTTCAAGAATCATTGGCTCAGTTGTGATCATGTGACATTCGGTGCCATCTACTACTCCTATCACAAGAGCTCATTGACCAAATGAAAATTTATTAGAAATGTTTGCTTGTCTTGAGGAATACTCACAAAACAAGTTACTCACAGTCCAAGGTTTTACTGTATATTTGTTATGGTGATCTGTGGTCAGTGATTACAACTCACTGAAATCTTAGAGCTCAGTATTTTTTGGCAACAAGGCCATTTTTAATCAAAGGTATGTACATTTTTCAGACGTAATGCTATTGTGCACCTAATAGACTACAATATGGTGTAAAATATAACTTTTATATGCACTGGGAAAGCAAACGTTGATTTGACTTACTTTATTGCAATGTTGACCTTATGGCACTGACTGGTCTGGAAGGGAACCCCAGTATCTCTGAGCTATGCCTGTACAAGACCTTTCTCACTGTGTTGCTGTGGCACCATCAGAACAGCTTGGCATCAGTAAGAGCAAGATGGGCCAGCAGTATGACCAACTCATACCAGTTTTCCCAGGACTGTCTCTGTTTTAAAACTGAAAGTCTCGGGGCACGTGGGTGGCTCAGTCGGTTACACATCTGACTTGGGCTCAGGCCACGATCTCATGGTTCATGGGTTCAAGCCCTGCCTTGGGCTCTGTGCTGACAGCTCGGAGCCTGGAGCCTGGAGCCTGCTTCGGATTCTGTGTCTCCCTCTTTCTCTGCCCCTCCCCTGTTCATGCGCTCTCTCTCTCTCTCTCTCTCTCTCTCTCTCTCTCTCTCTCAAAAATAAATAAGCATTAAAAAAATCTACAAAAATAAAACTCAAGGCCCCAATCAAATGGGGACAGCAAGACCAGACCGTGCCTGTCAAAGTCAGAGAGACGCAAGGAAATTGAAATTGAAGAGCAGACACTCCAAGACCAACAAAGGATGTTAAATAATGTCGAAAGAAATCAACAGATAATTTTCAAAACTCTTAGAGATAATTTGTGGACAATCATGATAAATGGAACATATACCAAAAGAGTCTGAGACCCACAAAAGGACTACTTTTCTAATTAGGGAAATAATGTATTTCAGAAAGCATACAGGCTGGTTATTTCTAACATCATTCAATTCCATTTAACTAAATTCAGGAAGCAATTCTAGTAAAACACTGTCTAACAGACAATTGGTCTCTAGTTAGTGATTACTTGTGAAAATAAACATGTTGTTACTAACAGGTATGAGCCACTACACAAATGAACTGTGAAGACACAATGCTAAACAAAAGAAGCCGGCCACGAAAGGACAGATACTGTATTATTCTTTCAAATTCATAGCTGTTGCTACAGGCTAAATGGAGGGAGGAATGAAGAGTTAATATTTCATGGGTACAGAGTTTCAATGGGGAAGATAAAAAAAGTTCTAGAGACCATGGTGGTTGTGGTTGCACAACATTGAGAATACACTCACCGTAAGCCTTGTCAATTGAAGGAAAGTTAAATAAACACAAAGAGCCTAGATATATTTTCTGGAAAAAAAAGTAGCAACAAATATTTTTCTTATCATGGTATGAATAATATGGTCATTGTCAGTAAAATGCCCCATCAACTGGTTTCTAATCAAATGAGAAAAAAAAAAAGAAAGAAGAAGAAGAGGAAGAAAGAAGAGAGACAAGGTGGAGGGGACACAGGGAGAGATGATTCATTCATTCAATGTAAATAAATTTCACTTAAACTAATAAAATCTATAAAGTCATTTAAGCATGAAAAGGGAAGTGGAGAGTATAGCCATTTAGATACAAAATCATGACTTACAATACGCTGTCCTTTCTAAAGACCACGAGTAAGCCAAAATGTTTTCAAAATTACATTTTCCACATCACCTGAGCTGATATACCAGAGTAATGTAAACTATTATAAATTTGACTTTCAAAGGGGTGTTTCAACCTGTATTTTCCAGTGTGGAAAATTAAGCCAATTCTTCTGAATTGATTAACTGCAGAAAACAAACCTATGGGGGACAAGGATATATTTCCTGACTCTCTAGGCTACCTCTTCAGGGGAATGTATTTTTGATATTCTCTTGGGAAGGAATGATGCAAGGTTGTCATTTAAAAAATCAAACACCACATTTAGTTACAGATGAAAGTTGCCAGACTGTAACCCAATTTTAATTGGGGCATCAGTGCAGTTGCTTTGTGGTTATTCTAAAGGTTGGGGGGGGGGGGGCTTCCTATTTGTTTTGTAATTGTTAGCGGGAGTGACAATATGAACTGTGTCCTGCACAAGGCAAGGCGTAAAGTAGACACGTGACAAATAGTGTTGAAGAAAAGGAAGGGGGGGAGGGAGATTAAGAACAACGTTCAGGAAAGAATCACCACTTTGTTTATATTTCTACTGAGCTCCTCGAGACAGTCAGCCCACAGCCATCCGATGGCTGTCCAGGCTCAGGGGCAAACGGGAATCTTGTTTTCAGCCATCGACACTTTAAACAAATGCCCGCAAACAGTGTTTCAAGGAATAAAGGAAACAAGTGAATGCCCTTATGAGAGATGAAAATGTGGATTATTTCCTAAGAAGCAAGACTGTTTAATGTGCTTTTAACAGGAGCAGAGAGGGAAGGGGGCCCGGCACCACTCGTCTCGTCCTTGTTCAGGTTCCAGCCTGTCCACCACACAGACCTGAATCCTCCGGAGAGTCCCATAAATGTGAACTGGGAAAACTTACTATTTCACGCTCTCTTTCCCTGCCCCTCCCCCAGCCCCTGCCATTACCCTTTCCAATTCTTCCACCAGCCATGGACAGACACTATTTTAATCATCCTCGAAGCGGTTTTGGGCAAGAGGAGTTTGAGGGAGAGGAGGACACAATGCAATAATCAGTCTTAGACAAAGGCAGGGAAGGAAGCGTAGCAGAGAGGACAGAACACAGAGCCTCATCTGTAATGCAGGGCCCGCCGTCCCCAGATGTTACCAAAGCATCAGGATCTCTCCCTGCAAGAAAAATTGGATTAGTCACCGTCTTGTCTCCTAATGGACACACTCTGTGATCTTTAGAGCTTCATTTACTGGGTTAATAGTGCTTTGCCTGAGTTCCTTTGCTATGGAAGGGAAAAAAAAAAAAAAAAAAAACCTGTAAGAAGAAATATTCTGGGTGCCGTCCACAACCACTGACACGAGTAATATCGTATTCATCACAGACAGACCTCGTATCTCATTACTGCTGAAGAGTTTCCCCGGAGGCATCTGAGCTTGGCCAGGCCAGGCCTCTCATGTGGAACCGTTCAGGTATATTGTGAAATGATTTAATGCGATAATAATGTCCACTTTGCGAGATAGATTATGTTTTTCATAGTGGCTGATGGTTAATGAATGATACATTAGCAAACATCACTAAAACGTTATTGGGAAATGCAGATGGAGAGATGGAATTCTTTTTCCTGCTTCTTCTTGGCTTTCTCCCCACGCGGTCCTACCGATGCCCTTCCCCCACTCTGATGCACAAAGATGGAAAGCAAAAGAATTTCCAAGAACCAGAAAACTTAATTTATTTAAAAGGGGAAAAAAAAAATCCCAGCTGTGTGTCCCTGCCTCTCAGCCTCTCCTTACAGAAGGAGGGATGAATACTAAACACATTCAAACATGAGCTGAAATATCTCTTCTTAAATCAAATGAGAATCAATGAAAGTGCGAACCTGAACAAATACATTATATGTTGACCCAGTTTATTAGATGAAGCCGTTTACCCTGATTTGATTTATCTGGCAATACACAGCTCAGCTGTGAAATGAGATAAGCCGAGCCCATACACCTTATTTACTGTATTATCACAGCTCTTGCTAGCACTGCCATGGTTAAGGGTCTGTCAGCATCTCCATTACAAACCCCTGTTTTTAGCTGTAGAGATTCACTCCCAGCCGCTACGTGGCAATGGCAGACCCTAACCCAGAAGCACGGCCTCTGAAAAGATGGATATAATTCCATTTTATTATTCACAGTCTTGCGTTGCTGAGTAACCCAGAGGAACGTGGATGCTCCCGTGTCCCTGAAGCTTGCTCTCACCTGCCGAAGAAGCCAGGCACATCCACACCGTTTTACACTTTGATTTTTCCCTCATCGTCCTTTCCTAGGTGGACATTCCAGTATGTTCTCTTTCTGTTTCCATGTACTTTGGCGTGCAAAAGCATTCGTGTTTGCCGGGGCCCTTCCCCACCCTCGGCAAGTCTTCCTCCACAAGGCAACGAGGGGCTGAGGTCATAGAAGACAGAGAGGAGCACTGTGGGAATAATGGGTGCACCTGCCCAGGGGGCGGGAGAAACCACCCGATATTTTGAGTTTTTCAATGAACATCTATAATCCAGATGCCCAGCTTCAACGAAGTTACAGAATGAGGCAGGGGTAGAGGGAGGCTTCTATCATTAAAGTTTAGTTTAAAGAGGCAACAAAAAAGCATTCTTATCTGTCGGTTTCGTTCTCGTTCCCGAGCATGCAACCCCATGAAACCACATGTGGGTAAGAATCTTCTATGTGACCCTTCGTGACAGCATCTCCGGATTTTGGTGTGTGGCACAATAAGGCACAGCAGAAAGGCGGGCCGGAAGTCCCAGGGAACTCGTGTTCAGCATGAGAGCCCTAGTGAGATCCCTACTGGTCTCAGGTCTGAATGGGGGCATGACCACGGAGCGCAGGGAACAACGGACCCGGGAACCGCAGGGGCTTGTGGGTAACATAGCAGGCTGGCCCCATGCTTTATCCCTGCTCTTTCCTGCAATGCCACTAGAATGGGAGAAAAGGAATAGAATTGGCACAAACCCATTGGAACAAGGAAGACAGGAGAGGCTGCATCTTAAGATGAGCAAGTTTAACCAATTTGGGGGACGCTGGAAAGAGAGTAGTAACTGACTTAACAGAATGGAGGAATCTTCTTTGCCAGTAGAACACCCACAATGCTTCCCCACAGCAGACGAGGGGATACAGAGCTAGTGTCTGAATAGAGTCACCTAGAGACGCTCCGGTATCTGCTCAGAGTGGAGGGTGGGTGACACCATCCTAAAAGCAGGAAGATAATGGAAAGTTTATGGACTGAGTAACAGACCCCCCAGTTCCCTTGCCTCACTCTGCTCCTAAAATGCTGGTGGCCATACACATGTGTGTTCTCAATGCAAGAGTTTTGTTTTTTTGTTTTTTGTTTTAGATTGAATGGAAAATAATAGGGATAGAGTGACACCAACAAAGAGACAAGGCAAAATGCTAAGTCAAGCAAAGCCAAAAACTGAAGAAACTGAAGAAAAAAAAATGTGACCACAGTATACAGCAGGCTCAACAGTGAACAATGTTCACAAGGTTCATGATCAAGAACGATGTAAAAAGTGGTGATTTTAACCAAGTCAGGGAGATGGCGAAAGCGAGGTGTGAAAGGCAGTCTGAGGAAGCCAAGTCTTCATCTACGTAAATGGACAGGTCTCAAATTGGTAGATGAATGAATCACAGTATAAGCATACTTAGAAATGTGTAACTAAGACCCAAAGAAACAGCAAAAAGATTTAAATGTGGTTAATTGTTCAGGAATGGGGAATATGGGAGTCAGGTAGGTAAAAGCTAAAGTTGGGGTAAGGATACTTCTGTCATGACTACTGGAATTAATTCTAAACTTCTTGGTGTTCATAAACTTGTTGAAATATGCAAAAAAGTAAAAATGTAGTAAAAAATAAGATGGGTAGGCTCTGCCTTCCTATTTCGCATTTAGATTTCTCTATGACCCTGAAGGTGGCCCAGCTGTGGGAAATGGGAAGAGCAGGAACAGAAAAATGCCCCCCCATATCCCTCTCCATCTCTGCTCTACCATACCACCCTTCTTTCATTCCTGGAATTCTCGGGACCTCTTCCCATAACATACCCCATCTCCTCAATATAGTCTTTCCCTCTTCTTCTCCCTTCTTCCTGCTCTACTCTCCATTCAAATTATATTCCTCGGGGAACCCTCTGTCACCCTCAGTCAAACACCCTCTTGTCAACTCTCGTATCATCTGAATAACTCTTCTGAGGCCAACTCATAGTGCTTTGATCCATTGGTTCATGGCAAATACTAAGCATTCCCTAAGCAGCAGGGTGTTTATAATTTTTCTCTCTTTAATTCTAATGACCAGCACAGTAGCTGCCCATAGATTGCACTGTAAAACATGCTGAATGAAAGAAAAAAAAAAAGAAAGAAAGAAAGAAAACACAAAATAAGGAATAGATGAGGCTGACATTCTTTTAATGGAGTCTTGATACTCCCAAACTTGAATAAATCCAGAAAGAACCTTTCCTAGGGAAATTTCTCCCTCTCCAGCCATGAAGATCACATGCAATGATTTTCTCGACTCAGTGTTAAGAAATTCCCCTTATGAATCTTCTTATACTATTGATGAAAAATGTAAATTGGCATAGCCATTATGGAAAACAAAATATTAAAAATAGTACTTGCATATAAACCAGCAATCTCATGTCTGGCTATATGCAAAGGAAATGAAATCACTACCCCAAAGAGATATCTACGCTGTCATGTTTTTTGCAACATTATTTGAGATAGCGGAGATATGGAAACAACCTAAGTGTTCATTGACAGACTATAAAATGTGGTGTATAAGAATACTCTTCAGCTTCAAAAAGGAAGGAAATCTTGCCACTTGTGACAATATAGATGAACCTGGATGACATTGTGCTAAGTAAAATAAGCTAGACATAAAAAGACAAACACTGTACTATCTCACTTATATGTAGAATCTAAACAAGTCTAACTCAAAGAAGCAGAGAATGGAATGCTGATTACCAGGGATTGAGAGGGTGGGAGAAATGGGGACGTGTTGTTATAAGATGAATACATTCTGGAAACCTAATGTATAGCATGGTTACCATGTTTGTTTGTTTTTTTAATGTTTATCTTTGAGAGAGAGAGAGAGGGAGAGAACATAAGAGGGGGAGGGGCAGAGAGAGGGGGTGACAGGGGATCTGGAGCAGGCTTTGTGCTGACAGCAGAGAGCCTAACGTAGGGCTCAAACTCACGAACCGTGAGATTATGACCCGAGCCAAAGTCAGATGCTTAACCGACTGAGCCACCCAGGTGTCCCTACCTTGGTGGGTAATTTTATGTGTCAATTTGACTGGCCTCAGGGATGCCCACATAGATGGTAAGACATTATTTCTGGGTGTGCCCATTGGGTGTTTCTGGAAGAAATTAGCACTTGATTCAGTAGACTAAGTGAAGAGCTCCACCTTCATCAATGTGGGTAGGCATTACCCAATCCTTTGGAGACCCAAGAATGGAACAAAAGGTGAAGGAAGAATAAATTCATTCTCTTCTTGTGATGAAATGTCTGTCTTCTCCTTCCCTTCTTTTGGTTCCTGTGCCTTTGGATTCTGGGACTTACCCCAACAGCCCCCTGGCTCTCAGGACTTTGATGTAATGATGGGAATTACACCTTCAGCTTGGTGTAGAGACCCAGAGGCCTTCAGACTCAGACTGAATTTTAACACCTGCTTTCCTGGTTCCACAGTTTGCAGATGACAGATGGTGGTACTTCTCAGCTTCCTTGACTGTATGTAAGCCAATTCCTATAATAAATCTCCCCTCATATATATCTATGTATGTATCCTGTTGGTTCTGATTCTCTGGAGAACCCAACTTATACAGTTACCATAGTTAGTAATAATGTATTCATACTTGAAACTGGCTAAGAGAATAGATCTCAAGTGTTCTCAACCACAAAAAAATAAAATAAAATGATAACCACGTGGGGTGATGCATGTGTTAATTAGCTTGATGGAGGCAATCACTTCACAATATATATGTATACCAAAACATCACATTGTATACTTTAAATGTATACAGTTTTTATTTGTCTATCAAATCATACCTTAATCAAGGTGGTAAAAAAATGCCTCGTAAATATTCAGTATCCTTCCTCAATGGTAAATCATCAATATCACAACTTAAGAAACAAGAAAGAAGGGCGCCTGGGTGGCTCCGTCAGTTAAGCATCTGACTTCATCTCAGGTCACAATCTCATGGTTTGTTGAGTTTGAGCCCTGTGTCAGGCTCTGTGCTGACAGCACTATGGAACCTGCTTGGCATTCTGTGTCTCCCTCTCTCTCTGCCCCTGCCCCGCTCACGCTCTGTCTCTCTCAAAAATAAGTAAACGTTAAAAATATTTTTTTAAAAAAGAAAGAAGCAGCAATAAATACTTAACTGGTAGTATTTCAGAAACTAGTATTCAAATCTATTTTAAACACTTAATAATACGTATAAGCAGCAGTCATATTTTCTATGTCCGGAAGTTAAGTCTTGTCCTGACAATAAATCTCAAAGAACTCATGAAAAAAAGTCACGGATTTGGGGAAAGATGATTTCTTTAGGACCTTATGGGATTCACAGGTTAATTTCACTCAGTGTTCAGATTTCAAGGGGAGAGTCTACCAGTTTTCCAACAATACGCCCAGATCCAGCTGACTTCCTTTTCCCCTGAGGTAGAAGGTAGCATTTGGTTTTGACAATTCTTGGGCCCAGGCCATAACGTTCGAGACCCTGGTATTTTTCAGCTGTTTTCAGCTCAGACCCGGGGTTTGTTTTGAAGCCTCTGTCTTATACCAGCGGAGCTGGCTGTGGGCCAGAGAGTTACTCAGATGTCTAGAGATAACTCTAGAAGAATGAGCTGTCTCTATGCAGATGGTCCTTCAAATTGTATCAAAGCCACATACTTCATTCAAAATTACTTCCAAATTGTTAGGCCATACAGGGAAAGAAATGTGGGGAAAACTCTGGCCTGATAGACAATAAACTATATATATATATATATAACTATATGCATATATATATATATATATCATGACAATACTCAAGTCTACACTTGAGATGAAATCTGGAAGCAAAATGCTGTTAGGCATTCCCTGAATTTAAGACTCAACCATGTGAATATCTGATTAAAGTGGGATGCTTGTCTCCTAGGACACATTCAAATTCCAACACGGTACTTAACCAACACCCAATAACATTTTGTTATTCAAGTTTCCTCGAGTATCATCTTTTAAAATTACATTCTTCTAACACCAAAATGAGCTGTTTCTACATGGGGATGTTTTTCCCCCTTCAATTTACGACAGATATAAATGGTCCAAGTTTATTTCTCACATCTGTTCTGCATACAAGAATCTGCTGTAGTATTTGGATGCTTGGAAATTCAGTCTGGGTTGTTTACACTGGCTGTCCACAAGGCTGTAATACAAATTCAGCTGCGACGTACTATGTAACTATTTTAAAAATAACACGATGCTGGGGAAAGGACCCCACAGCCCTAGTTACTACTCCATTATAGTCACATCACATTCTCTAACTGGGACAGACTGGGCTAGTATTTCACCACAGTTCTCCTTCATATTACAAAAACACCACTTGCTCTGTGTTAAATGACCTCCATCTACCACCAAGCACTGTTCTAGTACAGGAAAAACAGGATAGAGCCCCTCACATCCAGGTTATTTCTATCCTGAAGTCCCAAAGTTTTCATATGTTTTGAAGAAGCACGAAATACTTTGGAACAGTGAGTTCATGAATTTTGAAGCCCGACACATCTGTCCCCGAGCTTGAATGACACTTCAGAATCACGAGGACAATATTATCCACTTCATAGATTTGAGGTAGTAAATTCAAGGAGACATTTACCATCTTTGCCTGAATAAAAGACATGAATGAACAGAAGATACATCCCGATTTTACTAGAAAAAGATTTTAGTGAAAAGAAAAGGAGTTTTCATCATATATGTATTGAAATTGATTTTAACGTGATTTTGGAAGGAGGGAGGCATGACTTCTAATTTCAATATGTTTGTATCATACCCTGAAATCCATTTAGAAACCAGGTCACTTTTTGTATTGATCTGCATTGTTTTTATCGTTTCTCCTGGACATGGTATGTGCCCAACTACCAGTGTTCTATCCACTACTGGTTTTCTCTGTCTTCCTGAGGAAAAAGAAACCTTGCTTTCTTAGCTAGGCATATTTTCACCCAGATTAGGAATTCACCCCCTTACAGTATTGCTGGACATAAAAGTTGTGCCCCTTAAAAGTTAGCTGGTTCATAGCCTCTGATGCTTTTGTTCTCCCTTATCCTTCCTGGTGGATGAAATGCAGCTACATGGGTTCAGAAAGCCTTCCTATATCAGGGAACATCAGTCCAAGGACAGTGGATCAATGAGAGTTAGCAAGCTGGATCCCTGACAGTTAAGGAGCTACCAAACCAGAGTGTGCCATCCACCCCAGGGCCCCTTCTATGGAGAGAAAAAGATAACTATCTTGAATAAGACACCATCATTTTGGATTTTCTGTCACGTGCAGCTGAACCAAATCCTGCTCTTGATACACGTTTTTTCCAGTTTCCTTCTGGAAGCAGGGTTTGCTACATCTAGTAGTTTTCAACTTATTTCTTCTTTTCCATTTCCTTGGTTGGTGGCAAGACCACTCTGGAGCTCATATACCGTATTTCTTTATGAAGCCTGTAATATTGAAGTTTGAACTTTACCAATGCCTTTGCTGCTCCTCAATCGTCACTTATAGAAATAAAATTGATTCTAAAACATTATGATAACTCAAAATCCACCTCATTTTTATAAAAATTTCTCTCGTTATGCTGTCATCAGTGCTCAGCAGCCCTCTGTAATGCAGGTCACTGGACACAGGAGATTTTTTTAGATACTTTCCTTGGAAGGAATCTTGGAGGAAATATATTTTTTTAAATTTTTTTTAACGTTTATTCATTTTTGAGAGACAGAGAGAGACAGAGCATGAGTGGGAGAGGGGCAGAGAGAGAGGGAGACAAAATTCGAGGCAGGATCCAGGCTTTGAGCTGTCAGCACAGAACCCGACACAGGGCCTGAACTCACAAACTGTGAGATCATGACCTAAGCCAAAGTTGGATGCTTAACAGACTGAGCCACTCAGGTGCCCCAGAGGAAATATATCTTTTAAGACCAAAGAAAAACTATAAATAAAGGGCTGAGTACGGTGCCAGCTCTAATGAAGAGAAGTGGATGGTGATTACAACCAGCCAGGACCCTGGAAACCCTTCCCACCACAAAGTGAGCTTGGACTCAGCTAAGAGCCCTGGATGTCTGGCCATCATACCCATATGAGAAAAGTAGTCTCACAAGTTGATGGCTGCAGAATAATTCTTTACCCACAGAGTTCTCAGTTGTTACATGAGGAGTTTCACCTTTTTTATTGCTTTCATTGTTATTATGATTCCTTAAAAGCCTCAAGAGAGGTGCTGATGGTAGCACTTTTCTGGGCTGTTATACACACCCAAACATCCCTTGGAGGGCTGGAAGGCTACTGAGCTCCAACTGTGGGAAGTCCAGCCACCTTGTTCTCATGACCAATGTACAGGTCCCTATTGTGCTGGATGAATTATTCCCTCCTGTATCAACAAATACAAAAGTGCCTTCTAAGGAGCCTCAACACATCAACCTGTGTGCACTCCATGAAGCTGATGCAAAGTCCCCATCTCAGATCTGTCTCTACTCCGGGTGCTCAAACACGTGAACACCTGGCAAGCCCACCAGCTGTTCGAAATCAGCAGGCTTCTGTGATGCCGAGAAAAATGATGTAAGAAATGTGTGGGGAATCCATTTCTCTGAACACTTGTACCACGTTTCCATCCCCAGGAACCTTTTTCAGCTGCAAGAAAGGGAGTCCTGCCCAGAGTTTTGGCTGGATCAGTTACTTAGCTAGGTAACCTTTCTCGGCCTCAGTTTCCTATTATTCAAAATAATCATCTGCGAGATAGGATATTATGAGGATCAAAAGAAATAATGCGTGGGAAAGTGCCCGAGGCATCTGAACATCCATCCGTACAACAACTAAGTTTGGAAGTAGAGGTGACAGTACTCTTTTCTAAGAAGCTGCAATATATTCTATATAGTTCTTTCTAGTAGATATACTCAGACCAAAGAAGAGAGAAATCTAAGCTCCCCTCTTTGAAATCAGTTTTTCAATGAAGATTTGTCAGTTTTGCCGCAGTGCCTTCTCCATTACTGGTCCTGGTTGCTGACATAATATCTGTCTTCTAGAAAATTAGGCAGAAAAGTTAAAAATGAAAGAAAGAAGGAATGCTACCCTAAAACTCTGCTCATTTTCTTGACCTCTTTTAGGATGACTAGTCAATGTGACTTTGGATTCCATAAGGAATCCCTCTGGTTTTTTATGTCAGACTGATAAATGATTTTATCCACCACAGAATGAGGATTTTGATTGTCACCAGATTGAATAAGCATAGAAACATGATACTGTTGATTCAGAATCAGCAGGACTTGAGTCTTCAAAATATTCTTTCCTAAAGTAAAAAGATAGCCACAAAGCCTTTGGTATTCCTCTCAGGAGAGGTGGGTCTATGCCTCAGCTTTACCCAAGTCTTCAGAAACCACAAGTTTCTACTCCTATCTCTTGGAACACCCTTTGAGTGGGCATGTAAGAAGTTCTGTGAGCAGGTCCCAGGCTTGAGGGGCTACAGCAGGCACGCAGCTCAGTCCCAGTTCAGTCCAGTCTGCCAGCCGTTAGTTTCCTATGAATGCTTAAAGCATTAAGTTGGTAGCTTAAAGCAACACACATTTATTTCCTTATAGTTCTGGAGTCAGAAGTTCAGAATCAGTTTCATGGGGCCAAAATTAAGGTCTCAGCAGGGTCTCACTCCCACTAGAGGCTCTAGAGGAGAATCTGTTTCCTTGCCTTTCCCAGCATCTAGGGCCACATTCAGTACATTCCTCGATTCTTGGACCCCCTTCCTCCAGCTACAAAGCCAGAAATGAAGTTGCTTGCTTCAACTGTCACAGAGCCTTGTTCTTCTGTAATCAAATCTCTGCCCCTCTCATAAGGACACTTCTGATTATATTTATAGCCCACCTGGATAACTCAGGATGATCTCTCCATCTCAAGATTTTTAATTGAATCGCAACTACAAAGTGCTTTTGCCACATAAGTTCCATTTGCAGGCTCCAAGGATTAGGACCTGGACATGCTTGGGGGCTGTTATTCAGCCCACCCTACCCACCAATGCACTAGACCTGTAAGTAAAGCTGTTCTGGATCCTCCCGACCAGCCCACCTGGCAACTGAATGCATCACCAAGTGACCACAGTTGATGCCATGTGGAACAGAGGAATCATCCAAATGAACCCTGGTGCAATTCCTGGCAAAATCATGAGGTATAAAAAAATGGTGGTTGTTTTAAGTTTTAGGGTAATTTATTACCTGGCAACAGGTAAACCGGAACAAGTATTGGTGGATTTGGATTGATGGATTTCATGCTCCTCCCATAGTTGCATCTTGTGACAGAGGCACATATCTTTGAGGTAGCTGTCAGGGTCAAGAACACCTTGAGGATTACTCCAGTTTAGTCTCTCATCACTGTTTGAGACGGGGGAAGTAAAAGGACATGGCGCATCTATTCCATTAGAGGAATTGGTGACAAGACCTTCTTTTCCCATTTCCTCTCCAGACTCTTCCCACCTTCTTCTTTTCTCCATCTTTCTCCTCTGAGTCTAAAGAAAAGGCACACTCTGAGAGTAAAGTTGAAATGGTGGGTCTGAAAAGAAGCATTTCCATTTCCGTTTTTCCTCATTTTAGTCTCTTCCCTCATCTGCAGTAACAAGCTCACCACGTACCTGTCGGAGAACCAGAGTCACACAGCTGCTCTTCATTCCAAGCTCCAGTGGGTCCCTCTTGTGACCTGGAGAAGCCTGTTAGGGTGTTTTTAATATTCTAGAAGATGAGCTGTCCTAATAGCCTTTGCCCTTACTCCGTCTCAGTGGAAACAAGACATGCTTTCTAATTTTCTTGTTTGGAAGACTGAAATCCTTGATGCTGGTTCTGAAACATGCCATGTTAATAAATACTCCTCAACCATTCAAAGCACTAGAGAGTCTGTTAAAAATTACAAAAGACTTTACAGATGAGTTACCAAGTTTGTCCACTCAAGCCATGACTCGGGACATCCTGTTCCTTGTAAACCATTTCATTTCTTCAGGGGCACAGATGATACATTTACTTAGAGACACTGATGCCCCCAGGACTGTCGATGAAGAAGAAACATGGAAACATAAATAGGGTGTCCTCACAACCTAACCCCAGACATTCCTGAAGTCCTCGTGTCTGCAGCAATTTGTCCTGGAGCTCAATGCTAATCCCCCTGCCCCACTTCGGAATTGTGACTAACAGAGCTTAAGGCAATCTCCAACCAGGGTATTTGCCTTTCATTAGGTAATTTCTGAAAATTCTCAAGAAAGTGAATATAATTTACTTGTGAACGTGGTGGAGAGGTGGGGGTATTTGGGAGATAACTGTAAAAGAATTACTGTTTCCTGAATGAATAAATGAATACTCTCTTACATAGCAGGCCAGCCTTATACATTATCTTACCGTATGTCTACAGTCTTTTTTAAAATGTTTTTTTACATTTATTTTTGAGAGACAGAATGTGAGCAGGGGAGGGGCAGAGAGGGAGGGAGACACAGAATCAGAAGCAGGCTCCAGGGTCCAAGCTGTCAGCACAGAGCCCAATGCAGGGTTCAAACCCACGAACCATGAGATCATGGCCTGAGCCAAAGTCGGATGCTTAACCAACTGAGCCACCCAGGTGCCCCTATATGTCTACAGTCTTAAATCCATCATTGACTTTCAAAGCGAAATATTGGAATCAGACCTCCAAAACATTTTAGATTGTGACATTTAGCCATCTTTTTCCAAGTAAGGTTTGTTGAGGTCATAAGGACATTGAGAGTGAGGGATGATTCCCCTTTGACCCGTATTAAGCACTACTCAGTTCTGCTTAATGCAAATGTTTTGAGCATGTCATGTATGCCAGTCACAGTGCTATATCTGGAGGTATGGTGTGAACAGGCTGGGATGACCAACCATCCTGGTTTGCCCAGGGCTGAGGGGTTCCCAAGACATGGGATTTGAACTTGTAAAGCCAGATAAGTCCCAGAGCAACCTGGAGGATTGAGGAACCCCTCTGCCATTCTAGAGCTACAGGTAAAAAATGGAAAACAGATAGTGAACACAGAATCACAACTGGGGGTCATGCCATAGGCAGGGAGGCGAAAGTTGCCCTACTTTGATGATTAGGAAAGTCTTCCCCAGAAGACACTTAGGTTTCCACTTAGTGGAATCCATGGAAATTAGCTAAGAAAGTAAGTGAAAAACATTTTAAGAGAACCCAGGAGCATGTGTGAAGGCTTTGATGCTGGAGAAAGCATGGTGCATGAAAGACATTGGACACAGCCCCTGTGACAAAAGTCTGGAGAGGAAGGAGAGATTGTGTCATGGAGAAGATGCTCAAAGGCCAGACTGGGAAAAGTCTTACACATGATATTCTGGATTCTAGATTGTATCCCAAGGGTTATGGAAAGTCATCAAAAGGCATTAGGAAAACCTGTACATAAAGTTCTCATGCTATCAGTCTACTCTAAAGTCCTTCTGCTGCCAAATTGTTCTTTCTTCGTGAAGGGGCCAGTTATACTCCATACTGGGTCTCAACAAAAACCCCTTTCAGGCACAGTGAAATAAGCTATCCTTGGCATCAACAAAGCTAGACATGCACATGAAGGACCCAATTTTAAGTAACTAGTGATGGGTAAGTCTGAACTGCTTGTATAGACATTTATAACTACTTGAAAGCACACTGGAATCTATCCAGCTCACCTTCAGCCATAGAAGAATGCCCCAAATCTTGCCCTGGTAGAACTTAGCTTAACAAAGACTCCAATCACTGCCCAGCCATGTGTACTCTGCCTTTTGGAACAATCTATAGTGGGTGAGTTTCTTATGTCCTCATCCTCCCCAAGGATGTTAATTTAACGGAAGCCTGGCTTTTCCTAGGTCACTGTTCCTCCAAGTATGGTCAGGGACCAGAACATTAGCATCACTTAGGAGCTCCTCAGAGAAGGAAACCCTGGGGCCCCTCCCAGACCTACAGAATTAGAGTCACTGGGGGTGGAGTCCAGCATCCTGTGTTCTCACTGTATCTCCAGGCAATTCTGACACATGCTTCTATTTGAAAACTATTGCCTTAGGCCAACCACTTGCTCCACAGCTAACTCCAGTGATGGATGCTGCTCTCTCCTCATCTCACAGACCACGAAAAGTGGCAACTATTCCAGATCTAGAATTCTCTCCATTTCCTTACTTTCTGAGCCTTTCCCTCACATGTGGTGAGCTCTAGCCCACTGGACTTACCCACTTTTCCAGGTCTGCTGGTCTCCTCTTTGCACTTGCCTTCACTTTGCCAAGATCCTGCATTTTAACCTGTTCTTACCTACAGTCACAATCTCCTTTGCCCCTTGACTTGACTCTATCTGCCTTTCCCTTTTCCAGATTCAAATTAATGTAATTTATTTTCTCTGCATTATTCCCAGGTTGCTAGGCTCTTGCAGGAATTCATATAACCAGCATTCAGTCAGAAGTGTAACCTTCAAACCCAAAGCATCCCTGCCTCTCTTCTTCCTTCCTTCCATCTTCACTTCCTTCCTTCTTTCTTTCTTTCCTTCCTTCTTTGCTTCCTTCCTTCCTTTGTTCCTTCCTTCCTTCCATCTATCCATCCATCATTCCTTCCTTCCTTCATCCCTTCCTTCCTTCAATCTATCCATCCATCGTTCCTTCCTTCCTTCGTCCCTTCCTTCCTTCCTTCGTCCCTTCCTTCCTTCCATCTGCCCTCCTTTTCTTCCTTCCCTTCCCTTCCCTTTGCTTCCCTTCCCCTCCCCCTTCCTTCGCTTCCCCTCCCCCCTCCTTCCCTTTCTTCTTCCTTACTTCCCCTCCTTTCTCCCTCCCTTCCTCCCTTCCTTCCTTTTCCATTTTGGTTGGCTTCCTCTTTAATTCTTTCCATCAGCCCTTCATTTTCAAACACCCAAGCCATTTTATTAAAGCCTGGGGGAATCCTTCCCATGACCAGGAGTGCTCCAGCCGTTCTTCTCACCTCAAAATGTTTGCTTCAGAACCACCCAGGAAATTTGCAAAAAATTCAGGTTCCCAGTCCAAAACAGTATAAGTCTAAGTTCTTTTCAAACAGATTTTTTAATATTTGAAGACAATTAATTACCACATCCTCCAAGTCTTCTCCAAGTCAATTATGCCAATTAGTTCAGTTGTTTTTCTCATATACTAGATATCTCATGCTTTACATACCCCTTGTCATGTTCCTCAGTAGTTTCTTTTTTTACAATTTTTTAAATTTTTTTTTGAGAGAGAGAGAGAGAAAGAGTGAGAGAGAGAGTGTGTGAATGGGGGAGGGGCAGAGAGAGAGGGAGACACAGAATCTGAAGCAGTCTCAGGGCTCTGAGCTGTCAGCACAGAGCCTGACATCGGGCTAGAACTCATGAACCACAAGATCATGACCTGAGCCAAAGTGGGATGCTTAACTGACTGAGCCACCCAGGCGCCACAAAGTAGTTTCTGATTTTTCATTCTCTCTTTTAAAATGTGCTGGCCAACTCTCAACAATAGCCAAATTTTGGAAAAAGCCTAAATGTCCATCAACTGATGAATGGATAAAGAAATTGTGGTTTACACTCAGATATCACCTCACGCCAGTCAGAGTGGCCAAAATGAACAAATCAGGAGACTATAGATGCTGG
>NW_024412467.1:17897200-17968478 GCF_014898765.1 Herpailurus yagouaroundi
CCGGGGGGGCGATGGGTATTGAGGAGGGCACCTTTTGGGATGAGCACTGGGTGTTGTATGGAAACCAATTTGACAATAAATTTCATATATTAAAAAAAAAGAAATTGTGGTTTATATACACAATGGAATACTACGTGGCAATGAGAAAGAATGAAATATGGCCCTTTGTAGCAACGTGGATGGAACTGGAGAGTGTGATGCTAAGTGAAATAAGCCATACAGAGAAAGACAGATACCATATGTTTTCACTCTTATGTGGATCCTGAGAAACTTAACAAAAACCCATGGGGGAGGGGAAGAAAAAAAAAAAAGAGGTTAGCGTGGGAGAGCCAAAGCATGAGACTCTTAAAAACTGAGAACAAAGTCAGGGTTGATGGGGGGTGGGAGGGAGGGCAAGGTAGGTGATGGGCATTGAAGAGGGCATCTTTTGGGATGAGCACTGGGTGCTGTATAGAAACCAATTTGACAATAAATTTCATATATTAAAAAAATAATAAAAATAAATAAAAATAAAAATAAAAAATAAAATGTGCTGGCCAAAATCATTGCAAGGTTAATATTTCAGTTTTCCCTTTGGCTCTCCCTGCATAAATTGTTACCCTGGATAAAACGCATTATTTTTCTACATTCTATCCCATTTTGGAAATGTACCAATTTCTTGGTTAGATATAGTAACCAATATGACCCATCACCTATGGCTACATGGAGAACTTTAGAAAAATATATACACCCAGGGGCCTCTCCTCAGTGACTCTGAGTTTTAAATAAGTGGGACCCAGGAAGATGGGACTTTTTAAAGCTCTCTGGCAATTCTGAGCATCAGCCATCTTCAATTGTACCACCAGCATAGACCTTCTGAAAAAGTTTTGACATTGAACTCTGGAAACTGCCTCTGTCTCAAATAATTATTTATTCAAGCATAACAAAGGAGGAAAAGGCAGTAAATAAAAGAAGGAATTTTGTTTGATCTATAACCTAAAATTGGAAATAGAGTATTTCTTTTTGCTTCCTCTCCCCAGATTATAGAATTTTTCAAACCCTGTGATATTTTTGATGTTTGATTTCAAATAGAACACAATTAGGTAAACACTTATCAAAACATTATATCTCATTTAAATGGCCACACAGAAAATTATCTAAAATCACTTTGGGACCTTAACAAAAGACTTTGGTTTGAAATTATTTTTTAAAAATCTACCCATTGGATTTTCTATAGGAAATTATTTTTAAAAACCTATCCATCATGTAGACCCATTTATTTCTGTTCCTCCTGGCTAAGTACAACTATAAATCCTAGAAACAGCAGAAGAAGCAGGCAAAGGAGAACTTTTGGGAGGGGTGAGATGAAAGTCAACCTGCTTTGAGACCAAGGACTAAAGAAACAACAAGGGGCAGGGTGCCTTGTATCTGCCCCCCCCCACCCCCCCACCCCCCCGCCAACAACAGAAGAATGTGACTAAGGCCCATCATTTTCCAACCCAACCTAGTAAAAGAAGGCAGCCCAGGTAGGCTCATTCCTTCCCTGGAATGAGCAGGCATGCCCTCCAACAATAGGAGACAAACTGGCACTGTCTGCAAGGAGGCTAAGCAGCTAGAAGATGTTCAATTTCTAGGCAGGGCTGGAAAATCCTCTCCTCAGCAGAGATGCCCACAACAGGGAAACATCCCTCCACACCCCTGGAGACTCCCCTCCCTCACCAAGGTGGGCAGTGGAGAGGAGGCTTACCTGGGGAAACACCTCCAGCCCCTCAGGCAGCACCAGCAGGGACCATTGAGCACCCCCGTTGGCACATGATAAAACAAGCAAACAAAAGAATACCACAAAGGCTCAGAAAATTAAACTGCCATTGAAACCACAGTCCACCAAATTAGGTCAGAACCTGGGACCTAACCTATGCAGAATGGCTGCTTGCTAAGTAAAAGACTTCAGTGAGACCCAGGACCCCTTATTATAATAGCCCAAATGACCAAGAGACAATAGGAAATTATGTGTCATACCAAGAAAACCACAACTTGAATGAAAAAAGATTCATCAGATAAATCCAACGTTGGAATATTCTGACAAGGGTTATTAACTAGTCATCATAAAAACACTTCAATGATCAATTAAAGATTTTCTTAAAATGAATTAAATACTTAGAAAATCCCAATAAAGAAATAGAAGTTATTTTTTAATGAAATGGAAATTACAGACCTAAAAAAGACAATAATGAAATAAAAATCTCTCTATCTATGAAGAAATCCAAGAAAATACAAAATAGATTTTTGGAAAGATTATTCATTTTGTAGCTCCAGGTCTGGGCATAGTTTTTAGGCAGTACCAGGTGTTCAATAAGATTTATTGGATGGATAAAACACATAACATTGCAACTTCTTTCCAGAATTCTAGGGTCCAGAAATGTTCAATTTTCAACATGTGGCACAAATAAGGATAAGGGAAGTCTTGGAGAAGATGATGGTTAATTTTACATATCAGCTTGACTGGCCATGGTGCTCAGATTAAACACTATTTTAGATTTTGATCCATGGATGGGCATCATCCAATCCTTTGAGGGTCTTAATAGAACAAAGAGTGAAGAAAGGAGTTCATCCCATTTTTTTCATCCCTGCTTGGATTAGAACATTTCATCTCATATTCTCCTGTCCTTGAACTGTTATTTATACCATTGGTTCCCCCTGGTTCTCAAACCTTCAGACTTGGACTGAGTTAAACTGCCTGCTTTTCTAGGTGTCTAGCTTACAGATGGCAGATAGTAAGACTTCTCTGCCTCCATAATCACATATACTGATTCTTCATAATAAATAAATATGTCTATGTCAATATAACTATAAATATATATCATATTGCTTCTGTTTCTCTAGAAAACACTGACCAATGTAGAAGAAAGAATAATTGCAAAAAACACCAATAAACTGAAATTCACACTGCAAGCTTTTTATAGATTCTGAATCTCACTAATGGTCATTGTGTTTTAGGATGCCTGTTAAAACAACAGAAGCCCAGGCCCCATCCCTAAAGGTCCTGATCCAGTGATCCAGTGTGTCAGCCCTGGGCTCTGCATTTATATGTTCAACAAGCTTCTCAGATGATAGTGAGGCAGCCTGTGTGTGGCTTGATCTGGGAGAATCAAATTTTGGAGACAATTGCACCGGGGTAAGAGACTGCACAATTTGTGGCCCTTTGAATGAGGCTATCTCTGTGAGTCCTAAAAGCCTAGCAACTTTCCCTGGGGCCATGAAAAAATAATATCTTGAAAATTCTATAGCATATGCTTTTTTCCTTCTTTTCCCAAGATTTGCCATCCTCCCTTCTGCTACCAGCCCAACAGGGTACTTTGGACTGTATTAGAAGATAGTTGTTGTGTTCTCTAAATCATGTCTCCAAAACCAGGTGCTAATATAACAGAGCCTGATAATATGGTTACATTATTTACAGGTATTACCAGATGGTTGGAAAATCATATTTCACAGCACATAAAAGAAATGATTTACCTTAGCTCTCCAAGTGATCTCCCTCTCCAAATTTAATCATAAGCCCTCATTTTAAAAACTTAGCACTCACAGGGGCACCTGGGGGGCTCAGTGGTTAAGCGTCTGACTTTGGCTCAAGTCATGATCTCATGGTTCGTGAGTTCAAGGCCCCTATAGGGCTCTGCACTGACAGCTCAAAGCCTGGAGCCTGCTTTGGATTCTCTCTCTCTCTCTCTCTCTCTCTGTCCTTTCTCTACTCACACTGTCTCTCTCTGTCTCTCAAAAAGTGAATAAACGTTAAAAAGTTTTTTAAATAAAAATTTAGCACTCAGGAATTTATGAATAACCACTTAAAATATTGATGAAATATTAATTTGACCAGGGTAGTTGTTCATGTAAATTATCTTCAGGGATAATGGAATTCTTGGACTGGGATTTGAACCTTGTCCTAAATGATTGCTTAGCCTTTTGGAAAACCTTGCCTTGAGTCCATCCATACCTCTTTAAGACCACAAACTCAGAGAGTTCTGGATTGGCACAACCCATTTTCATTTTTTGTTAACCAGTTTTAGTATTAATAGTAAGTAAAGAAGGGCTACAGAACCATCTTATGGACCCAAAATAGAGTCTGTCAGATCTTCCCAGGTTCCCATTTCTCACGTTAGAAATTTCCATTTCCTTTCCCAAAAAAAGTGGGGGAGGGAGGGCCCTAGTTGATAAGCCCTTTCCAGGGCTGCACGGTGTCAGATAGAGGGACACTCCAAAATAGCATGTTCCCGGACTTGATCAGGCTTGTTTTGTCTGGCAAATGAATTATGTAAACCTTATCCACCAGAAACTGTTTCAAGTCAATTAATTGTTGTAATTACTTAAGATTTCTTTTTAATGAATATGGCTCTCCAGGGACTCGATGATATCCTGTCATCTGTAGGGCCTGATAAATGAAATGTGATTTGTGGCTCACTGCAAACTGAACCCTTGTACTTGAGCAATGTGTGCTTCCCGCGTGCTCGTTAAATGGAAGAAATGCCCTTGATGGAGGCAGGGACATTCATTAGAAACAGTTCCCAGTTAGCTTAAAAGTGAGGGGCGGAATGGCTGCACTCACCCTTCTCCTATCCTTCTTCCTTCTGTCCCTTTGGAAGGGAATTAACCAAGCCCATGACCTCATGAAGCTGCACATTATAATCATTATCAATCTCACCATTCCCTCTCTCATATCCATTAGGTTCGATAAATTGAGGTCTCAGAGAGCTATTTGGGGATGATATTTGGAAGCTAATATAGAAAGTGCAAGATTATTTTCCTAGCCTCTGTTCTCTCCCCACTATTACTTCTCTCATCTTTAGGGGTTCATCTCTCCAAGAGTCGAAAAAGTAGGGTGGCTTCTCTCTTACATGGACACCCCATTTCCAAATGATTGTAAACTGTATATAGCTACAGATGAGAGAATCTAAAATGGCACAACAAAGTACTGGAAACCAGTGCTTAAATGTGGGCACCACCTATTCTAGCAAAGAAGACTGTATAATAAAGAACAATTTTTAAATGTATCTGTTGTCTTCAATGGTTTTATTTTTGCTCAGCAAATCATTTAGTCTACCTGAATAAAATAACGTTTTTTCTGAGACATTTCTACTTGGTAACCATTCTAATTATAAAGCAGTTTCAAGCCAAAATTTGCAGAGAGGATTAAAAGAAGTGATCTTGTCTACAAGCCTCTTCACTGTAGTGTATCTTGCACTGTCTCAAAATCACAACTCAAGGAAAATCCAGGGATGCCAAAGACATTGGAAGATCAGAGATTTTATTAAAGTATGGATTCAGTTAATAAATATTTGTTGAGTGGATGATAATGAATTAAGCATTCTGCTAGACCCCTCAGTAACACCATAGTTACACTATGAATGACCACCATTCATAGCTACATTCATTGCATGTTTACAATTGTCCTACAAATTGTCCACAAATTGTCCTACGGGCTTTGCAAACAAGACACAGTCCCTGACCTCAAGAGTGCACTGAGCCTTTAAACCACCCTTTGTTTAAATAAAGGTTATAAAACAAGACAGACAGCGAGATCACAATATCCAACTTCTATTAACTGCCTCTGCAATGTCAGCAACCGTGTTTCTACTCGTGTGTTCTAATCCAAAGGCAACAGTTGATTACCGAGTGCTTACCCTTATTCACATCGCAGTTCCCTGATGGTGAAGAGCTGCCAGAGTGCTGGTCTTGATGTCCACATCAAACAACTGTGACTTTGGCAAGTTATAGAAATGTTTTTATCTCTGTTTCCTCAACTGCAAAATGTAAATAATAACGATGATGATGATGGCCCCTGCGTCTTAAGATTTGTGTGAAGAAATAAGTGAGTTAATGAATCATGAGTATCTTGTGCCTGGGACGGAATGAATGATCAGTAAATTGCTTATTATTATTATGTTATCATCATCACCATTATTATCTAACTTGTTATTGATAAGGAAAAAAAGGCAAAGAGAAATTAAGTTACATTCCCAGTATTGTGTAACTAGGAATAGAGAGAACTAAAATTCAGAACAGCTTTCTTTCCCCCAAACTGACAACTATTTCTTAAACTGCTATGGGAAATGCTGCAGCATATCAAGAGAAGATTATGCCAACTTATTAATTCTCCTCTTCCTCAGCATCATCATCAGTAACCATAGGCATCATGCGTTGCAATTCTTGGTGACTCAGCTGTACTAGGAACACTGGATTTAACACGATTTTAGTTAGGTGAAATATTTTAATGTAAGAATCATAGAATTCTAGAGAAGTAGTACAGAGCAAATTTGAATCCTTAATAAACCCCTGGAAAGTATTATTATTGTCCTGATTTCATGATAAAATTGATATTCAGATTCATTAAAACACTTGCCCAGAGTCATACAGAAAGTGGTTAAATTAGGACCCTTTATTTCCCCAAATCTCATGACCTACAAATACTTAGAATGGGCTGGCACTGTTCTAACTACGCTACACTATCTTTTCTGAACCTTCCTCCCTTTCTACTGATCACACCTGCAATTAAATATCTGATAGATCAAGTTCCTCTCATTTCATTTATTTACAAATATGGTTTCCCGGGAATTCTCTCCCATTTATTTTTCTGAATTATCATACATTTCAGAATCATCCAGTCAAACACACAGAGTTAATCTTATTGGAATTTTTGTTAGTATCACATTAAGCCTATAAATTAACTTGAGAAAATTGACAAAAATATTCTAAATACTTCAGTCCTTCCAGCAGACAGTTCTGTTTGTCTTTTCTTTAATTTCTCAAATTTTACTGTCTTCAGTATATATTGTTTAATTATCTGTAGGTAGCTCCTAAGCATTTTTGATTCAAAATTTGCTAAGTAATTATTAAGGACATTTTGTTATTGTAAAAGATCCATTTTCTATTACATTTTCTAATTGGTAATTACCGATATTCAGGAAGGCATTGATATTTTTAAGTCAGGTTTATAGTTGTCCCATCCATGTATATTTTTCCCTTTTTTTCTTAGTCACATGTCTACCCTTGTAGATTTCCTAACCTCCTTTGCAGCTATATGCAGGCAGGTAACTATGTTTCACCAGTGGGATGTAAATGGAAATTACCTGTGCAACTTCCAAGTCATCTCCAAAAAAATCTTTGGAGTCTACTCCTATAACATAGACTTGAGATAAATTATCTTTAATCATGAAGCAGTGAACAACTATAAAGCAAGAATTAGCAAACTATGACCCGTGGACCAAATCTTAACAGTGGCCTAATATTTGTATGGACCATGAGCTAAGAATGGTTTTAAATTTTTAGATGGTTGTGAAAAAAAGAAAGAAAAAGAAAGAAAGAAAGAAAGAAAGAAAGAAAGAAAGAAAGAAAGAAAGAAAGAAAGAAAGAAGAGAAGAAAGAAAGAAAAGAAAAAAAGAAAAGAAAAGAAAAGAAAAGAAAAGAAGAAAAGAAGGAAGGGAAGGATGGAGGAAGGAAGGAGAAAGAAAAGAAAAGAATGTGACAGACTGTATGTGCACTCAAAACCTAGAATATTTACTTTCTGGCCCATTTTAGAAAATATTTGCCAATCCCTGTTCTAGAGGACTGGCTGTTGTACTGCAGGATAGAAGTAAATGAGTCTCTTCTTAATCACCACTTGGAACACAGCAGTTCTGCACTTTTGACCACTGATCTCTGGACTATTGTAAAAGATGAAAGAAATTGTCTATCTTATTTAATCCATTATGTTTGAAGTCTCTCTGTTACAAAAGCCATTAATCTAATTAATCAACTAACTGACCTCATCAGTGTTAACAATTTTTCAATTGATCTCTTGCAATTTCTAGAAAGACAACCATGCCATCTACAAATAATTGGAGTTGTTTTTTTTTTCCTCAGTAACAAACCCATTGCCTCTTGCATATTTTTTGTCTTATTTTTAATAGCTGTAAGTTTCAGGACAACGTAAATTGATAGCAGTGATAGCATACATCCATGTTTTGTTTTTAATTTTAATGGCAATGCCTCTAGCTCTTTACTGCCTAGTAAACGATTGCCTTTTGATTGTAGATATTTGTCATTATCTTAAGCATATTCAGAAGAAAAACTGTTCAGTGGTTTTTTCCCATTTTTTATTTATCTCTTTCAAGTTTTGGCATCAAAGTTGCAATATTTTTATAAAAGAAACTGGAAAGTTTCTCATCTATGTTTAGAAATGTCTTATGTAGCATAGGAACAAGCTATGAGTTGAAAGTTTTAAAAAAATTATATCAAAATAATCCAGCCCTACAGCATTTTTAAAATAATTCTTCAAAAAGATTTTTAATTTCTTCCATGATTATATTCAGCAATCTATTTCTTGAATTAATTATGATCATTCATAGTTTCCTTAAAAATCATTCATTTTGCCAACATTTTCAAATTATTAGCATAAACATACACACCTTTCTCTTCATTTTATTTCCTCAATATCTGATGTAATAATCTTATTTTGCTTTATTGTCTTCTCTCAGTTTTGTTTTGTTTTTGTGATTGTTTACCAGAATTACCAAATATTTGTTGGTTTTTAACTGTTTCCAGAGAGCATGCTCTTGGACTAATGAACTAATTTTATTTCGTTTGCTTTCTAACATTTATTTTGCACGTGTGCTTATCTGTATAATTTTTGTATCTTCACTTTTTTAGTTTTGTTAGTTTCTAACATTCTAGTAAATTACTTCATATATTTTTTCTTTCTTAATAAGAAAATTTTATAGTGCTACAAAATTTATTCAGGGTGTATTAGTCACATCCTATAAGTTTTTGAGATGTGCTGATCTTCTTTATATTGTTTTAAGATAATGTGTGTTGTAGTTTGGGTTTTCCCGAAAGTAGATTCAGAACAAATGCTTGGTTATAGAAATGATGTGCTGTGATGTGATGTGATATGATTCTGAGATGTGATTCTTGGAAGCACAAATGAGGAAGTGAGGATAGTAAAATTGGGCAGGAAAAAACAAGAGAGGGCAGATTAATAAGTGGTTTAATGCTACAAGCAACTGGAGCTCCGCCTCTGAGAAAATGTTTATATGTCTTGGAAATGTCCCATTGAGGAAAGAGGAAGCTGGGGTATGTATCCACAGAAACTCCTAGGAGTATTAAATCCTCAGTAATTCCAGGCTACCATGCCTGTGAGCTAAACACACTAGAGAAAACTTCCAAGTAGAAAAATATAAAGCCATAATAGTTCAAGGTAGGAAACTATCACTATTCATGGATAATGTTCATCTCAGCTACAGGTGAACCTAGGCTAGGCTGAGGAGGCAAGGGTGTGCATTCGCAGTACCTGCCACAATGTATACTTACAGATTTGCTTTTATTTTCACTTAGGAATTGTTTTCCAAGTGGTTTGTTGGACTTAATTTTTTAAATGTGTATTCACGTACTTTTAGATGTTAATACAAATACTCATGACACATTAAAATATTATTCTCAGTTATAATATGTAAGGTGTTCTTTAAATGAAAGAATTACAGATTAACCTGTAGGAAACTTTAACTTTTAGAACAATAAACACATTTTTTAGTGTAGCTGTTTTATAGATTTCTTCCACCCATTCAGTAAGTATCTATTCAAGCTCATTATTGTTCAAATAGTTTAATATTATTATTTTCTTATCTTTAATAAATGTTTTATTTTGACATAATTTCAGACTTGAAGAGAAATTGAAGGAATACTACAGAGAACTTCTCCATAAACTCAATCTAGATGCATGGGTATATTTCTAGATTCCGTTCTATTCTGTTGACTTATTTGTCTATCCTTTTATGAATATCATGTTTTGTGATTACTATAACTTTATGTTTTCTTAAAGTCAGAAAGTATAAGTCTGCTGGGGCGCTGGGTGGCTCAGTCGGTTAAGTGTCAGACTTCAGCTCAGGCCATGATCTCGCGGTTTGTGAGTTCAAGTCCCGCATCAGGCTCTGTGCTTTGGATTCTGTGTCTCTGCCCCTCTCATGCTCATGCTCTGTATGTCTCTGTCTCTTGATAATAAGTAAAATTAAAAAAACACTTTTTTAAGAAAGTATGTCTTCCAATTTTGTTAATTTTTTAAATTATTTTGGCTTTTGGTTTCTTTGATTTTTATAGAAATTTCAATGTAAGTATTTAAAGCTGTAAATTTCCCTCTAAGCCTGCTTAGATATATTGTACTTTAGTTATTATTCAGTTCAAAATAGTCTCTAATTTTTCTTGTAATTTAATCTTTGACCTTTGGAAGGAAGTTAATTAATTTCCAGATATTCAGTGTTTTCATAGGTATCTTGTTTTTGTATTTTTAATGTGATTAAATATATATTTTAATGTAATTTTATTCTGTGACCAGAGAATGTACTCTGCCCTATTTCAATCTTTTTAAATTTATTGAGATTGTACTGCACAGCATATGCTGACCTTGAGGTTATATTGGTGAACATACCATGTACTCTTGAGAATAATATATATTCTGCCTTTTTGGGTATAGTATTCTATTATATCAATTAGGTCAACATGGTTGATAGTGTTATTCTGATACTTATTTCTTTATTTTTTTTTTTTGCCTAGTTATTTCATCAATTTCTAAGAAAGGCATGTTAAAACCTCAAACTATAATAATGGAATTGACTATCTCCCCTTATTTCTATTAATTTTAATTAATATATATTAAAGCTCTGTATTAGGCTTATATACTTTTGTGACTGTTATCACTTCCTAACAGATTCCTTTATCATTATAAAATGTCTTTGTCACTAATAATTACCTTTGTTTTGAATTTGTTTTTGCGCTTAATTCCACTCCACTCTTCATATGGTTACTATTTGCATGTATATATTTTTCTGTCCATTTCTGTCTATGTCTTTATATTTAGAGCACATTTCCTGTAGACTGTCCATAGTTAGGTTTTGATTATTATCCAGTCTGATCATCTCTGCCTTTTAATTAAGCCTTTAGTCCATTAATATTTAGTGTACTTGTTAATATGATTGGAATTAGGTCTATCATTTTAATATTTATTTTCTGTTTGTTCTTTGTGATTTTGGGTCCCTATTTCCTCTTGCCTTATTATGGATTTTTAGAATATTTTTAAAAATTTTTTTAGATTTACTGCTCTGCATTATTTTTTAGTACATGATACAAGGATTAAAATATATATCCTTGATTTTTCAAAATCTTTTTCAATTATCATTGTACTTCTTTCCATCTTTTATGCCACTGTTGGCATATATATTACATCTACGTACAATATGCACCTCACAAGAAAAATGTTATAACAATTGCTTTAAATAGACATACAGAGTTTAAAAGAAAATAGGAGGAAAAATTCATTTATATTTACCCAGATAGTCACCATCTCTAATGCCTTCCATTCCTTCCTGAAAATATGAGTTTCCATCTGGTATTATTTCCTTTCAGTCAGAAGAACTTCATTAGCATTTCTAGTGCAGGTCTGCTGCTGACAAATTCCCTTGATTGTTTTTCATTTGAAAATGTTTTCCTTTGCCTTCATTTAAAAAGATATTTTCACTGAATATAGAATTTGGGGTTGACAGTTTTTGCTTTTCTTTCAGCACTTTAAAGAAGTTATTCCATTCCCTCTGGCCTCCAGAGTTTCTGATGAAAAATCAGTGATAATCCAGAATGTTGTTCCCTTGTATGTGAAGTGTCATTTTTCTTTGGCTGGTTTAGATATTTTCATTTTATATTGTGCTGACTGCACATACTTTTTCTGCCAATTCTCGCTCTCCTTTCCTTCTGGGACTCAAATGACACATCTATTAGACATTTTGATCTTTTCTACAGTTTCATGTGGTTCCATTCATTTCTGTTTAAATTGTTATCTCTTTGTCCTACAAACTGGATAATTTCTGTTGATCAATCTTCAAAGTCATGAACTCTTGTCTCTGTCATATCCAGTATGTTGTTAAACACATATAGTAATTTTCAAATTTTAGACATTGTATTTTTCAGTTATAGAATTTCCATTTGTTCTCTTTTTTATAGTTTGAAATTCTCTGATGAGATTTCCTATGTTTTTCATTCATTTTGACCACATTTCCTTATATACCTTTGAATAGAAATATAATAGCTGTTTTGAAATCCTTTTCTGCTTCTGCTAATGTCAACATCTGGATCATTTTGAAATCAGTCTCCATTGATTCCTTTTTTGCTTGAGTATATGAATCATATTTTCATTTTTCTTTATGCATCTGGTACTTTTAGATTATATCCTAAACATTAGGAATGCCAAATTACAGACTATAGATTCTGTTCATTTCTTTAAAATGTATTTTCTTTTGGGGTGCCTGAGTGGCTTAGTCAGTTAAGTGTCCGACTTTTGATTTCAGCTCAGATCATGATCTCACAGTTTGTGGGCTCGAGCCTCACATCAGGCTCCACTCTGACAGTGTGGAGCCTGCTTGAGATTCTCTCTCTCCCTCTCTCAGCTCCTCCCCAGCTTGTGCTCTCTCTCTCTCTCTCTCTCTCTCTCTCTCTCTCAAAATAAATAAATAAACATTAAATAAAATAAAAATAATAATAATAATAAAATAAAATGTGTTTTCTTTTAAGCAGATATTTTGCTGAACTGAATTCAAATACCAAACTCTGAAACCTCAGGTTGGTTCTTTCAGCTTTAATTGGGTTGCTTGAAGTCTACCCTTTAGATATGTTTCTTGAGGGTTATCTAGAGATTTGGACAGAGTTTTCACTCTCATTTTTGGGCTCCCTCTCTTCTGTGGTTCTGTCCTTTCAAAGATTTCCTGCTTCAATTTCCAGGTGTTGTGGACCTCAAATTCTGTCCTTTAAACCAGTAAGATGATGAGTCTCTCTTCATGTTTTAGCAACACCACATGGCACCAACTGGGACTTGCCCCCAGGCTAACGCCTAAAAGTGTGACACACACTTAGTTTTATTCCCTTGGCCCAGCTTTTAATGTTTCTCTAAGTATCTGCCTGCTTTTATTTGCTCTCCAGCAAATATATATAATGTCCGAAGATTATAGTCATTATTTATGAGAGAACTGATCTGATAGGAGCTACTCTACCATTGCCCAATTAATCATTTTTAAGCATTTGTGGGTGTATAATTTTTATAAATTGGGGATATTATGCAACTCATTAGTCACAATGAAAGTGGGCATTTTGCAAACCTAAGACAAAGACCCAAGTAATATAAAAATATATAGCCCAGGGGCACCTGGGTAGTTCAGTCAGTTTAGTGTCCAACTCTTGATTTTGGCTCAGGTCATGAATTCACAGTTCATGAGTTCAAGCCCTACATTGGGCTCTGTACTGACAGTATGGAACCTGCTTCAGATTCTCTCTCTCCCTCCCTTTCTCTCTGCCCCTCCCCCACTCTCTTTCTCAAACATACGCGTGGTCTCTCTCTCTCAAAAGAAATAAATAAACTTTAAATGTATATATATTTAATAATAAATATTTATTAAATAAATTTATTTATTAATATTTATTAAATAAATATTAAATATTTAATATATATCCCAAATAAAACTGTATCCTCTTACATGAATATTGGCCATGATATGACAAACAAACACAGCCCTTGTAGAGCCTATGCTGATTTTAATAATGTTGCAATTATTTAGAATGCAATGGGCTATATGTGATTATGAAAGCCTTTCAAATTTGGGCAATGTGTATGAATAAAATAATGTAATCGCTTTTGCTTGAAACTGCAATTTTGCCTGTGGGCATTTTGTAAACCACCAGGGATTATCAGAAGTCTGCAGAGGACACTTTGAGAAACTCACCCATCCATCTGTATAATGGATACACCTTTCTACACTTGATCTTAGCCAAAAAGCCAGGAAGCGATGGATACACTTTTCTAAAGTTTCTTCTTTCTTACCACATTCTACTCTTTGTTTTTCCTCTTTGTAGTTGCAGTTTAATCTCATCTCAAATAGACAGGTGTTCCAAACTTTGTTCTCAAACAATAAAATAAAATAAAATAAAATAAAATAAATCCTCAGTGTTCATTTTAAGGTGCATTATACCAATAGTTACTCCTCCATGTCCTCTACTCAAGCAGATAGGAAATGTCATCAACTACTGCTGCTTCTTCCTTCAGAATAGTACTTGGATTCTTCTTCATTCCCAAAGTAAGACTAACAGAGGCCAGATATGTAGTATGTGCTCAATAAATACTCTGGTAAATGAAGTAATCTCATCCATCATTTAGCTTCTATAAATTTATTTTCTTGGGCCACAACTTCACCCATTAGACTCCTTTGCTAAGAAATAAAATTGTCTTCCTTCAGCACTCTACTTGCCTTGGGCCTAATTCTCAAAGCCCAAATTAAGTTTCCTTAACTTTTCTCCTAGTCAATATTTAAATCCTGGATATAGTTGATAAATTAAAATCAAAAAAGGCTCAGGACTTCCTCAGCAGGCATTGACTGTTCCTCTCTCTATTCTCCCCCAGTTCCTGGATTATTTAGTGTCAGTCAAGAAAGGCTAACCAGCTTCCCAGGCAAGTGGTCAGATAAGCAGGTAGCAGGAATGCTCCTAAAGGAATTTAAAGGTGAAAGCTATATGTTCCTACTTGAAGTCACTTGTGGTGTGTTTTGAACCATCCATCTGGGAGAGTCCATTCTATTATATGCAAACATAGTGCAGGAAGTGATCACATCCCCAAAACCCATTCTTTGATGTCAGTTTCTGAATTATTTGCAGTGAGTGGAAGTCCCTTTCTTCTCATCTGCCTACGAGGTTCCCCACCCTCTCAGATGTCCTCCAGCAACCAGGACCGATAATCAAGGCTTGTGCCTCTCATTTACTTGCACTCTGCTTTCCTGCACACATTCACTTTTTTTTAAGACTTTTTTTAAGTATGTCTACACCCAACGTGGGGCTCAAACTTACAACCCTGAGATCAAGATTCACATACTCCACCGAGCCAGCCAGAAGCACCCATCCATTTACTTTTTTTATCTAATTCACTTTTATTGAGCTAATATCTCATCTCCCAAATAATTCAGTTTTAGATTACCTTCTTCTATGCTATCATTTTAGGACCCTTATAATTTTGAATTATAGACAGATTAGATACATGATAGATTATAGATAGATAGACATGTATTTACTTAATGAAAGAAATATTTTTAGTTAAATATTTTTTAGTTAAGTATACCTGTTCATCTAATACTCACCAATCTGTGTTCACATACAATGTTTCTTATTGTTTTTATTGTTATAGTGTTATCTCTACAACATCCGTTAAAGTCAAATTTCTTTGCTCATCCTCTGTTCCAGGGCTTCCAATGTCATACAGCTCTCCAAACCACATTCCTTCTAATTGCTTGAAATGTCCATACAACTTCTCACCTTTCTTGCCTTCCAGAAGTTTAAATTCAAAACTCTTTAAACTATAGATTTTTCTCTTTTGTTATGTTTGTTTGTTTATTTTGAGAGAGAGAGAGAATGAGTGGGGAAAGGGCAGAGAGAGAGGGAGAGAGAGAATCTCAAGCAGGCTCTGCACCATCAGCGCAGAGCCTGATGCAGGGCTTGAACTCACAAACCATGAGATCATGACCTGAGCCCAAACCAAGAGTTGGACAAGTCACCCAGACACCCCCAGATTTTTCTTTTTCAAGTTTTCTAAGATCCATTGCCTCTTCTTTCAAACACTTGCTGTTCAGTCTCCTTTTCAGGTGTCTACTTTGTCCTCATTGTTTCACAGAATCTTCTTAATGTTGCTTTTGTATCTTCTTTGAGTCTGTCCTCCATATGTATTGAAACAATAACAAGGGGCGCCTGGGTGGCGCAGTCGGTTAAGCGTCCGGCTTCAGCCAGGTCACGATCTCGCGGTCCGTGAGTTCGAGCCCCGCGTCGGGCTCTGGGCTGATGGCTCAGAGCCTGGAGCCTGTTTCCGATTCTGTGTCTCCCTCTCTCTGCCCCTCCCCTGTTCATGCTCTGTCTCTCTCTGTCCCAAAAATAAATAAACGTTGAAAAAAAAATTTTTTTTAATTAAAAAAAAAAAAAGAAACAATAACAAAATAAACAGGCGATTCAGGCAATCTTTTTTTTAAAAAATTTTTTTATGTTTTTATTTATTTTTGAGACAGAGACAGAGCATGAGCAGGGGAGGGGCAGAGAGAGGGGGAGACACAGAATCCGAAGCAGACTCCAGGCTCTGAGCTGTCAGCACAGAGCCCGACGCAGGGCTCGAACTCACTGCAAGATCATGATCTGAGCTGAAGTCGGACGCTTAACTGACTGAGCCACCCAGGCACCCCGCCAATTCAGGCAATCTTAAGAAAAATCATATAAGCAATGTATGGCAATGGCATAAAAAGGGCAAAATTGGATTCTGGTTTTTTGGACAATTGTTTGGACATATAACTCTTCATTCTCTATTCACATATGAAGGCTTTGTTTATTCATACTGAGGTTACTACTTGGGTAGTGCCATATTTTATTATAGTGATCATTATAAAATAGATTGCTAATGCCTTCCCCCGCAAAAATCTGTCAAAGGTATTTTAGGTGTCGCTGCACCACTAACTCAAGCTGTTCATATAGAATGAAAGTAATCAGAATCGAGAGGAAAACTAAGAAAAGAAATAACAAGCATTTTCCAAAAGTGCGGGAGCACGTGAAAACTTGTCTAGGCTAATCATCAGGAGTGTAAAATTTTTATTTCTCAGTTAATAAGCGCCACCTGTGTTTATAAAAAGTCTTTGATGACTTCTTTTGTCTCTCGCAAAGAATATAAAACATTCTTAGAATGGATTCCACAGAGAACACACATGTTATTAATACACTTTAAAATCCTCCCATATGACTGATGTAACCTTCATTATCCTCTCTCCTCTCCTTGCTACACACTTTCTTCTTTAATTTTTTTATTGAAATGATATAATATAAAAAATCGTTGACTACATATAAATCAATTGCCTGTGACACATTACAGGGAAAAGGAAAACATCAAGATTGCCAACAACAGGCACTCAGTCTCATAAAACTTGTAACCAATTTCCAAGCCAAGGCGTAAACTGTAATATATTGCTACAAACGTATAACAATAATAAACTATTTGAATTGCACCTTCACAGTCTCTGTCGTTAATAACAAATAAGCATGAAAAAATTTTGACATTCATTTTCATGGGTGTCTGCTTGTTTATCAGATGTGTTCACTGGCATTATGGAATACACCCCTCTCTTTGGACGGGCAGGAGGAAAGAGGGTGCCACAGCCTTAGATACTAACTACAGACCAGGAGAACTCTGTTCATGGGAAAATTCTAAGACTGAGGTTTTGTTCTGTTTTGTTTTGTTTTTTAATCTCAGCTCAAACAAAGATGGTACCACATTTTCCTCTGGCTCTCAGTGAATATAAAAAAAGCAAATTCTCAGTGTGATCAGTGTTTTACGATTTGGACTCTCTCAGACATCTACTGCTGCATAAAACCACTCCGGAATAGTGGTTTAAAACAATGACAATCACTAATTTTGCTTATAAATCTGGGGGGCCACTGGGCTTAGCTAAGCAGCTCTTATCTGAGGTTTTGAATCGGTTGGAATCAATCCGTGGTGGGAGCTGAGATCCGACAGAGGTCACATTTGAAAGCCTTTGACTCAGGTTTAGTGCCCAGGCTGGGGAGGTCCAAACAGCTGGGTGCTGGAAGAGGTGGGCAACCCTCCCCCTCTCTCTTCCTCCCCCTCTCTTCCTCCATGTGATCTCCGCACAGGTCAGTCTCAGGGTGACCAGACTTCTCAGTGGTGACCAACGGCTCAGAGCAAGTGTCCTAAGGCAGGGCAGATCGAAATTGCCCCACCTTTTCTGACCCCGGAAATCACACTCCCACTGTGCTCCACTCATTGACTGTCACATAGGCACATGCTCTTTTGGAGGGGAGGAAACGTAGACTCCACCTTTTCATGAGGACCTGGCAAGGTTTTCAGAGGTTCCCATGGGAAGTAATGTCGCAGATATTTGTGCAAAAACTACAGTCCGCCACACAGACTTATGCGGCACACTAACACATTCCAATGCACACAGGCTCACACACGATAAATAGAATTCTTGATTGATAGTGCAGTGAAATTCCATATGGCTAACAGTGTAATGTTTCCTAAACTGTGTTTGAAAAGCATAGCTCTTCGTGAGCTAGATAGCTTTGTAAATGACCATGTTCAGCTAATAAAACAGGATGAATTAGTGGAGGATTTCTTAGCACTTTTGAAAGGCAATGAGGTAGAAAGAATCTCGTGAATTTTCTTACTCAAAATATGGTTCATGTACCAGCAGCATCACAGCACTTGGGCACTGGCTAGAAGTGCAGAATTGCAGGCCCCATACAGGCCCACTGAGTCAGCGTCTGCATGTTAACAGGATCCCCCGGTGATTTGTGCACAGAAACTTTGAGAAGTATTTTGTTGAAGGACTGTGTCCTGGGCAGTATTTTCCAAAGTTATCCAAAGAGCCTTGTTTCTACTGTAAGCACTTCCTGGGTTACTAGGAATTCATCTGGGGGTAACTGCAGCCTCCCCCACCCCACACCTAAAGGAGCAAGCCACCAGACCCAGCTCTCTCAGATTTCTCCCAAGAGAACTTGATGATTCTACAGGAGCCCCAACCCATGATCTCAGGCCAGAAAGTGGTAAAAAGAGCCCTTGCCTCCACCCCCCTCCACTGCTTCCCTCCCCGCAATCTACTGGAGCTTGAAAAAGTGAGCTTTCTCTTAGCATCCTTTCTCATCCGGTTGAAATTCCCCTTGCAGCTCAATCTAAGTTGTACCTTTGCTTCATTCTCAGCTGTATCCCCAGTGCCTGCAACACCGCGAGTCATATAAGAGGGATCCACATCCACAGAACCCAAGGATGAATGAGTGAATGACAGCGGAAAGGGAGTCCGGAAAGGGAGTTATGAAAGCTCATAACTGCAAGGCCCTCTCTTATCAATAAGTAACAGCTATTAGATGAGGTTTCACTGGGTCTCTACATAGCAAAGGCTATTTTTGAAATAATCAGTGTGTAAAAGTTTGAGTTTGGCATAGGTGAACTTTTGAACTCATAGTGAAGTAAGAAACATCGTAGCAGACAATCCGCACAGGCCATCTATGGCTCCCTCATGTGCCATGGGAGAAGCATGGCTAACTGGGAAGCAGAGAAAAGTAGAAGAGGCTGAGGACTTTTTCTTAGAGACCTGAATTAGCTAATCACACATTGGGTAACCCAACGTGGCCCAACCTGTACCATCCTGTGTTGGCCATTCAAGAAACACTGGAGTCAATCAAACCATCAAGAAACACAAATTGCTCTCATTTGGAAGTCCTTTGGAAGTGGTAGCGACATACCAAATCCTGTCATAATACCTACCCTGGTTAAGAAGATCTGATTATTCTGCTTGGACTTTATCCTTGACTATAAAATGTAAAATGTCAACCAGAATTTCTCTTGCTTAGGAAAATGGTCTATACGTGGAAATGCGGCTGGTTTATGATGACGCTGTCGACTGTATTTCAGATATGCATTTTTTTCAATAAGGAAATCATTTTAGTGGAGTTTGTGTTTTATTTAAAAAAAAAAAAGGCAGTATCGTTAGTTGGGCTCTCAGACTGCATAACCCTTCCCACAACAGGCTCAGTCACCAGGAACCATATAGATTGGAAAAAGAAACACATCACTAAACACCCATGAAAGGCGTCTTTGTAAAAGCATTGACGGGAGGGGAGGGGGGAAGCATCTTGGTCAATCAGCCTCAAACACAGGATGAGATATTATCAAAACAGATTTCACTCAAGCTAACAGCAATCAGCTCTCAAGTTCAACTGTTGCCTAAATACGTTGAACTTCCCATTAAAAGGTAGACTCCTGGCCGCATTGGGGTGGGGGAGGGGTGGTATGGAAAATCATAATGTTTAAATGTTCGTGTCTCCTTCCACGGAACAAAAGGCAGGGCATTTCATCTCCAAGTAAGCAGTGCACTTTGGGAAACATAAAGCCTTTCATGTTGGAAGAAAAATAAACCAATTTTTATACTCGAGAATACAATAGCTATTTCTGTTTTCAACCCGGTGGTTTGTTTAAACTGTAGGGACTATTAGCGATCTCCTGCAAAGCCGACGAAGTAGATTTGGGTTTTATTCTTACGATCCATAATGGCTGTGCCACAAGAAATACCAATTTCCCTCCTACATCAAGTTCTGCTAAGTGAGGAGATAAAATGAGGGAGCTTACATTAACATGGGAATTATATAAATGAGTTTAGACAAAAACCACTCCTAAGGTAAGCTACCTATTTTTCAAGTCACCAGAGTCTAACATAATACCAAACCGGTTTACAGCTGCTAGGCAACCTGACCCAAAGTGACCTGTTACCCATCTCTGCTCAGAAATACAAATCTGTTACAAAGAAAGTCTCCTGTCTTTGAGAACAATTAATCCTAGCTAGTAGCTCACAGAATCTATTCATAAGAGCAGACAATGTAATTTGTTTTTTTTTTTTCCATTTTGGGAAAATAAGTCACAATTCGGAAAGCAAAATGAGTTAAGACTTGTGTCTAAGACGTGACTGTACCATCAGTCTCTTCCTAGACAGGACCCTCACCCACCATCATCCAAGATGCAACTTAGCTGTACCCAGAATCCCTCCTGATGCTCCAGAGATATGCAAAGTGGGAGCATTTCCTCAAGGGGAGATTTTAGATCTCTTGAGCCAAAGCTTTTATACCTAAGTAACTTTGCAGAAGCTTATCTATATCAGAAGTCAAAAATCTTTTCTTAGTGGGGAGCCTGGGTGGCTTAGCCAGTTAAGCATCCAACTCTTGATTTCAGCTCAGGTCATGATCTCGTGGTTTTGGGGGCTCGAACCCCGAGTCGGGCTCTGTGCTGATGGTGCAGGGCCTGCTTGGGATTCTCCCTCTCCCTCTCTCTCTCCTTCCCACCTCTGAAAAGAAATAAATAAAAAAAAAAAAAAAAAGAAAGAAATATTTTCTTAGTACTGTCCTCGTAAGAGGAATAATTATATCACTAAAGCCTCCGGAAATTTCTGATTTTACATGAATACAAACATCTGCACAAATATACCTAACCCGTTTAAAAACAACACCATCATTGGATATGAAGGTGAACCCTCCTTGGAGAAACACTGCCCAAATGGAAGACGCAAGGCAAGGATGTTCCACAGCCCCATGCTGGTTCCTGCCCAGCACTCTAACCCTCTCTGGGTGCAAATCTCTGAGCACACGAAGGTTTGTCATGCACGTGCATTTCCCATACCTGGCACAGTGTGAGGCCAGCCTTGTTCTGGCCCCGAGGAGAAGTTCTCTTTCCCTGCAGCAAGATAATGTTTTAAAAAGCTGACTTTTAAACCTCTTACTGAATTTTTTAATGGATTAAATTCATCATGTCACCAGCTGCTGTGCAGCTAATAGAGCCATAAAACACTGTATTAAAGGATTACCCATGCAAAATTTCCTCTTGTGCTAATGTGAATTTTAATACTTTTAACATTTAGTTGAGATGGGAATGTCCAAGAACAGCTTGTTCAATAGGTTGTTCTATAAAATTAAGTTCCTCGTCTCATCAGAAATGCCAGGACTCCATTAAGTTAAGATTTTACAGAGAGGCTAAGATGATTCACTGTGTAGCATTTGTGAGGAGGGAGACAACATCTGCTTCTACATTAATGCTCTAAAAAAAAAAAAAAAAGGAAAGCAAGAAAGAAAGAAAAGGAAAGAAAAACAGGCATGCATCCCGTGAGTTCACTGACACTGGCCTGAACAGAGGAACATGCTAACTTCAGATTTGTAGGACCCTAAAATGATGCTGATTATTGGGAACACCTAAATTTATGTCCTCTTGAATGTCATTTGTCTGAAGCTCAAAAAGTCTTAAAATATACAAAGTGGTGATTATGCAAAATCACAAACATATCATATTTTGCAGAACAAAAGTGTGAGTATGTGTATCATCCAATGGCGGGAGAGAGACTAGAGGGAAAATGTAGCTGATGGAGGTTGGAAGAGTCACAGGAGAAGACTGTAGAAATTATGTAGTTCAATTTCTTCGTTCTATGCATGGTCAACACTGAGACCCTGAGAGTTCCCGATTGTTCAAGATCACATAGCGAATCAATGCAGAGTAGAGAATAAAACCCAGGTCTCCTGACGCCCAGACAAGAGACCACGTTCTGCCTTACATATCTATAAATATGTACACATTGATCTTGTATATATGAAACAGCTTTCGTGTTAAACAACAATAAGGAATCAATAAGTAAACAGTGATAAGATCACATTTCCTCTTGTGAAAGCTTTATAAACAAGGCAACAAAGCTTTCAAAATTAGACTCCCCCTCCCAATATTTAACTTGAAATTTTATATCCTTAGTTACATCTCCTTACCCTGTTTTCATGAATGACCCTTCAAAGCTGAATTGTAACTGTTACCTATGCATCTCAAACATTACAACATCTCACTACTTACTAAAGAAGTTGTACCTTAAATGAGGTTGCTAAAAACAACATGGACTTTTTTTTTTAATGCTGTTCAGTAATTGGTCTGAATGTAATCATCAACAGAGGCTCCAAATTCTCATCACAATGTACGTGGACATTAGGATGTGCTCTGTGCCTGATTTGAAAAAAAGGAAAAAGAAAAACACAAAAACCAAAACCAACCCCAGATGATCAGTTCCAATGGCAAGTCTCCAAAGCCAACGTTCTTTACCCCAGCTGAATTTTGTCCACAGCTCCCTATTTTGTACTCTGTATGTATTACTGTTCCGAGAGCCTGTCATTTCTTATCAGAATGAGAAAGGCTAAAGAGATAATATTTCAATAACATACTGGCCTGATCATAAAATAACTCAATGGAAATGTGTAACTGCCTCAGGCAGCCTGGCAGGGTACTCGTCAGTCAGATGATTTCTATTCTGTTTTTTTTTTTTTTTTATGGTTACATTTTCTGTTATATCAGACATCCCCTCAAGTCTTAGTTATGCTTTTATTCAAAAGGGAGAACCATAGTAGAAAGACCTACAGAACTTATTATGATCTATTACTATAAAGAAATAAAAGTAGCTGTCACGGTAGCATATTGATAAGGACAGGCCTGCCACATTAATTGACCTTTTTTCATCTTACCCACCAGCGCTGAGGCCTGAGTTTCTCAGTTGCTAGGCAACAGGGGTCACAGTTTCCAGGTCTTAAATGCACAACCTAGTCAAAAAGATGATGTGATCTTCAGAGAGAAAGCAAATGCTTGCCAGTCATAAGAATTTCCGTGGGTACAGAGGTTTTGATTCTTTTTTTTTATCATGCTAAAAGCTGAAATGGAGAAACTTTAACTCCTCAAAAGATTGTTGGGAACAGATTTTTAAATTCCAGCGATTAGAATCTATGGCTGAAACAATACGTAAGAGAATACAGTCAAGCTTCTCTTTGATACACACACTGACATATGGCTTTTAGCTGCCGGTAGAACAGTGGTCAAACTCGCCCCCCAACACGCTTACACACGCAGACATGCCGAAAACACAGAGCGATCTCAGGGGCTAGATTTGGGGGGGGGGGGCTGATTTGGAGGTGAGGGGGGTTTCTGCTTCTGTTTATTTTTTAATGTTTTTTCACAAACATTACTGCATCCTGCCATGCTTAATGACTGCTGCAGGCACACAGTTCGGAAAGGTCAGCTGCAAGAAAGCTCTTTCCCTACCCCTTTCTGTACTTCCAAGTCAACACTTTCTTTAAACTTTAATAAAGGCCACGAAAGGGAACCTATTTCTCAACCAGAAAGAAACACTCCATCCCATATAATTGCATTGGACTCTATGTTCCATTGGTATGTATTTAACTTGAGTTATTGTGACCCTAATAACATTTCAATAATGGTGACTTTTTTAACAAGGAATTTGGTAGGTTTAAGTAAGTGTCAAGAATAAGCCAGGGAAGGATTTTGAACTTTCCATTTCATAATTTATTGGAATATGTTACCCAAGGCAAAGAGCAGCTATTTGTATTTTACTTCATTTCAATACCCACTCTGTGAGTAGAGTGATATCTTGTGGAAGACACATGGTAATTAACTCCTGAAGTTTTATTTTCGCTTAATGTGATGTTTTGGGGGAGGGAAGAACAAAAACGTGTGTGTGTGTGCGTGCGTGCGTGCGTGTGTATGTGTGTGTGTGTGTTGGGAGAAGAGTAACTCATTAGAAACTAAAGGTGAATAATTCAGAATCCAGAATTTAAAGACAGATATAAGGGTTTGCTGGTTTCTTTCACTCTGGGCCATATCTAAGTTCCTACAGATCCCACCTGATTTCAACCTTGGCCACAAGACAGACACCCTGACTCATATAAATAGCAATGAGATAGCCAGGAGGCAGGTCACGTGCCTGGAGACGGAGGCTGTCAGAGAACTCTAATGATTTCTTTGGCCCTTCAGGGTGAAAAATTTACTTCATAGTTTTTTTGTCTAATATTTGCCATTTTCCTTTCCCTGAAGATAACTGTCATTTTTAGATATGTCTGCTGCCTTTTCCAAGTTGTCGGCCCCGAAAGAACATAATATGAAGTAGTTGGAAAAATTCCACTGAGTCAGAATGCACACATATGCCAAACGGAATGGCTATCACTAAGGGGCCTTCTCTGAGCTATTTTGCACCAGGTTCTTTCAGACTCACAGATCCTGCTTTTTGTTAAATTTTGGTGGTAACTTCCAGAGACTCACAAGTCAGAAAGGAGGAGTGGGAAAAATAAGCTTTCTCCACAACAGCCTCCTACAATCAAAGACAATCTCAGTCGGGGCGCCTGGGTGGCTCAGTCGGTTAAGCGTCCGACTTCAGCTCAGGTCACGATCTCGCGGTCCGCAAGTTCGAGCCCCGCGTCGGACTCTGGGCTGATGGCTCAGAGCCTGGAGCCTGCTTCCGATTCTGTGTCTCCCTCTCTCTCTGCCCCTCCCCAGTTCATGCTGTGTCTCTCTCTGTCTCAAAAATAAATAAACGTTAAAAAAAAAATTTTAAAAAAAAAAAAGACAATCTCAGTTGGCGTAGTCTGAGCAAATGTGGGTCAGAAGGTGTCAGAAAAATGTTTGGCTTGTCTACAACAAACGCAAAATGGGGGGTAAGAGTTGAGGTACTTCCAGTGCCATTGAATGAGCTGATTTTATGCCTGTTGAATCTAACAAAAATGTTTGAACCACTGCTTTGCCTTTTTCTAATAAACTTTTAAAAATATATTGTATTTTACATATTATGGGTCCATAATAAATTGGGGGAGAGAAAGAACTGGTCCTCAAGAAACACTGTCCTCAGCTGAAGTCCTTATGCTCAACTTGCAATAGTCCTGTACAACCGTGATGAATCAAACCTCTGTGCAGAGCTCTTTCCAATGGCAGAGGCAGGAACCCAGCAGGACCCTGTTGACCAAAATCTGTTTACTTTTGCATGATGCTTGCAATTTGGTCCTTGGAGCTAAGCATTCTTTCTCTGAGTATCTGAGGGTCCAATCAATGTAGACACCTTGATACTTGTATGGAGTCCCTGTCAAGGGGGTCTCCTCTGAGAACAGGAGGCAGATTTTTGAGCTCTGTTGCGAGAGGAAAGAGTTTTTGTTTCATTTGCTTGTTTGTTTTAATTGTGTTGAGACAAGGGCTTACTAGAGAATCCAAGAATCTTGGTTCTGAAATAGGTCTTGATGAAACTGTGCCCCCTGCACCGCTCTGACCTCCGCATCTCTGCAGCTCTCCATGAAGTGCATCTCTCCGTGGCTCTCCCCCACCCCACACCCAACAAGGAGTGATCCTGATCTTCTCTAAAACTTCCTTGTTCTGATCCAGCTGATGAGAAATTCTGTCAGAGGGCAACTGAGCTTGCCCCCATTAGACTATTTGTTCTCAGTTTCATTCTCTACTTTCCCCTGTTTAGTATCACAGGAATGGTGATACTGAACCATTGCCCTCTTGGTTTTCCTTAGGTATGTTCAGTGGGGGGCAGAGGGGGGATCCTGGCAGGAGACTGCAGTGTACTTCTAGATGCTACTCCTGGTATGGAGACTGTTCACTCTATACAGTTCTCAGCAGAACCACAGACAACACCTCCAGGGCACAGCTCATCATTACCCAGCCAAAAGAGCCTAGAGAGGCAACAAGGTCAGCATTCCTCAACCCTACCGCAAGCACCAGAGAAAGAGGCATGTGTGCAGCCTGGACAGGGAGCTAATGATAATTCCGAAGAGTTGAATAACAAGAGGAAGATATCATAAACACATACAGGTCTGTTGTCATCTCAGCAAACAGAAAGAGTCTCACCAGACCCAGGAGCAGCCTGAGAATGCAGACCACCAACCACGAGGATGGGGCCACCAACCACAAGGACCGCCAAAGAGACAGAAAAAGAAGAACTGAGGCTTCCAAAGAGCCACCCACAGCCAAAGGGCCTGTCTACAATAAAGAGCAAACATTGAAAAATAAAATCCTAAGGCTTCTGGTGGTTTAGTCGGTTAAGCATCCAACTCTTGGTCTCCGCTCAGGTCATGATCTCACAGTTCATGAGTTCAAGCCCTGCATGGGGCTCTGTGCTGACAGCATGGAGTCTGCTTGGGATTCTGTCTCTCTTTTTCTCTCCCTTCCCTGCTTGTGCCCTCTCTCTCAAATAAATAAGAACTTTAAAAAAAAATCCTAAAAGGATTAGGCAAGTAATTATTTTCTAATCTGTGACTTTTCTTTGAATTCTTCCTAAAAAGAGACACTTCCTCCAACCCTCACTAAAAGCCACATCTGCCATTCAGATTACTACAATAGTCTCCTTCAGAGCACCCCGACATCCACTATCCTTGTCCCAGCCCCTTCCACTCAATGGAGCTAAAGTGTACTTTCCAACATAATACCCAAGGGTGAAACTAAGGATACTGTCCTTCTTGCTCTACTTCAGCAGGCATCTCTAGCAGCAACCGCATCTGTCCAAGTTTCCAGCTCCTACCAGGAGGTCCCCCCCGTGGTTCTAGAACCACCCAAAGGAGCCAGCTTCTGGAGTCTGGTAACATCACCTTTCTGGAGTCCCTCTAGCCCTTCCTCCTGCTGGTAACCTCTGAGTGCCCCCACGGACCTGTCTCCTAGGCTCTTCTAGAGCCTATGTAACCAATCCCCTAGTTAAGTTCCCTCTATTTGATATGCCCAAAGGGATAGTTATTCTCTTGACTTGATATATGTGCTTGATACTCTTATGGGTAAGTCTCTAAGGGCAACTATGTAACTAATATCCAAGCATAGCTTGGGCAGAAAGATCTCTGATGGAGAATATAGTACACATTAATTACCACTACGAGCTTCTCACTGGACTAAAGCTACTTGGGCATCAAAATCTTGTGTTGTTCCTCACTGTATCCCCAAGATCTAATACAGTGCTAATGCATGATTAGTACACCAAGACTATTACTTGAATATATTTAGATGAAGGGTAAGGAATATTTTACTTAAATATTTTTAAATGCAGAAAGAATTAACACATTTCGTTTTATACTGTGCAAAAGACTGCGGGGGGGGGGGGGCTCCCTTTAATGTTTTTAAACGACAGGAATCCCTGGTCACACTGTTTTATGGACCCATAATTGGCCCATCCTTTTAGTGATGCAATGAGCCCAAAGGAACTTAAATTTTCCAATTAAAAATAAGTCAATCAGATTTGCCTTCAAAAAGCAAGAGAAATTCCTTCAGCAGAATTCCTTTCTGAAACCCAAATTTAGCTAGTTAAATTCTACCTGGCAAAGTGCACTTAGTCATAGGAGGTAAATTATCACATCATAAAACTGTCTGGTAGGATTCTAGCTGTTTGAGGTGTTAAATACCTATGTCGCCTTCAAAGAAAACTACTTTTGACATTTACTTCTTAGAAGAAAGGCAAGAACTAACATAGGCAGGGCTGGCCTGAGGCAAAATTGGGAAGTCACAGAGATTGTTCTTGGTTGACTTGCCTCTCTTCCTAACTTCACAGTTTGAGACCCCTCTCCAGCCCTCCCTGCTGCTGTTCCCCACCTGGGGAGGCAGAGCACACACTTAAAATCTTCACTTCACTATGCTACAAATGACTGATAATAGCTTAGAAATCTGTCCCTCTCTGGAATGTGTACATTTTTACGGAAATCAATTAGATTAGTGTTTCTCAAATCTTAGCAAACATCAGAATCACCTGAAAAACCATTACGAACACAGATTTCCAGGGACTAATCGAGATTCTCATTAGGTAGTTATGGATGGGGTCCTGGTTTAGGCATCTTTTAACAAGTTCCCAAGTGACGCTTATGCTGCCACATGGGGATCCCTGTGCGAACTACTAAATTAGGGGTAGATACCCACTCACTGCCTGAGGCAGGTTCAGATCCTTCTGAACATGAGATCTGCCCATTTCCATATTTCTCAAACATGTCTGCGCATCAAAATTTAACAAACAAATAAATACCCAAATATGTTTTAAAAATAAACATTCCCTGGAATTTACCCTCGAGATTCTAATTTATTAGGGCTAGGGTGGCACTTCCAAAGGTGTTTGTGTTTTTTTTTAAAGCTCTTCATCTAACCCTGAGGGTTCAGGCCTTTGGGAATCTCTGCCTTGGGAAGTCAGTGTTGCAGAGAAAAAAAGGGAAAGCAGATAAGAGTCCAATCCCAGTCTCACTTCTTACCACCAGGGGAGCTTTTGATGTGTTGTTGAAATTCTAGAAGCTTCAGTGTGTTTAATCTATAAAATGTAATCTTCAGCAGACTGAAAGTTGCCTCTTGTCAGTCTCCTGCCCTATCTACTTGAAAAGCAACACCTAACTTTGGATTCTATAAGAAAGAGAGAAGAAAAGATAATGTACCTGTTAATGACAAAATTTTAAATTTGGGGCTCCCAACCAAAATTTGGGGAGTGGGACAGGAGGGAACCTGCCCCTTTTAATCTTTCCTTTTTTTTTTTAATTTATTTATTTTGAGAGAGAGAGAGCATAAGTGGGGGAGGAACACAGAGAGAGGGAGAGAGAGAGAATCCCAAGCACAGAGGCCAATGTGGGGCTCAAACTCACCAACCAGGAAAGTTGAGCCTGGTTGGTGAGCCAAAGTCAAGATACTGCTGCTTAACCAAATGAGCCACCCAGGCATCTCCTCCTTTTAATCTTTCTTATTTGCAAAAAAAAAAAAAAAAAAAAAAAAGCCACTTTGCCAATGAGTGAAGAATTGACTCCTTACAAAGTGGTCGCTACTTGGGCAATCCGCATACACCATCTTTTGGGTTCTTTCACTACAGTAATGGTTATGTCTCTTGATTGCTTTGAACAACAGCCTTTACCTATGTAATTATAGCCCCCGGCTCCTGGTTACATTTTTTAATTGGGTGAAACCCTAACATCAAATAACTTCGAAAAAGGAACTGGAGTCATCCTTGTCCAGTGTGTTAATAGAGTTTGTCTCTTGCCACAAGAGAATAACCTGTGACTTAGCCATTCACTCAAATGTGTTCAATAGTTTTCAGAGTGGGGCACCTGGGGGGCTCAGTTGGTTACGTGTTTGACTTCCACTCAGGTCTTGATCTCAGGGTTCATGAGTCCGAGCCCTGTGATGGGCTCTCAAGCTCTGCTGACAGCTCAAAGCCTGGAGCCTGCTTTGGATTCTGTCTCCCTCTCTCTCTGCCCCTCCCCTGCTAGCTCTCTCTCTCTCTCTCTCTCTCTCTCTCTCCAAAATAAATGAACATTAAAAAATAAATAAAAAATAAAATGCTCATAGTCAATGAGAGGAACAGTCATGTCAGCAAAGCCCTCAAATAAAATATGGTAGGTGCCTGAATAGAAGCACGAATAGGGTTCAGTGTGGATGCACAGGACACGATGCTAAGTGTGTTTCAGAAAATCGCTAGCAGCTTCCTAAAAGATAGATCGAATAATTTATGCTAAACGCAGAAACCAATTAAGACAGTGTATTCTGAGCTTCAGCATGTCTAGAAAGCTTGATTAAAAAACCACATCCCTGAGTCCTAGCCCAGAGTGAGAAAGTCTAAGGAAGGCCCCAAGAATGTGCTTTCCTAGAGAGCTCCCAGGGAATGCCGATACTGCATCCTTGGGAGAACGTTGAGAGGGGTGCTGGCCGAATGTGTTGAAGTGCAATGTCACGATCAGAGCCTGCCAGGCAGGGCTACCTGCTGGAAAACAGCTGACACGCCGTGCAAGCTTTCCGCTGAACAAATTGGAAAGCCCTAGATTCGAAGGGCAACACAAAGATTAGAGGCAGCAGAGCATAAGGGAGAAACATGCACTCTACACTCACAGACCTGAGTTCAGAGTTCAGCTCTGCCACGTACTGGCTGGGTGAGCTGAAGCAGGCCACCCAGTCTCCCAGACCATGTCTCCGTCTATAACATGAGCAAAACGGAGCCGAGCTCCCAGAGCGTCTACAGCATCCAAAGAGATGATACGCACGAGGGAACGTGGCTCTGTGGCCGGGGCACAGTGGGCCATTAGGTCGTAGCAGCAAGTGGCACAGCCTCTGTTCTCTAACCGCACACGGTCTAATGGTAAAGACTGATATTCACAAGACTTTGTACAAGGAGGATTATAGTAAATGCTATATCTACGGTTAAAAAATTAAATTCAGTGGAAGAACAGGTTTTTAATAACAGCCACCTCACAAGGGTGCTCTCGGGATTAAATGAAATAAAGCATCTAAAAGACCCCAACACATCCCTAGTATTTACCTTAATAGGCACTCAGCAAATTGTTCATGTCTTTCTCCCTCCCTTCTCTTGATTCTGAGATTTCTGTGAGAGTCTCATGAAGCGGATGGGGTTTAAGCAAAACTTACATTCTCCTAAACTATGCTGCTTGTGTCCTTTTCCCCAAGGTTTTGGAGAGATGATATCCCATCAGATTGCCTGACCACCCAGGTTACATCCCAAATGCTTCCAGATCCTATGGAGTTCAGCATCCCAGGTTGCAAAGTATTATTTCCCTTTGAATAAACCCACTACGACCAAATCGTTCCCCTGTCTGTGTGACGAAAGGTAGGAGGGAAACTCACTGAAGTGTAACATTTGAGATCAGAAACTTAAAAACATCTTTTTTTAAAAAAAATTCTATCAGAAAGATCATCAGAACTGCTTTGGTCAAACTCACTGTACCTGCGGAGGCCTTTTTGAACTTTCTACCTTTTGGTGATGCTTTTGATCTGCAACGCACATGATGTCATTAAAAGCATATTATTTAGCTTAAACTCGAACACTTACCATTTTTCCCCAGTAGCCTGGGGCTCAGGGCAATGTAATGCAGTTCATGCAAGCTTTATGTCAATGGCAGCATGTCATAAAGTATCTGCCAGGATATTGCTGCAAAGGTATGCTGGGAAAAGGGGTGGGTTCTGGCTCACACACTTTAGAGAGCTTTGCAAGGTGAGGTCAGTACCCACCTGCCAATGAAATGACTCCTAATTACCCAGGAATGTTCTGCCTCAGCTGGCTGACATACAGGGCAATAAATCTTAGTGGAAAAACCAGACACCTGGTTTTCAGATCGGACCTGGTTTTCCTAGGTCCAGTTAAGTTAATTGTCTTGTTTCTCAATCGTCATACAATCTTTGGAGAAAAGGTACAAAACCTAGATGATGAAACCGGCCATTGATGTGTAGCGTAGCTTTTTCGTTAGCCGACTGAAGGTGATGGGGGCCTTACAAAGCAAAGCCAGCTATTGTTGCTATGAATACAGTGTATAGATAGAACCACTCCCATTGTTTATAATGATATCTGGAAGAGTTTACTGTGCTGGATTCTTTATGTACCCCCATGCTGTACATAGGAAATAAATAGAACACAAAGTCTGCAGAACACAGACGTGCCTTACTCTCATCGAGAAACACATTTAGTCATGAAAACATAGAACACCAGATAATCACTTGTTTCCAGGAGTGACGCCATTCTCAGGTAATATCATCTTCTCTCTGGATGCATGTCAACCACTTTCTGCTTCAATAAGGGGGTTAAACGGCAGGAGCATAAACGGGTCCTCTTAATGGTGCAGCCCAAAGTGAAGAAGTGGACCTGATATAACAAAAATGTCCAGAGGTCTGAGGTTTGGAGTAATTTGCGGACGAAATAAAGTGAAAGACATACATAGGCTCCCTCAATCTTACCTCCCTTTCATCCCACTGACTTCACATCTCATGTGGCTCCTTCATATTCCAGTCAGAAGCATCAAGACGCAGGGAAGGCAAAACAGGAAGGGGTTCCAAGATTTGCTCTTGTCTCCTTGTCCAGAATCAGGACACATGGCACCTGCCAGCTGCCACAGAAGCTTGGAAATAGAAGGGCAAGATGATTATAATTGCTTGGACCAGTCATGAGCCATCCCCGGGAACTGGACACATGGCAGCCGAAACAAAATCAGGATTCTGTTAGCAAGAGAGAAGACGGGGGTGGTGGATACCAAGTAGGTAACTAGCAAGGTTTGCCCACACTCTCCATTTTGAGGTGATTAACACTTCTTTATAAAATCATACATCAGGGACACCTGGGTGGCTCAGTCGGCTGAGCGTCTGACTTCGGCTCAGGTCACGATCTCATACTTTGTAGGTTCGAGCCCTGCGTCGGGCTGTGTGCTAACAGCTCAGCGCCTCGAGTCTGCTTCACATTCTGTGTCACCCCCACCCTCTGCCTCTCCACCGCTCATGCTCTGTCACTCAAAAATAAATAAACATTAAAATTTTTTTCCTTGAAAAAAACGGGGTTTCTTGATTTTTAAACTGCAAATAATTGTTACCAAAAGTTTTTTTTTTCTTTTAAATAAATTCACACAAAGAAAGAGAAATAGAAAGCGACGGTAGTGACCAGCAAGAGGAATAATAATTACATTCATCTTAATGTGTGTGTGCCAGTTCTGTTTGCATTAACATTGGAAAACTCCAATAAAAATTTTTTTTAATAAAATCATATATCAGACAGGACAAATTGACTTACCCAGGATAGGCAGAATCTTCTAGATCTCTTTGTGATAAGGACCAGGGTTTATTGGGTTTGTGAATGGTTCAAAATGTGATTCGTCTGGTTATTGGAAGAAGAGCTTTATCTCCGTCATTCCAATAGCCCCTCTGTAACCCTCACAAAGGAAACCAAGGCCCCTCCTCTTTCCCGAGCCCTGGAGCAAGGCCCTGCAGTGAAGCCAGTGCCCTCCCAAACTCTCTATGAAGTCAAAGAGCTCTGGCTAACTGGGTGGCCCAGTCGGTTAAGCATCTGACCTGGGCTCAGGTCATGACCTCACAGTTTGTGGGTTCAAACCCTGCATCGGGTTCTGTGCTGAAAGCCTGGAGCCTGCTTCGGATTCTGTGTCTCCCTCTCTCTCTGCGCCTCCCCTGCTCTTGCTCTCTTTCTCTCAAAAATAAGTAAATAAACGTTTTTTTAAAAAAGGAAAGAAAATATTCTCTTAAAAAAAAAAAGCAAAGGGCTCCTCATAGCTCTTTATCAACACTATTTTCTTTCCTTTTGTCCATGACCTCCACGTTCCTTCCCCTGCAACTTCCCAGTGAGTCCCCGTATGAGATGCCCATTGGCTCTCACAAAGGAAACTCGACAACCGTCTTTGAGGAATAGTGATCTGGTCTCTTTTGTCAGCACCTGTTGGCAACCTTCCCAACCCCTGGGCTTTTACAAACTGGTGGGTGAAATCATTTACATGTCTATGAAGCCATGTGGATAGAAGGTGCAGAACTCTTGGGCCAACCCCAGGACACTCCTTCTAATAAGTTACCTAAAAATTAAATCCAGGACAACTTTACCATCAAGGCTTGTGTGATAGTCCACGCATACAGGCTCTAAGTTCAATGTCTCGCCCAGTGTAACACCATCTCTCAGAGCAACAGGAGCCCTGAAAAAACTTGACAGTATATTAAGTACAATTAGCAGAGCAAACATCAACACCACCCGCCCAGTAAAGAAGTAATCACTCAGCCTTCATTCCAGCACCCATTAAGACTTGAACCATTTCTCAAACCAGTGATCTTTTTAAGTGATCATTATCATGAACGCCCTCCTAAATTAGGGAATCCTCATTAAGGGGTACCATAATGATATTAAACTTCAGCCTTTGCTACGAAGTGAAGGTAATAAAGCTTCCAGAGAAGTGACAGCTTCTATTTTTGATCCAAACCATAAAAATAGCTAAGCACTTTCTAATGCTTTGATAAGCTAGGCTTTCTTAAATATGCCTTTAAGAAGCATTTCCTAGAATGACAGACAATTCAGAGCTGGAAGGGACCTTTGAAAGCATATAGTTCTGCTCCCCTCATCTAACAAATGAGAACTCTGAGGCCCAGACATGTCAAATGATGTGCACAGTGTCTTACTGCTAGTTAGTTGCAGAAGTTTAACATATGTAAATATAGTCAGAAATAAACCTCATTGAGACAAAATCCTAAAAGCATGTGCACTTCTCCACTTTGGCCTCCTCTACAAGGCACCAGAGAGATCCCGCTCAGTTCAAGTATGTGAACTTGACCATAACAAAGCTATTCGAGAAAGTCTCATTAGACTTAGCAAATAAAAACAAGGGTACACATGCAAACTTGCGTTTCAAGGAACAACAACATAGCATCAGCATGTCTCGTGCAATATTTTGGGCATCCTAAAAAGCATAGTTGCATTTATCTGAAATTGACGTTGACCTGAGCATCTTATCTATTATCAGACGAGACTCATTCAAGTCCTCCAGAAGATGATAACAAGAAGTCATGAGAAGTGCTCTACCTATGACATTGTGTTATGGATGTGTTAGGGCTTCCATAAGATAGTACCACGACTGGGCCACCTTATGCAACAGAAATTTATTGTCCTCTGGTTCTGGGGGTTTGAAGTCTGAGATCGGGTGTTGACAGGGCTGGTTCCTTCTGCGGGCTCTGCCCCAGGTCTTTCCCCTGGATTCTGGTAGTTTGTTGGCAACCTTTGGTGATACAGAATCCTAATTTCTGCCTTCATGTTCCCATGGGGTTTTTCCTTTGTGCATGTCTGTACCCAGATTTTCTCTTTACATAAGGACACCAGTCTTATTGGATCAGGCCCACCCCAATGACTTCATTTTAAGTTCAATTATATCTTTAACGACGGCCCTATCTCCAAATAAAGTCACATTCTGAAGTAGTGGGGTAAAGACTTCACCATGTTATGAATGGATAAAGAAGATGTGGTCTATATATACGATGGAGTATTACTTGGCAATCAAAAAGAACAAAATCTTGCCATTTGCAACTACGTGGATGGAACTAGAGTGTATTATGCTAAGCGAAATTACTCAGAGAAAGACAAATATCATATGATTTCACTCATATGAGGATTTTAAGATACAAAACAGATGAACCTAAGGGAAGGGAAACAAAAATAATATAAAAACAGGGAGTGGGGACAAAACATAAGAGACTCTTAAATATGGAGAACAAATAGAGGGTTACCGGAGAGGTAACCCTCCACGGGGAGGGGTGATGGGCTGAAAGGGTAAGCGGCATTAAGGAATCTACTCCTGAAATCATTGTTGCACTATATGCTAACTAACTTGGATGTAAATTTAAAAATAAATATATTTTTAAAAAAAGACTCTGTTGGGGCGCCTGGGTGGCGCAGTCGGTTAAGCGTCCGACTTCAGCCAGGTCACGATCTCGCGGTCCGTGAGTTCGAGCCCCGCGTCGGGCTCTGGGCTGATGGCTCAGAGCCTGGAGCCTGTTTCCGATTCTGTGTCTCCCTCTCTCTCTGCCCCTCCCCTGTTCATGCTCTGTCTCTCTCTGTCCCAAAAATAAATAAATGTTGAAAAAAAAATTAAAAAAAAGACTCTGCCATGTTTATTTGAGGGGACACTATGCAACCCACAGCACATCCTAATGAAAACTCCCTACGGCCTGTAACACTTTCAGGTACAATAATCTATTAAAGGTACAGAAGACGGTACTGAAGGCAATCACTGTTTCCTTGCTCATCACCAGTGATAATGCTCCATCTGTTTTGATGGGAAATATCTCAAAACTAAACTGGATGTTCTCCTATCTTTTATTGTCCTTCTCTGAATGTGCCCTTCTTGCTACTTATTAGCAAGCATGGAATTGTTCTTAGACTTTGCTTTTAGGTACTTTGATCCTTGGGGAGCAGGACTCCATATGAAGTTTGATTCCTCCAAAGGCCAGTGGTTTGCTTCACTTACCAAGAAAGATGACCACACAAGACTCTACCTTCTGCCTCCCCGTCTAAGCTTTCATCCTGTATATGGGCTTGTGCCCTCTGACCCCATCAGCTTGGCGGACAACACTGGCAATGCAAGGGGCGCGCGAAAGCCCTCTTGTTGAGATGACTGGCTTCCTGCTTAACGTCTGAGCTTCAAGGAGGCCACAGAATCAGGTAGTGGTAATTACCGCTTAACTAACTCCCAAGTTACTTTATGTTCCGTATGAGGCCCAGGTATGTCAAATGATTTGCTCAATGTGTTACAGGTAGTTCATTGCAGAACTAGCTTAACATGTAAGAAATCTAGGGAGAAATAAACCTCTTCTGGCCAAGCAAGACTCCAAGCTAAAGACTCCTGCCCCCCATGCTGCCTGCTACTATTACCTGAGAAGTCAACAAAAAAGAGCAGGATTTACTTGACTAGAACCTAATGAAGATGGTTTCTCGGATCAGTAAGGATTTGGACAGTGACTTCCATATTCTTGAATGAATTGCAAAGTTTGCTTCAAAGATTACACCAAAAACTGTGGGTGCCACTCACGAGCAATGTTCCATCATCTAGTTTTATACAAAACAAGATGAGGGCACCTGGGTGGCTGTGTCATTAAGCATCTCACTTCAGCTCAGGTCATGATCTCAGGGTTCATGAGTTTGAGTCCCGCTTCAGGTAAGCCCTGCTTCAAGTGAGCCCTGCTTCTCTCTCTCTCTCTCTCTCTCTCTCTCTCTCTCCCTCTCTCTCCCTCTCCCCCTCCTGGGATTCTCTTTCTGCCCCTCATTCACTTGCACCCTGTCTCTCTCAAAAAAAAAAAAAAAATCAAAGGAAGGATCTATTATAATATGACATTATGCCCTTGATATGACATTTCACTAATGCCATTATGTTAGAAATAGAGACGGATTAACAAGATATTGTCTCTTTGAAGATGATGAAGTGATCTCAGAATAAAGAACATCAAAGTTTCAAAACCAGAAATGAATCATATTTTCTATTTTATGTTCCTACCCAAAAGAGAATCATTATTCGCAATTAATATTTTTAAGCAATCAGATTAATTCATTTTTCTCTTCATCTAACAACGTCTTCCTGCTTCATTTTCTACTTACATAGAATGTAAATGCGTACTGTAACTTCTGGGATTGTAACCTATTTAAAAGTCTCCATAACCTCAAGGATCATAAGTGGTAGAACAGGCTAAATAAAAGTGTATTGTTTTTAGCCAGAGGCCTGTGCAAAGGTATAGAAAAAAAAAAGATACAATTTAACTTTTAAAAAAAGCCTAAAAGTTCCCAACAGAACAAAATTAGAATTTTATTGGCAGTAAGAAAATATGTGATTTCAAGTTCAATTTCATAAGGTGAACCTTAGAACCCTCCAACATGAGGTTGATTTAGCTGCACTGTCTAAAATTGTTTGGGCTCTGATTTTAAAGACAGTCTTTGCAAAAAGACAAAAGACCAGAAGATATGTCCAGGCCTGTGGTAGTAAGGGAACCATGATTTCTGAAATCGTTCCTTCGGTGATCCTGATTTCACCCTCACCTCATGAAATTTTAGCCATGGTTTCAGATATACAAAGCATAATACAAGATAGAATAAAAATACTTAAAATCCAATCAAGGACAATACACAATAGATTTGGGGTGCTTGAGTTGTAAAAATGGATCTGCTATATACGTGTACTGCCCGTAAACATAGTCTACAATATAAAACTTCTCCAGACTTGGGAAAGGTAAGGTTAACTATGGGAAGTAATGTTTTGTGATCCCTGATTGTACTCTACCAAACAGACAAAATGTATACCGAAGAGGCTGAGCACTGAGCATCTGATTAAACATCAAGCTACAGAAATCAATGTTTATTTGAAAAATGAACTGGTAGTCCACAGAGATGAAATTACTTCTAGTATCGTAATATACGATTCCTTACAATGATGTAGCTGCGGATGGTATAAGTCTTATAGACAGTCCTTAGTGGTATCCAAAATAATTAAATGTCATTTAATGGTAGAACTTAAATGGCAAATGGGCGTAGATTTGCATAATTTAAGAAAACACGGTCGAGGTGATTACTTACTTTAATTTTAGAACTTATTTTTGATCTTTAAACAGAATAATAGAATTTATAAGTATTCTTTAGGCAAAAAAAAATACACGTCTTAAAAGGAAAAAATTGATAGTTAAGAAAACGTTGGTACGCTTTCGATTAGGTTAAAATGGGAATAAAAAAAAGGGAGTGTACCATGCCAATCCCATATTCAACCACCAGGTGGCACACTAGTGCCTTCTTTCCCCCATTCAACAGTAGAAAGAAAACACCATTGGAAGAATGGTTTCATTTTTTGTTTGCTGTTTTTTTACGCTTCTATCCAAAACCAACTTAGAGTCAAAAAAAAAAAAAATATGAGTCCACAAGTGGTTCTTTCTCAGCTTTAAGATTTTTAATATCAGTGGAAGTTATTTTGCTTTGCTTTTTCATTAAGCTCTGAGCCAATAAACACAGTGATGGGCAGAAGTACCAATAAAAAGTCCACTGATGATTCTTTACATGAAAACAGCAACAACTGGAGAAGTAATTTTACCTTTCAGGATACTCAAGCAACGATTGCTGGTATTTAATACTCTATACTTGCACTTCATATTTGTAAAGCATATTACTACAGACTTATAAGTAATTACAAAAGTATGATCAAATAAAAGAAATCTATCCCATCTAGTTAGAATCCTGAACACTGGAAGGATATCGGTAGATTTTTACAACATTTTAAAATGACTTTTTTTGGGGCGCCTGGGTGGCGCAGTCGGTTAAGCGTCCGACTTCAGTCAGGTCACGATCTCGCGGTCCGTGAGTTCGAGCCCCGCGTCGGGCTCTGGGCTGATGGCTCAGAGCCTGAAGCCTGTTTCCAATTCTGTGTCTCCCTCTCTCTCTGCCCCTCCTCCGTTCATGCTCTGTCTCTCTCTGTCCCAAAAATAAATAAATGTTAAAAAAAAAAGAAAAAAAAATGACTTTTTTTGCCAAGATAGTGAATCAAAACCACCCCAATTTTTTAAATGTATCAACAGAATTCCCCATTTATGCTAATTTAGATTCGTGGGTAGAGATTGTCATAATGCTTTTGGAATAGTCTTTCTTCCCTAAAAGTAACTATGTCTCTAATTTTAATTTACTGAAAAAGGGGACCCTTCTTTTGCTGAAGTATATCAAACACATTTGGGATTTACCCCCAGTTGACTAAGAACAAGCAAGCAGTACGTTAAATAGCAGTTGATACCAAATTTTCAATGGCCACTGACCAAACAGGCTGCACCTGTGGGAATTTTGCTCCCTTTGGTTCTAAAATGATCACAAGGTAGCATGAAATGCCACCAACCAGTTCTGCCACCTTGAGCAAATTATCTGAAGTCTTTATACCTTCTTTTCCTCAAGTGAAAAATTCAATACAGTAGAATATTTCGAAAGCTCCATTTCACTCATAAAACGATTCTTTGTATTTGAATCTAAAGTATAAGAAGACATTGCAAAGGAATTAAGAAAAATAGGAAAAGCTAGGAAAAATTCTTCATGCAACAAACGACCCTAACAAAGACAAGAGTGTGCAGATTGCCTCTCATTGTCTCCATCTTCTCCAATGCTTGGAATCAAGAACTCTAAATGCACAAAGAAAGAAGAAACGTTTTTGGTTTAGCATGTGTTTACTTACACAGGTCTAATTGATATTTAAGAAAAGAATTCATTAGGATCTTGCTCTAACTGCCCTCTACAGAATTTTCAGCAGTGCAGGTCTGCTCAACAGATTCCAATTCCTGGAAACCACAACTTAAGCGTCCGACACGAAAGACAGTCATGGCTTTAGATATATGTGTTATGCCTGTGTAAGATGATCCTGTAAGCACTAAACCCCTTTTCCTATAACATGTGCTTGAATTACTCCCATAATTTAGAGCTGTATTATCTCTTCACATTTAGTTTACAAAACCAAAATAAAAATCCCTGAATTCCTCAAATTTGAGAATGATTCTATAGTATGCACGTGCTATATACAAAATCTATGCTGAGCCAACAACATAGCCATATTTTTACTTAATAGGCATATTTCTACCCCTTCCGTAATAAACTGACTACCACTTGAATTTACAAATATGTCCAAGAAATACATTTAATGGCCTAACTGTAAGAAGGTATGTTTCTTTTTTAGCATACAAAGGCTTCTTTCTCTATTGTGTGCTTCTGATGGTATTTTAAAGAAGACGTTCACAAGAGATGGGTCCTTAATTAAGACTTTAAAATGAGGGCAATAAATATATTTTATTGGTTATAATACCTTTTTCTTTATTAGAAGGATAACAGACTGCTGGTTAACTGGTCATGAAATATTAATTAAAAAGAAAAATATATGATAGAAGCAATCTCAGTTGGTGCTAACTCATTTTTTCACCTGGATTTTTTTCTGCATAAAGTTAAAGGCAGATGGACCCAGTCATGTCACCCATAGGGAAAGACCGATTGGTCTTGCCAGTCTTGTATGTCAGCTCACCCACCGACAGAAAGCTCTGGAGTTTCTTGGCACCAATATTCAGAACCTAGAGAAAATTTCATTTGGACCTGAATCAGAAAGCATGCTCAGGACAAAACATTCACGGCAGAGTCTCCCACAGACGTGTGTATGAACATAGCAGTTATTCATGGAACACTTCAGTCCCCACCAAACAAGCAATGGGACACAACAAGGGAACTCGTTCTGCCCCAGACACCTATCATTGCTAAGTAGCACCTTCCATAGCTTATCACATTTCTCCCGGATTTTACCCACTTTCCCATACTTCAGCCTGCTGCCCTCAACCTGGCAGGGAGATAATTAAAACAGCAACCTGATAATTGTCACAGGAGTTGGGGGTGGGGAGGGGGGAGATTGGCAAAATGAGTGAAGGGGAGTAGGAGATACAGGCTTCCAGTTATGGAATGAATAAAAGGTACAGCACAGGGAATACAGTCAATGATACTGTGATAGAATTGTATGTGACAGATGGTAGCAGCACTTGTGAAGGGTGTAGCATAGGGTCCAGAGAAGTTGAATCACTGTGTTGCACACCTGAATCTAATGTAACATTGTGTGTCAACTATACTCAATTTTTTTTTTGACTTAAGAGAAAAAGCAGATGTTTTAGAATAAACGTAAATAGCTTAAGGGAAAGTAATCCGGAAATACCACCTATGATATTTTTTAAATGGAATGGAGATAAGCTTCTTCGGGCAACTCTGATATACTCGGGTGTCATGTTGCTGGAAGGAATTCTGGGAAAGAGTCCTGACTCTCAATTGCCTGGTTCGGTGCAGGTTCGTGTGCTGATGGTCACCGTCAGAGGAAGGATTTACTTGAGGACTCTGCAGCAATCACCATGGCAACCAGAAGTCTCCAACCCATCTCAAACTTTAACGTGAATCTGAGTCATCAAAGACCATCTTGCTAACAGCCAGCTTCAGATTCAACAGGTCTGGAGTGGAGTGGAGGTTTGCGGTCCTCAGACCTCACTCGGAGTAGTGAGGACTTTCTTTCCAGGAAGCTTTGAGCTGTTAGCCTTTTTCTAGTAAAGGGAAGGAAGAGCAGAGCTTAACTAAGTCCTTTAAGTTTCTGTGTTTTTTTTATGCAAACAGATTCTTGATACCTTTTTAAAATCTCATTTACAGTGTGATTATTACAATATCATTTCTGTAACAACTGATAATTTTTTAAAACGTAAAAAAAAAAAAATAAACAACTTTTAAAATAATTGGCAGTCCCTTGAGGCACCCTGGGTGGCTCAGTCGGTTAAGTGTCTGGCTTTGGCTCAGGTCATGATCTCACAGCTCGTGAGTTCAAGCCCCGCATCAGGCTCTGTGATGACAGCTCAGAGCCTGGAGCCTGCTACAGATTCTGTGTCTCCCCCTCTCTCCCTGTTCCTCCCCCACTCTGTCACTCTCTCAAAAATAAATAAAAACATTTAAAATGTTTAAAAAATAATAATAAAATAATTGCCAGTCCCAAGGTGCCATTTCTCTTTGCTTTCCAGAATGTCTAATATTCATTCACTGGCTTCTCTATATTTTCAACCTTGAAAAGCACTAGAAGGCTTATTTTTTCCTTGATTAACCATTTATTTTATGTTTAAAATCATAACACAGTAAAATTGACTTTTTTTCCTTTGGCGTACAGGTCTTTGAGTTTTAACACATGTATAGATTTGTTTAAATCCCACCACAATCCAGACACAGAACAGTTCCACGACCCCTCTTCCCGGCCCCCCCCCCAAAATAAAGAGTTCTATGATTTTGGTTTCCAAATTTCCACAGCTTTCTCTTTATTTCTCCCTTGGCTCCCAAATTTGTAGGCAACGTTATAAGAGTTTGGTTTTTTAATAAAAGTGAAGTGAAATTAAGTATTGTTCTGAGAAACTTTCCAGAAAATTCACACTTGAAGTATCAGGAGACCCTAGAGGGTTGAAATTCTGAGGTTCAGAACCGCTGCGATAAAATGATGGAAGTTGTGAATTCTGGCTGGAGACAACACATCCTCCTGGTCTGAGCTCTCAGGTGAGCCTCCACTTGGCCTTTCCTCTCTACCCTGGGCTCTTTCATGACCTGCCACTTTGGGAATGGATCACACCCCCAGAGACAAGAAGGGCCACACCCCTGCCATAAGCCCGGCCCCAGGTATCTCTGCCTGCCTGTAACTGCTCTGTCCGCCATTGGTCACAGGGTGTTGCCCATGGACCTTCCTGCGATAGGAGATTTCTCCACAATGTTCTCTTTATTGTATTGCCAGAGTCAACCCAGGAGAGGGTGCAGGCTGCCTCAGAGCCCGCAGCAAGCTGTCAGTGCTGATCCTCTAGGCTGGAGGTATAGCACCCCACTGCATGGGGAGAGCCCCAAAAGAGGTCACTGACAGAAGGCGGGAATGAGTTAGGTCATTTATTCTGTTTCAGCTTGTAGATCAATGGAAACCATTGAATCTATACCCCCCAAAAAGTTTCAAATCACGGGAAAGATCTCAGATTCTTCAATGATTCACGTTAACAACTATAGGTAAAAGAATAAACCTTCAGGAAATGACAGAACTGCTTTAATTTGGGGGCTGTTTCCAGCCCCTGTATACTTTTAACTCCATTCCTGCCTCAAAACAAAGAGGTCTTGCAATACTGCCTTTGATTTATGGAAAGAAAAAAAGATGATATTACTGAAAAGACCCATTACTCCTGTGCCTCGTCATGTAGTTCAATGTTAAGTACTCTACAAAACTGAATCCTTGGTGGAATGCAATTCTGTAATTCAATCGAGAGATCTTGCTAATGTCCCAGTCTGCAGGAACATAGCTTAAGGGTTTTAGGTTTAGCAGGAAACCTTGCAAACCAGAGACGGAATTACAGCCTGCGTCTTCAATCAGGGATGAGGGAAGGTTGTTGGCAATGTAATATTAAACAATTATTAAGATTTTTAACAGGAAGTAAAAGAATGATAAAGCTAAGATAGTCTCAATCAGGTATTGGGGCTTAGAAAGTAAAGGATGAAGACAAGACGCCAGATGGACAATACATGGATAATTGTTGGTGTTGGATGATTAGTAAGTGAGCACTGAGTTGATCAATTCTATTTCAGCATATATTTTAAGATGTCCATAATAAAAAGTTAAAAAAAAAAAAAAGATGCCACCCAAAGTATTATGACGGGAAAATAACACTTTTGGAAATTCACAGAATCTGTAGATGCTTCTCATTTTATGTATTACATGTAAATATGAATAAATATTATTTGATAACTTCTGCAGGATTATGGATCAATTGCCCATGTAAACGGAAATAGTGTAAACATAGGAGTAAGGTACTTTCTCTGTGCACTAAAGGAGCTCTCTTGTATAATAAATTCTGTGGGGTTCTGTGGGGTTGTGTCATCATATATTATTCATACATACACCCCCACAAACACCCACACCCACACCGCCCCCCCCCACACACACACTATTATATATATATAGTCAGGCACTTCCAAATGGAAAATTAAGATTGTAGGAACACCGGTTATTTATGTCACAAAACAGTCCTTGTACTATTTTCTTTAAACATTGGTGCATAACGATAATATGACTCAAGAACTTCTATTTACTTAACAAATTGTTTCTAACCTGTAACTATGATTATACTCATTTAGGAAGCATTTGAAAATACTTACTCGCTGGCTCTAACCAGTCACGATTAATCAAGTTGATTAATCAATTAATCATATTCTCTAAATTTTTAAATTGAGGATTACTAGCCTGCTACTCAGGAACACAGCTAAGGCATAAGGTGAGAAAATGTCTTCAAAACCAACATTACTATATTGTTTAGATAACCTCAAATATCCATGCTAAGTAGAGAAATGTTTGCTGTGGATAAATTAAATTATAGTGGAAGTCATGGTACACGCAACGTTAAATAGAACAAAAGGAAGTAATGTGCCGAGCTGTGATAGTTGACCAGTTGGCCAATGGTGGATCCGTGATCAGTGATAGCTTGAGAATCTGTTAGTACAACAGGCAGATAAGAGAAGTAAAGACATAGTAAAGAGCTCCAGGACCAAGCTATCCTAACAGACATGGGGAAATTCACCCTTCCCATTGTACTTTCTGCTAGCAACAACTCTAAGATACTCTCTACCAGAGACTTTTCTAACTTTCTTCCAGGGAATCTCTTGCCCTACAGACCTGGGTTTGTTGGGATTTGCATAGCTTGTTGGTTTTGTTTGTCTAATCTCAGATGAGATAGTCTTTCATTTTCTCTGTCCTCAGCTGAAAACTCTTATTTGGATGGTGCTTCTTATGCTCAAGGATGTTTGTTACCAAACCACCAGTGTCAGCTGCCACATGGTGTCAGAAGGGAAGACAAGGCACGCTGGCTTTGGACTAGCCTGAATCCAGTTGCAACCAAGTCAAAAAAATAAATAATAATAATAATAGTACTATTAGCTCATCTCTATTCCATTAAGGCTTCTGGGAATCAGTTTTTTCCTTAGAATGGGAAAGCCTCAAATTCAGAAATGATCATGTATGTACCGTATCATTACAGCTAAATTCAAGAAGTCCTTGCTGGAACAGTTTAGCGTATAGTAACTTCTTTGATCCTTACAAATCCAATTTATTGGATCCTGTTATACAGGGAGGACATAAATTATCCATATTTTACATATGATCAAACTGAGGCTCAAAGAGCTTGTGGCTTACTCACTCTCAGGTTGCCTGTCAGAGCCCAGAGAAACCTGATTTTATGATTTCCAATCTAGTGCCTGTGCCGCCAGGAGACAGCTGCCCTCTACAGTCACTAATCAACACATACGTGTATTGAGCAAAGCATTACACTGGATGCTATGGAACAGACAGGAACAAAAGGTCCCTGTCCTGCAACAGCTTGAGATCTAATTGGAAGAATAAGACATTTCATTTTTGTGAACAAAATGAAAAATAACTATAATACCAGTATGAAATGTTAGAAAATAGATCATGAAAGACAGTACAGGCAATGAAAGCTACAGGACCTGGTGACTCAAACTGAGCAAGAGAGAAGTTTCTTTCAACAGATATCTGTCCACAAGTATTTATTGAGCACCTACTATGTGTCCGGGACTTTTCTCCAAGGTCAAAGACTTTGTACTTTTCTCACCCAAGCTCTCGCAGCATGTGGAGACTCTGGGTGGGAGAGATACTAAAAATACACACACACACAGGTGCCTTTTGGGGGCCCATGGGGTGCAGAGTTAATAGGAGCCTTCCATGGACAGTGAACGGTGCTGGGGTTGGGACCCAGAACATCATGCCGAATTCAACATGGCCAGATGTCTCTTTCATGCCCCTACCTCATTCCTCTCTTGTCAAGCAATCTGTACCTTGATAAAACCACTGATAAAACATTCATGGGAGGAGATTAGGTTTTAAAACCTACCTAATGTACCATGAAATGTGTAGTGTTGGCTCCAGCAATCAAAGAAGCCCTGTGGACCCGCTCTGCTTTGTAGCCATGTTGACCTGTCAAGCTCCGGAGCCATATTCTTCTGGTTTTTGTCCTTTCAAGTTGCCGAGGGAAAAGAAATCTCTGCGCAGCTCCGTCTGGCTTGTCTGTCTTCCCAGTTACCTGACCACACACACATCCTTCATTTTTCTGCTTTGCTGGAGTGGTTTCTTCCACATTTCAATCGAAGCCTGCTCCCAACCAGAACAGCTGAGGAGGTGATCCCAGAAAGGATTTGAGAGTACCATTTTTAAGAGGAGCTGTGTTTATTAAGTAAAATATGTTTTATTCTCTTTGTTTCTCAGTGATGATAACTGCAACAGGGAAAGTTGCATGCTTAACACTGGGCCCTGAGCTGGCCATGAGTGGTTTTGAATTGAATTGAATTGAATTGAATTGAATTGAACTAATTCATTAATATAATGAAGCAACTCCTGCCTGCCTACTATGTGCCATGAATGCATCAGGAAAAAGAACTGATTTTTTATATTCTACCATAATTTTTCGTGGTGATTACTACTAGACCCATTTAAGTAGATGACAAAGATTGAAGGAAGTTGATATTTGACTTAGACACCATTATCGCATTTTATATTTACCTCCCACCACCCCAACATAGACCTTCTGTTCTGTCAGGCCAGTGTCCTTGCACATGGCTCCCTCAACCCCTCTGTCCTGGGGTCCATCACCCTGGCTTGGAATGTCCTCACACATGCTTATTCATACCCCACGTATCCTTTATGGCCAGGTCAATCCTCAAATCCTATTAATGTTTTCTTGACCGCTCAGTCCTCTTAATTTCTCCCTCTCCCCTGAAATCTCTTCTACAGCAGTCATAGGTGTAACCTCTCTCTTCTCTTCAAAAGATCATATGCAGGAACTGTGATGGCTGGTGCCATACACCATGTTTGGTACCGTTCACGGTGTTGTGCACACACTGGGTACTCAATAAATACTTGACCAAGTGACTGATTGGCTGTAAACCAATCAGTCTCCCGTACTGTTAGAAGACCTACAAAGAAAAAGTAGGTCTTACCAATGCATATATTTCCATAAATCTATTTTTTATTCTCACGTTAGAAGATGGTAATTTAATCTATCTCATTTTTGCACTCTACCCTTTGGCACGCTTTCTTGAAGAGTCTCTGTTCCAAATGACATTCTCTTCTTTCTTCGGTCCCTTTTTTTACCCCACCGGCAAAAATGTTACCATTTTCATTTCCTGAGCCAAATGCAAAACCTAAACGTGGTGATTCCAATTAATTATATCCCAATTTGGTTGTTCTCACTAACCAAATCAAGGAGTCTCCATCCAGCAACTGAAAGCTGGTCAGAGTCTTGAAATCCACCGAACAGATATGCAACTTCTTATACTGTCCAATGCCTGGTATTATCTTAGCTACAATCAGAGCCCAGTTGCCTTTGTTCCCTTAGAAATTATCGGCTGCCACCTATCAGATCCGTTACTGTGTACACAGGGCTAGGTACACCCAGGATCTGGAAGATTTCTGCAAGCCACTCTTTGTGTAGCATAACTATACATGATTTTAAAGATCTTAACCCACCTCTCGTTCTCCCTGCCCCCCAGAACTAATCTATATGCTAATTTGCACTTGATAATGCCGTCCCATAATATGGTAATTGCTGTAATGTTTTCTAGGGAGAAAAAAAAAAGTAGAAATTGAGCCATGGCTTCATCTCTGAAGTCTGCATTCATGAAACCCTCTACACAAAGAGCAAGTTATAAAGCACATCAGTGGGTTTGCCACATTGAGGTCAAAGTGAAATCGCTCTGGAAAAACTGGAAATATTCTCCTGGGCTACACTATTTTGAAATGATCCCCAGAAGCACGATGTGTACCGGGAGGCAGTGAGCTATAGCCTATTGTAGATGAGTTAAAAATGGTTGCGTTCCCCCACCAAAGAGGGCTTCTAGATTTGCAAGAAAGTCTGAAACCCCTGACTTAACACTTCATCCTCCGAAAGATGGCCAAGGCTTCCAGGCTCCCAGCTTCTCCACATCACCTTTATGTGCACATAGTCTTGCCCTATTACCCTCCATGTGCCCTCCAATGCTATTAAGATATCAAATGCAGAAATGACAACAAGAGAGCCCTAATTAAACAGCAGCAGCCAAGGCCCTCGAAGGAACAGCCTGAACCCAAACAAGAGGAGCTCGGGGCTGGAAAGGGGGGAGAAAAGACAATGGGGGCTTTGAAGTCAGCTGGGTGTAAAGCAATGGGTTTGTTTTGTGTATTTAAAGGGCCAGATGACAGAAAGGGCTCCCAGTGCTGTGGGGCCAGAGACCAAGCTCAGGATTCACCAAGACCGAAGGGGTAATAACACTCACTGAGTCCTGTGACCAGAATCAAATTGTAATTGGCCTCGGAGATCACTTATGGCAATCAGGGAAGTAATATGCTTCTGAATAATTATGAATAATTAGGCACATTTATGAATAATTACACTGATAATAACTATCTAACTCATTCCATTTTAAAATTGTAATTCAGTCATTATGCACTGGGTAGTCATTCCCTTCATCCTGATTTCTGCATATTCATGGCCTAATCCATCTGCCAATCTTATGGGGACTGGGTCAAGACCCTTACAGCAACGTCCAGGTCCTGGACTCACCCTGGGGACAAGGAAACATACTGATGCTCAGAGTCAGCGCTTCATATCCTCCTTGATAGACTTGAGAGGACTCTGGACAGTAGAAAACAGCAGAAAGAACATGAAAAACTATTTTCCTAAAACATTGGAGCTTTGCCAACCTGTGACTCATTTCTCAATATGCAAGTGACTTAAAGTACCGTCCAGGAGCTCATTGCTGTGTTCAATACTGCTGGTAAAAAAGAAGCTGTTTCCATGTGTCATTGAGAAGAATACCAGTACGTTGTACAAGAGCTGTCTTTTAAGAGCGTCTTCTGATCACGGTACCAGGCCGCTTAGAAAATCAGAAGTTCCAACTTGAAGAGAAAGTCTTAAAATAATGTGCACTTCTTCAGGCTTCAAAACAAAACGCACCCTTGTCTTATTGCCAAATGCTTTTCTTCTTCATATTCTGTCTTTCCTTTTTCTTCCTCTTCCTCCCTTGTCTCTCTCTCTGTCTATCTCTCTGTCTCTGTCTCTGTCTCTCTCTCTCTCCCCCATTACCAGCTTCTCCACCACCTCTGCATCCCTTTCTGTTCAAGTCCTAACATGGACAATCATAAAAGTAAAGTTATATTTTCCTGATTCCAAAAGTAGTAACTGCTCACTTGGAAATTTGGAGAGTGTCGGGGGGAGAAATAAACAAAGAAATTTTAAAAAATCAATAATCTCAGCACCTGAGAGAACCAATATTAACTTGATATGCTAAGGCTTCTTACATATTTGTACACCACCAAAATTATATTACAAAATTAAGTTTGCATCCTGACATTTTCTTTAACATTTTCCATATTATTAAAATAATAATTGTCCATATTCATAAGTCATGAGCGTTTTCCATATTATTAAACTCATGTTTAAAAGTTGCATGTTTGGGTGGCGCCTGGGTGGCTCAGGCAGTTAAGCGTCTGACTTTAGCTCAGGTCATGATCTCACGGTTCGTGAATTTGAGCCCCGCATCGGGCTCTGTACAGACAGCTCAGAGCCTGGAGCCTGTTTCCAATTCTGTGTCTCCCTCTCTCTGTGTCCCTCCCCCACTCATGCTCTATCTCTCTCTGTCTCTCAAAAATAAATAAACATTAAAAAAATTTTTTTTTAAAAGTTGCATGTTTGGGGCGTCTGGGTGACTCAGTCGGTTGAGTGTCCAATTTCGGCTCAGGTCGTGATGTCTCTCTCACTCAGTCTGTGAGTACGAGCCCCACGTTGGGCTCTGTGCTGACAGCTCAGAGCCTGGAGCCTGCTTCGGATTCTGTAAATTTTTTTTTAAAGTTGCACATTTGATATGGCCAAATGATAGCACATGAAAGTGTGCATGACAATCATTTACTGAAATTTAGGGTATCCGTGTTTCCCATTTTGCCATATTATCCTGTGGAGCAGTTTTCTTTTGTTCTTATTTATTACCCTATTATTTCCATGTTTCTTTCTCTTTCTTTTAAACTAAGACTTGACCTGGGCATAGGAAGTATGCTGCCCCAGAAACAAATAAGACTAGGGAATAATGTAACTGGGTTAGTACCTGGGCAGGCTTACAACATACAATCTCTTTAGGTATGAACAACATTAATATCCTGCAGTGTAATCCTTTTGATGCAGAATTAAGCCATACCAGGATCCCATCTTGAATCCAAACCAAGGCGGCTCAGTAACTGAAACACATTATGATACATTCTTCCCTAAGACTTGATTGCTGAAAAATCAAGGCACAAATGGTATTTTATTGAGCTGCTGGAAGAGTAGTTTCCAAGGCTTCTGAGGCATCAGAATTACCTAGAGACCCTTTTAAAAGTATCTTTCTGGCGTTCACCAGTTGATATTTTGATTCCACAAAATCCAGAGTAAACACCAAGCTGGGAAGAGAAGCAGGCAGCCAATGATAAAATTCAGCATGGCATTCCAAGAACCCCAGGAATTTGCTGTAGAAGGAAGGTGGTTCATGAGCACGTGGGTCTCATAGTCAGATGGACATTTGAGAAAGAGGACTCTGACTCCAGTGCAAGTGAACAAAATAAATTGAGTGGTTGTGGGATCAGGCATGAGGGGAAAGAAGTCACTGAATGAGGTTGGCTATAGAGGCAACCCGGATATCTGGTCAACCAGCAATAAGAACATGAACTGAGTTAGGGCACTGTGGATAGGAAGGCAGAGAAGTAAACTATATGTGGTAGAATTAATAAGATCATGTCAGTGTCAGATGTGAGAACTGAAAGACAAATCTAAGTTGACTCCCAATTATCTAATTTGGAATAACACAGTGGGAGGGGAAGCAGCCAGTAGGTTTGTTGTGAAGGCCATGATGAATTCACCTGGAAACCATGAGTTATCAAAGAAAAAGGAAAACACTGTTCAAAAATAATCACTTTCTGAAATTGTCGTTTGGATTTTTTTTAATATAATTTACTGTCAAGTTAGCTAACATACAGTGTATACATTGTGCTCTGGTTTCGGGGGTAGATACCCATGGTTCATTGCTTACATACAACGCCCAGTGCTCATCCCAACAAGTGCCCTCCTCAATGCCCATCACCCATTTCCCCCTCTCACCCGCCCCCCTATCAACCCTCAGTTTGTTCTCTGTATTTAAGAGTCTCTTATGGGTTTGCCTCCCTCTCTGTTTGAAAGCTTTGTTTTTCAAAATATAAATATTTCTATTATTACACAGTGTGATAGCACTCCAGTGAGTATAAAGCCTTCTTAGGTGGCCAGCCTTTCACGGAGAAGCCAACAGAAGAGCTCTTGTGAGACAGATACTTGGCATCACCTGTTACTCTATGATCTGGAGAGAAGTGCTCCAATAATTCTTCACTTTGTCTCGCCAGCTAACTTGGGGACAAAAAAAGCCACACATATAATTCAATCATACCTCAGTTGTAGATCTTTTTGAGTTCTCTTCCCTGGTATGGTCAGACACCAGTAGTTCCTTGCATTAGGCAGCTCTAAAGAGATTTGATGCCCTGGTCTCTGTGTCCCAGCAGGATTTCTTGTACACTTTGAGAAAAGTTAACATCCAGAAGAATTTACCAGAAATTCTAGGAATAAAAGTTAAAAAAAAAAAAATGCCCCGTGGTATATATTAATCCAAGAGTTGGAGGAATCAAATATTTTGCTTAGAGTTTATGGGCAGACTACCTGTAGAAAGGATGAACCCATTTTTTTTTGGTTTTGGTTTCATCTGAACATTTTATCTCCAAGGTACTGGGCTAGCTTCCTATTCTAAAAAAGAAGACACCGATATTTCAAAAGCAACAAGAGCAAATCCAAGGGGTATTTTTCAGTGGAAAAACTGTATCTTTACTGTAGTATCTTTTCTAGGTGGAGTAAATAGAAGGGAATAAGAAATATGTCTTGATATCATAAATCCATTAAAAATCCTGGTTTCTGGAGATAATTAACAACACAGGAAAAGGCACAAAAGCAAACTACAAAGTTGGGTATTCACTACGATTGTAACTACATTTTTAAAGTGTAAAAGAAAGAATGGAAAGAAACACAGCAAAATATGAACAAGAAATCTGTTACCTTTGGGAAAGTACATTTTTTTGTCTATTTTGCATCTTTTTTTTACAATATGGTTGTGTCAAATAAACGACAGTAACCCCAGCAACTAAACAAACTGTGCTCTGGCCAAAAGAAGAGAAATTAGGAGTTGGGGGTGGGGGGAGGGTGGAACCCAGAGAGGTCAATGTTCTTACACAAGGTCATACTATACATCAGTTGAAAGAGCTAAAAACAGAGCATATAAGTAGTGGTGAGCATCACACACTCTCTTGGCCCAGCAGTGAGAAAAATGAGGCCCAACCAGGACGGAATCAGGGTTCCTAACTCAACTACCACCTTGAATGAAGGTCCTGCTTGGAAAAGCAGAAATGTGTGCCCTTTTGGGCAGTAGCTCCTGAACTGGCCCATGAGTGTATAGAGGTCCAGCCATAAAAACAGAGGGATTTCTCTCCTTAGCAAAGGGGGCTGTACCCACGGTGTGAGCTGTCACCAAACACCATCAACATCTTGAAAACAGCTTGAGTTTGATGTCTCAGGGAGCTTCCTTATCCTCCCTCCCTTCTCATCTCCGTTCCCCCCCAGAACAAAGAAGCCATTATCTTTTTGTTTTTCTGAATGAGGTATTTGGATAATGGTTCCACTGCCTACCCAGCCTCTTCCCCCACTGCCCTGCTGCCAGCTAAATTCCTATGATTGATGGGGGCAATACTTTGAAATTTTGAGATGTGGGGGGCTGGAGGGGAGAGGGCAGGGAACACCACGGTCAGGAGAGAGGCAGGAGGGGATGCTGCTGACATGCCAGGGACATTAGAACATGTCAGGGCCAGTAAATGACTCATTGAGGTAATAATGATAAACATTTGTCTCTGAGCATATATGTGCATTTTACCTAACAGTTTCAAGCATCCAGAAGTGAAGAGAGGCTTGGAATAAATCAAAGGAACAGGCCCTAAATGGGAATCCCCAAGGAACAGGATCTGAATTGTAAATGACTGCCAGAATTTCACACATCAAATTACAATAAACGGAATGATATTTTAAGCAGCTCAGTACTTAAAGGGTACTGTATGGAGTCCTGAGGATTTTCTTCTACGTTAAGATTTCTCTGTGTTGCCAGTCGGAGCTTTGCATGTCTCTCGCTCACTGGGGCACTGCCATTGTGGATTTAGCTAAGGAAAGATTTTCCACCCGGAAACCATGTGGGTGACAAACTCAGTCACAGTGGCCCAGGCCTCCCGGTGCCCCAGCTTCCCTTGCCTTGTGGCCAGTGCCTTTGCTACCCAAGGAACCCAAAACTTGTATTCCCAGAGAGTTTTATCGAGAAACAGCCAATCAAACCAACTCTGAGTCATTGGGGGACACACTGAGGACCTGAACCTTTAACGCCAAAGCCTTATTTGAATCAGAACATGTGCTCCGATGCCCACCTTAGTCCCTGAACGAGTGTCACTTCTGAATTTTTCACTTTGTCCATCACTTGAGCCTTGGAAAGTGTATACCTGCAGACACTCAAAGGGCAGTATCCTTAACACGTCCCCTGAATTTTTCACTGAAATGAGCCAGGTCTGGTTCAAATAACACCATAAAATAATAGGATTCTTGGCCAATTTCAATTCAGTTTTTTTGTTCAGTATCATACTCTGTCGTCATCAGCATCAGACACATTAATGAGAATCCTGGTATACAGGATAATGCTGACCTTACATGTTTCATTTTTAGAGTACTAAGATGGCTACTTTGAGCCCCAAATTATCTCCTCCACTGGCCTGTCATTGTCCCTGAATTTTCCTCATTAAAGATGAATTTCTTTGAGTAAAGCATTCTTTAGGGTCTGTAGAGTCAATAGCACATCAGAACAACTCAGAAAGCTTTCATAAATGATTGCTTCCCAACCCTACATGAGACCCATTTTCTCTCCCAAGATGTGGTCTGACAAACTTTACTTTTTGAATTCCCAAAGTGATTCCAGTGTGTAAACAGGTTCGGGAACTAGACTTGTCCCACCTCCAAGGCATGAGTATATATTATCTATCTTGGATTCCTTATGCCAAGCTAATGTGCCCAGCACATAGTAAGTTTCCAATAAATATTTTTAACTTAACTGAGAAAGGAACCATCAGTCAATAATATTTTCCTATAAGACAGTATCATCCAATTGCTTTCCTATGCAACAGAGGGAGTATGGGCAGTGTGAGTGCCCTGAGAGACAAGGAGAAAATGGACATAAGAAACAGAAGAGTGAGAGTCAAAGTAGGGAGCACCAAAGACCAGCACTGCCCTGCACAATAATTTTGTCCAGAGTTTCAATAGCCTTCCTGGCGACAATCACTTATAATCTAAAATTAAAGATTAAAATACAGGACTGACTTTTTTTGTCCACAAGGACAATAAGTAAGTATCATCTCACTCATGACACATTTTCAAACATAATCGTCATAGACAGGCTAACCCCAGGCACAATTGTGCTATAGGCAAATGCTTTAGGTTAGGTTCCCCAAAAAGTTGACTTTGAGAACAAGTAATTTATTTGGAAGGTGATCCTAAGAAATAATGAGAGGAAGGGGGGTTGGAGAAAGAGCTAGCATGAAAGGAAATCAATAAAGGGTACGCTTTGGAACAGGTTACCACTGGGAGCAGCTGAGGCTCAATCCCATTGGGAGACTGAGACAATAGAGAGCCAGTGGTTCTCAAAGCGCCATCCTGGATCAGCAGCACCAGCATCACTGGGGGTGATGGTTCATTTCATATGTCAACTTGTCTGGGCCATAGAGTGCCCAGATATTCGGTCAAACGTTATTCTGGGTGTTTCTATGAGAGTGGTTCCGGATGAGATTAACATTTGAGTCAGTATTCAGGCTGAATAAAGCAGATTGCTCTCCCTAAGTTGGGTGGGTCTCATCCGGTCAGAGGAAGGCATGAATAGAATAAAAAGGCTGACTTAGAGGGAATTCTCTCTCTTTGCCTATCTTTGAGCTGGGACATTGGTCTGCTGCCTTCAGACTTATACTTGGGCTGGAACTCACACTTTATACTTTCTTGGGTCTCCAGCTTGCCAACTGCAGATCTCTCTCTCTCTCTCTCTCTCTTTCACTTTCTCTCTGTCTCTCTCTCTCTCTCTCTCTCTCACCATCTATCTATATACTTATATCTATACATCTGTAGCTATAGATTCCCTACTGGTTCTGTTTTTCTAGAGACCCTACATTTACACACTTGAGAACTTACTCGAAATGCAAATGCTCAGACCCACTGAATCTGGGTGGTGAGTTTTAACATGGCCCTAAAGTGATTCTGGCACATGCTAAAGTTTGAGAATCACTAGTATACAACATGCCTCAGAGTTAAAAGCCCTCAGCAAAAAGCCCTAGAAGAGTGAGTGCTAAAGGGTGTCCTTGGTCCTCCCCCAGTAATGCTGAGATTGTTACCTCTCCCATCTAGGGACCCTTCCTCCTTTCCCCAGTTGTCTTAACTGTGGTTCCACTACAAAGGAAAAAAAAAAAAAAAAAAAAAAAAAAAAAGGAAGTCAGTGGTGGTCATAAGCATTGTTCACTAATTATTTCCAGTTTCCAAGCATTGAATAGGAAAGTGCTTCCTTGCCAATTCTAAACTGAGCGGTAGCCATGTGACATCCTTAGGCAAACAGAATGTTAGTAAAAGTGGCACATGTCACTCCTACCTTGGAAATCATTGTGACATCTGCAAAGATGAAGTCTCAGACAGTCTGAGTCTCAGAGTGACCACCAGGACCAGAGCTCCCTGTCCAGGGCCAGCTTCATAGGCATGCGACCCATGCTAGTCCCTGCTCAGAAGGGCCTTCCAAAGAGTTCAATGCTCTACTGCTACCATCTTGAAATACTTTCTTTTTTAATGTTTACTTATTTTTCAGACAGAGAGACAGAGTACAAACCGGGGAGGGGCAGAGAGAGAGGAGACACAGAATCTGAAGCAGGCTTCAGGCTCTGAGCTGTCAGCACAGAGCCCAACATGGGGATCCAACTTGTGAACCATGAGATCACGACCTGAGCTGAAGTTGGACGCTTAACTGACTGAGCCACCCAGGCATCCTTATCATCTTGAAATTCTTAATAATTTTTTTTTCACCTGGTACCACAAATTGCATAGCCCATCCTGTTCCTGCCAAGTCAGAGTGTACATGAGGCATGAGCAAGATATAAACTTTGGTGTGTTAAATCACTGGTATTTAGGCTTATAATGACCTACCTTCACTGGTAGCAAGACACTATCCACCTTACCCCCAAATAGCTTATTAATAAGTAAAAAATGTTGTCAGATTCATAAATGCCACTTCATAATGACAGCTTTCTCTCAAAGGTTAAGAAATATAGACAAAAGTTAGGAATAATCATATCATATGTGATAATTATCACCAATATTTATTAAATATTCTTTACTACTATCATTTGCAGGTTTCACTCACTACTCAGAATTGAATCACTCTTAAATACAGAGACCTGAAGATTGTTGGAAGACTGTTGGGGGGGGATGGGCTAAATGGGTGATGGGCAATAAGGAGGGCACTTGTTGGGATGAGCACTGGGTGTTATATGTTAAGTGATGAATCACTAAATTCTACTCCGGAAACCATTATTATACTATGTGTTAAATAACTTGGATTTAAATAAAAGAAAAATGAATAAATAAAAATATAAAAAAAAGAATTGAATCAACTCTCCATTGGACACACAGAATATAGGAAACTCAAAATTATTCAGTCTAGTCAAGTATTTGATTAAATATTCCAGTAGACCAGGGGTTTCTGGGTGGCTCAGTTTGGTTAAGCACCTGACTCTTGATTTTGGCTCAGGTCATGATCTCATGGTTTGTGAGTTCAAGCCCCACATCAGGTTCTGCATTGACAGTGCAGAGCCTGCTAGGGATTCTCTCTCCCCCTTTTTCTGCTCCTCCCCTTCTTACACACATGTGCTCTTTCCCTCTCAAAATAAATAAATAAACAAACTTTAGAAAAATAAATGAATGAATGAATGAAAGAATGAATAATAAATGAATAAATAAATATTCCAGTTGACCAAAGGTCATTGTTCATAACATATAAACAATTTTGGGAATCAGAATAGACTATAATATACATATTACTCAAGCTATACGGCCTCAAATATAACTTTTCTTTGGTAATTCAAGATAATTCCAAATTTTCCAATGCCTTGATCATGGTTTCAAATGTCAATGCTCTGGTTTCTCTTCAGATCGCATAAATCTTTCACCTTTTACAAATGTCAGTCATCATTTTTCTGTTGATAAAGATATACAGATAAGAGGCGACTGGGTAGCTCAGTTGTTTGGGCATCCAACTCTTGTCCTCAGCTCAGGTCTTGATCTCAGTGTCATGGGTTCATCAGGCCCGTGCTTGGCTCCATGCTGGGCATGAAGCTTACTTTAAAAAAAAAAAAAAATATATATATATATATATATATATATATATATATACATACACACATATATATGTGTGTGTGTGTATGTGTGTGTGTATATATAAAGATACACAGGTGAAAAATATTAAACAACAGAAAAATTTTATGTAGGGGAAATAATAATAATAATAATAAACACAGCAACATTAGGTGGTAGTAAGACTACCAACTACATGCGAACATAGAAGTAATTTTCTCCACAGCTATCCTAACAGGGAGACTATGATCCCTTTTATCTTTGAATGGACATTTCTAGGGACCAGCAAGCCTGCCCAGGTCACGCAGCCAGTAAAAGGCCGAGACAGGAATGTGAGCCCTGACCTGTCTCCCCCCAAGCTCTTTCATGAAAGGCTCATGAGCTTCCACAGCAACATTCAACATGTACAGAACTCAAGAAAGAGAAAAAGAAATATTGTATTGATAAGCAAATAGGACAATAGCCCATTTTACAAGAGTAAAGTCACAAGGCTAAACTATTATTTAAAAAAAATTTTTTAAGTAAATACAGCTAAAAGAAAACCACATTATAATTGAAACGATGTAAAAAAAAAAGTGCTCTGTCATCTATAAAGGACCTTACAAACATAACACATTATATAGTCTATTTTAGCTGATACAGAACTTATAACTTTATTTTTTGTTGTTAAGTTGGAGCTGAAATAATGGTAAGCACTCTTCAAGTTTATATGTCTAACCTAATGGCTAAATTTCATTTTACTGTAACTTTCATCTCCTTATATCCAGAAGCTGATGGAAAAAAGATGAATAAAATGTGAGAACAGTAGTAGAAGTTTGAGAAAGATCAAATAAAATACCATATATGTTGTTTCTGTTTTAATTGGATAGCATCTTATAGACCTTGGTCTTTGCCAGAATGATTAATCTGTCACTTGAGTTATTTGACTATTGATTCATTTTCAGAAATGTGTTGACATAAGTCTTACTGTAAAAAGAAAATCCACTCCCCTGTCTCCTGCCACCAGGATTCTGAGGCTCATGCCTTTGCCTTTTTGCATGATTAATGTTGTTCTGAGAAAACCAAAGAATCAATAAACATTTTCTGAAGCAGAGATGTCTACATCCCCAAAGAGGGCTGCCTGTCCAGTTTCCCGCTCCATCCACAAAATGCATTACCCTTTGGAATGGAAGGGGCAGGCTTGGCTGGTTGATGAGAATCAGGAATTTTGTTCAGATTGTTTATCCTTTTCAGTATGAAAGTCCTAAGGTGGGGAGTACACCAGAGAGTCTCCCTGGTGGCCGCGAAGAATAACTACATCTACACAGGTTTACACACATCCTGAATGACCCAACTTACTGCCGTTGATATTGTGATATTGTCTTCTTAAAAGAACAAAGCAGAGAAATCTCTCATCCTCTCTCTGTCTCTGCTTCTCTCTCTCTCTTTCACACACACACACACACACACACACACACACTCACACACATGCACACAGCATATAGGGTTCTCTGGAATAGACAGCATCATCCTCAAGAGCTTAGAAACATAGTTTTCCTTGCAAACATTGTTCACTTAGACTGAGAAAAATTCTCTTCCCTACTAAGGCCATACAATTTGACTCTTCTGCCTCTTCAGTGGGGGAAAGATATGACCTCACTGTATATAAACACAACTGTGTCCAACAGGCAAAAGCCCAGGAAAAAGAACAGAACTAACAAAGCAGTAGATGCAGAAGAGATAGGAGAAGAGATGCTTTGGAATCCTCTCTTCTTTGATGCCATTACATGAAATTGTCATGAAGATTAAGCTGTGACTTCCAATTCTTTTTGAAGCAAGGGCTCCTTTCTAAGTAAAATGAATAAAATAATTTGGAAGTGAGATTTAAAGGTATAAAAGGGAAAAGGGAATTCACCACAAATGTCAAGTGCTCTTGGCTCCCCTGCCTCCTTACCCCTGCACCTGCTCACTCACACTCCCCAGTGCCCAGAAGGGTGACTGGAAGGTCCAGCCTTGAGTAATATCTGACACAGAACCTCTGTCTTGCTCCACGTCACTCCAGACCCGGGGAACGATGAGGAAAAATGGACGACTGAATGCACGGCTGAGCCCTTTGTCTGGTGGAAATGGGATTCTTGTAATTCTGGTCTCCTGAGTTGGGGCTGATTCGAAAAATAAAGCAAGACAAGGGGAACGTGATCTGATAAGCCGAGAAATGACTCTGCCAATTCACTCAGCCCGAACGAGGTCCCTGCCGGGACCTTGTCAACACATTAGATTTGAGCTCAAGAGTTGCAAGAAAAAGGCTTTTCCTGTGTGCTCAGTCCTGGGTCACCAGCTCAGAGAGGAAGAATAGGAAGACTACATTTTCTTAAAGAGGATGCTGTGGCCCTGTCTTCCGCACAGCCATGATTCCAAAATCAGCACGCTTCTCAGGCTATTTGTGTCACAAATCTTCAGAGAGAATTCTCTCTGCGCCTGGAAAGAAGAAAAATTAGCAGTCCAGCCATGTCATAGAACCAACCTGGGACATTATTTAATATATCTAATTACATGAGAATAATTTCATTAGCACCAGCTTTCATTTGAATATGCTACAAGTGCTCCCAAAAAATGTATATTTCCTTAGTGGAACACATCCGTAATGAGGTTTTTTTTTGTGGCTGAAGATTTACTCCATATGACAATCACAAGGTACCACATTTTGAGCTAAACGAACACATTAAGCAACCAGGCGGTACTTGTTGGGTCCCTAGTTATCATTATTTATAAAGTATTCTCATAACCACTAGGCAAATGTTGTTCAAGTCCTATGTGCGGTGTTAGGGAGAGGCTCTGAGGATCTGAAGAGTCCAGGGATCATGGGTTCCTGGCTCCTTATTAGCCATCCATTATCTCCCAAGGTGGAGACAAGCCACTTCAAGGGCCAAGGAATCACTTGCTCTCTCTTATCAGGGTACAGTGTAATGGGTTTCGTGCTCTGGACAGGGTGGGAAATGAAATGTGACTGAAGGTGGGAAAAATGAGGCTTTCCTCCTACTTCCCTTCCTTTCTTTTTCCCTCCCTCCTTCCTTCTTCACTGTCTTCCTTCTTCCTTCTCTTTTCCACTTCTCCCTGCATCTCTCCCTTCCTTCCTTCCTTCCTTCCTTCTTTCCTTCCTTCCTTCTTTCCTTCCTTCCTTCCTTCCTTCCTTCCTTCCTTCCTTCCTTCCTTCTTTTGTTCTCCCTCTCTGCCTCTCTCTCTCTCTCTCTCTTCCTTTTTTCTTCCCCTCACTTCCATCCCAGTTGTGTTCTCCACTCTCAACACACCAGAGAAAAAAAACATTCAATGACACTTACTACCTCGTGATGAACACCTTCTGATCTTAATTTTTGCGCCATCCAAAGTCTCGAGATATTTAGCCTAAGTGTTATTTACAGAGAACTTCATCATCCCACGACACCTCAAAGACTCCTCAAAAAATATGTAAAAAATACAGCATATACCGCTGCAAATTGCGAGCTCAAGAAGTTGTCATCCACAGCATTTTTCATGAACTTTCCATGACTCCGCCGAACTGTCATCTGCCTCTTCAGACCCTTCTATTACCAACGACCCTCTGTGTTTTATTTTTCTTCCACACAAACTTGAAGCATGCATTTGTGTAAATTGCCACCAAGTCCCCTAATTACCTAACCGTATCCGGTACCCAGTAGCACTGAAATGCCATTCTCCTGGAATCAGCAGGAAGGGAACCTGCTGTTACAGATGAAAGCAGCCCACCAATAAAACCTCATTAATACCTGCAGCTTTAAAGAAAGAAGGCGAGCAGTGGCCATGCTTCAAAAATGTCAAGAATACCAAATGACAAAGGGAGCCTCCTTCCAGCTCCCCAGGCCTACCCCCCAAGAACAGACAATGTTTTATCCAGACTGAGTAAGAGAGAAAAGGCAGCCCCCGAAAGAAATCCAAAGGGGGAAAAAATGCGCTAAATTCCATTCTTTTCTCCTCTGCCTTCTGCCACCATAAGCGTGTTCATCCCGACAGAATCTCTAGCAGAAGCAAAAGAAAGAGAACTTCAGGTGAAAGGTTACCTACATTTATAATGTCAGGCACTGAGCCTGCCGAGGTAAAAGGTAAATGGTAATTTTATCATTAGCATGCCTGACCCCTTGGCCGCACCATATCTCACAGGAAACTTTAAGAACAGCTCACCTGTCAAGACACAAACGTTTAAAGGTCAATGCGCACAGAAATCTTCCGGAGCTCAGAACTGAATTGCTGACACCTTTTATTATTGCCGCTTAAATAAATGATTTGAGGGGAAAGACAAGGAAAGACTGGTTTAATGTTGAGGTTTCCATGAAGGATTCTTGGATTTTTGTTTCAAACACTCTCAAAAATACTTTCCCTGTGTTTTGGTATCAAGGAGCAAGCAAAACCTTGACGATTCATAAATATTCCTGGACCTGAGGGATTTTTAGGATCCCACAAAAATACACTATCCCTTGGTAATGTGGTTTTGCAAAGGAATTTCCCTTCCTGTTCCACTTTTTATTCTACATCATTATAATTTCAATATTGTTTTGCCTCCTTTATATTAGGGGGAGGAGAGCAGATAGTAAGGAAGCTTTTCACAGCACTGTGTGAATGGTACTCAACTAGAAAGCCAAGAGAGACAAATAGGGATTTGAAAGATTGTGCCATTTATTTTTTCCAAATTAAAATCATAGAGAAAAATACGTTGCTTAAGGGGTGCCTGGGTGGCTCAGTCAGTTAAGCATCCGATTTTGGCTCAAGTCCTGATCTCACAGTTTGTGCGTTCAAGCCCCACATCGGGTTCTGTGTTGACAGCTCAGAGCCTGAAGTCTGCCTCAGATTCTGTGTCTCCCTCTCTCTCTGCCCTCCCAAGCCCACACTCTGCCTCTCTCTCTCTCTCTCTCTCTCTCTCAAGAATAAACATTAAAAAGAAAAATTTTTTTAAAAAGTTGTTTAAAAGTAAACATGGCAGATCTCCAAATAAACATGGAGTTACCACATGGTCCACCAATATATACCACCTCTGAGTACCTTACCAAGAGAATTGAAAGCCGGGACACAAACTGATAATCATACAACCATGTTCATGGCAACATCATTCACAATAGCCAAGATGTAGAAACAATGCAAGTGTACATTGACAGATGAATGGATAAACAAAATATGGTCCAAACATACAATGGAACATTATTCACCATTAAAAGGGCATAAAATGCTGACACATGCCACAAACTTGAACCTTGAAAACACTATGCAAAGTGAAAGAAGTCAGACACAAAAGGGCAAATATTGCATGATTCCACTTATATGAAATGTCCGGAATAGGGACATCTGCAGTAACAGAAAGTAGATTAGTGGTTACGTGAGCCCAGGGATAAGGAATTTGGGAGGTGATGGATCAGGGGTGCAGAAGACCTTCTTGGGCTAAGAAAAATGCTCTAAAATTGATTGTGGCCCTGGATGCATAATCCTTTAAATATAACAAAAATCATGAAACTGTGTACTTAAAAATGAGTGAATTGTACTGTATGTGAGTCATATCTCAATAAAACTTTTTATTTAAAAAGTAAACATGATATATTTAGGTCAAAATGCTAATATTACTAATGGTATGAAGTTAGTAAGATTGCCAAATAAAATACCAATTTTTTGTTTTATTTTGAGAGAGGTGGGGGGAGGGGGGAGAGAGAGGGAGAAAGAGAATCTTAAGCTCGAATTCACGAGCAGGGCTCAAATTCACGAACCATGACATCATGCCCTGAGCAGAAATCAAGAGTCCAACATTTAACCTACTGAGCCACCCAGGTGCCCCAAAATATTTATATTTGCTAAATATGACAACCCTAGATAAAAGAGCTCTGATAAGTGTTGCAAATAATACCTTGAAATTATTATTTGGTTCATTCTCCACATGGATTAGAATTTTCTTCCCTGAACTTTAGAATTTTTCCATTTATTGTTATTGGAGTATGGAGAATCCTTCTGAACCTGTGTCTTCACAACAAATCATCAACCCAATACTCGTGTAGATGGACCACAGCAATCATACACCACAGGAGCCTATTAGAGTAATGGACATTTCCAGCTTCCACCAGTACTGGGAAGTTGCAGGATCTGGTTAGGTGTTATCCCTTGGGAAGTGGTCCTGCTAAGCCATAGAAAGTTGGCGCTTCCAGCCTTCTGAAAGTATTTGGGGGAAATTAGCTACCTTTCACTATCTCCCTACCAAGCAAGGGAGGAGAGACTTATCTGCATGATGAGCCTGGGAGGAGAGTCTGGAGCCTTTTCACTGAGCCCCTTATGGGCTCCTTCTCAATCTCCTTTGCCCAGAACACACGCTCAATGCTTCCCCGAGTAGAAAGCAGCCTGTACCTGCCAGGATGCCCATAGGTTCCCAGCTGTTCAGTATGCCACTGCCTAGGTAAGCCAATCCAACTCAAAGAGGACAAAATGGAGGACTGTTTCTTACTTCAACACTAGCCTGGATACTCCATTCCAGCTTTGCGAGCAATAAAGCTGATGGAGGGGTCCTTATCACACTCCTGTATCTCAGTTGGTCTAGAGTCCATACTGGAAAGGGTAGCGACCACTTATTACTTCTCCTGGTCAGGAAAACTGATCATCACCCTTGAAGTAGCCACTCACCTTGTATTTAAATAAAACAATAATCTCTTTTGAACTACTTTATCACAGCTACACTGTTGGAGCCTGAGGCCATGCTAAAAAAAAAAAGATCACCAGAATGCCAAGCAAAAGATGGGGTCGGTCATTGAGAGGTTTATTTTTTAAGCTTCAAAGGACCGTAAAAGTGGGCCCAGACTGGGGCGCCTGGGTGGCGCAGTCGGTTAAGCGTCCGACTTCAACCAGGTCACGATCTCATGGTCCGTGAGTTCGAGCCCCGCGTCGGGCTCTGGGCTGATGGCTCGGAGCCTGGAGCCTGTTTCCGATTCTGTGTCTCCCTCTCTCTCTGCCCCTCGCCCGTTCATGCTCTGTCTCTCTCTGTCCCAAAAATAAATAAACGTTGAAAAAAAAAAAAATTAAAAAAAAAAGTGGGCCCAGAGAAATAAAATATGCGGAAGGGAAATAGACAAATCATTTTACATATAAAGTTATTAAAAGTGAATTTTAAGTTTATTTATTTAAATTCAAGTTAGCATACAGTGCAATATTGGTTTCAGGAGTAGAACCCACTGATTCATCACTTACATGTAATAACCAATACTCATTCCAGCAAGTGCCCTCCTTAATGACCATCACCCATCTAGCCCAACCCCCCACCCCACCCCCCTCCAGCAACCCTCAGTTTGTTCTCTGTACATAAGAGTTTTTTATGGTTTGCCTCCCTCTCTGTTAAAGTTGTTAAAAATGCTGGGGCTCCTGGGTGGCTCAGTCGGTTGAGCGTCTGACTCCAGCTCAGGTCATAGTCTTGCAGTTCGTGAGTTCGAGTCTGCGTCAGGCTCTGTGCTAACAAACAGCTCAGAGCCTGGAGCCTGTTTCAAATTCTGTATCTCTATCTCTCTCTCCCCCTCCCCTGCTCGTGCTCTGACTCTCTCTGTCTCTCAAAAATAAATAAATGTTAAAAAAAATCTTTTTAAATGCCTCTTAAGGATGCCAGGATTTTACACCTTCTAATTTTATCTTGAAAAACCAACTTAAAGCAAAAGGAAATGCCAACCTTAAAACTTCCATCTTAAGTACCTTTCTGCCTATTCAAAAGGAAACAACCAGCTTCCAAGGGGAACTGTTGTAACATCTACCTTCACAGACATCAGTGGCCATTTCATAATAATTACCTACATGCATTACAGTCTAGATGATTGGGGGGGTGGGGGGAGAAGGGTATTCATGAGTTTTTGAGGGGCAAGTGATCCCTAACAGAAGAGCATCAGATTAAGGTTTCTCAGGGATTTGCCCCCAAGAGGCCCAAAGTAGTTCTTTGCTCTAATAATTGTGTTTTACCCTCAGCTATCAGACCATCCCCAGGGTCTTACGGCTTCCTCAGGATCATCCTGGTGGCTCTGCTTTCTGTCCGCACTCCTCACGTCACCTTCACAACTACACTGAGAACTCTTATGATCCCCACAATTATAAGATCCAGAGAAATATTCTCTCTACTCCAAAGGCAGATGATATTTTAGGCAGGTCTCATCCTACCCCTCTCCTCTTCCTCTCTTTCTCCCTCCACTTCCTCTATCTTTCCCCCCTTCTCTCTCCCAGTCTTCTCCCCACTCCCACTAAACCATACACCCGGATTTTTGCATAACTCATGTTGCTCTCTAATAAATATCTGTCAAGAATTTACTGGATGAAGTTGGCACTTAGGGCAAAATACTCTGACAATTAGCATTCTATCATAAATTTGTACTGCTGTTGAGGTACCCATGGCCTGTGAATAAAACGTCTTTTTCATGAACCTTCTCAAGATCATGCTTGGTTTGTTAGCTGTGTAATTGGTCATCAGGCACCAAGAAATGGAAGGCCCAATTTGTAAACAATTTTCAAAAATTTGGGCTCTAGTAAAACTCTGCACAGTATCCAAGGCTGTCCTGAAGGACAGGGATGGGCTTTCTCTCAAGCTTGCTCTTCTCTCCCACATCCCTGTTATCTGGGATCAGAAGGAAGGCAGGGTTAGGACTTCATTGGGCTGGTGTATATGTGAATCAGTTTGAATATTTAAAAATGGTCTTTATTATTTAAATCCTTATTTATTTTGAGACACAGAGAGAGCACACACTAGTAGTAGAGGGGCAGAGTGAAAGGGAGAGAGAATCCCAAGCAGGTGCCACACTCAGCATAGAGCCCGACTCAGGACTTGATCCCACAACCATGAGATCGAGACCTGAGCTGACATCAAGAGTCAGACGCTTAACTGACTGAGCCACCCAGGTGCTACTAAAAATGTTACAGAGTGGTCGTAAAGGAGCGGTCAGACAAGCCATTCACTCTCCAGTGAGTTTGGGAGTTACCAGTGGAGTCAATACAAAGAACGGCAAACTACTAACACAGTCAAATCTGAACATCATTAATCCTGAGCAAGAAACACTCCATTGTGTCCTGCTAAGGGGTAGAACATAGCCCAGTGAAACTTTGGGTTTATTGCCCAACTGTCTGCAACGGTGTCCAAATACTTACTTAGGTGATTTCTAGGAATATAAACACAATCAATAAATTCAGCCCAATAGCATGTAGATCAGGGAAGAAAGCCAGCTCTTCTCTTTTGAATTATCAGCTTCAACAATGATTAAAGATAGTTTGGGGCTATTTTATTTATTCTGTTTGAACGAATGAAGTAAGTTACCAGAGATGATTCCATGCCGGATGGCCTGAGAATAAATTTTCCAGCTCAAACTTTAACATCAAATCACACCATGTCCTGTGCCCCCATAATCCATTTCTGTACAACCCAATGATCAAAACCTCCTACATTTGTACATGTGATATTTATATATGTGTAAATATATGTTTGCATATAATTATTTGAACATGGAGAAAAATCTACAATCTAAGTTGTGAACATTGGCTGGGGTATGATATGGAAGAAAAAGATGCAGGGAGAAGAATTTTTGAGTCCAACAAAAAGGCAAAAAAATGAGATCACAAAACAAGAACATGTTTGATACGGTCCCATTCATACAACTTTACAGTTTTTAAACTTTAAAATTTGTATGCAATTTTAAAATTAAACAATAATGCAAAGCACATTTTTATTCAACGTTTATTTATTTTTGGGACAGAGAGAGACAGAGCATGAACGGGGGAGGGGCAGAGAGAGAGGGAGACACAGAATCGGAAACAGGCTCCAGGCTCCGAGCCATCAGCCCAGAGCCTGACGCGGGGCTCGAACTCACGGACCGCGAGATCGTGACCTGGCTGAAGTCGGACGCTTAACCGACTGCGCCACCCAGGCGCCCCTCAAAGCACATTTTTAAAGAGAGAGACCATGGGGCACCTGGGTGGCGCAGTCGGTTAAGCATCCAACTCTTGATTTCGGCTCAGGTCATGATCTCAAGGTTGGTGAGTTCGAGCCCCACATCCAGCTCTATACTGACAACACTGAGCCTGCTTGAGATTCTCTCTTTCCTCTCTCTCTGCCTCTCCCTCAGGCGCATTCTCTCTCTCTCTCTCTCTTTCTCTCTCTCTCAAAATAAAAATAAATAAAACTTTAAAAGAGAGAGAGAGACCACAGCCCCTCTACATTTGGATAAATTTCCCAGGTTCCCCCTGCAGCCTCTATCCCTGCCACCATAGAAGTTGTAGCAATGAGTCACAATTGCTTCTGGGCTTGCTTCTAGAACTTCTCCATGTGTCAGCAAGGTGAGGGTGAAGGCTGTATTCTATTGTTCATCCACTAACATGCACAGTTCCTGGCATGTGGTGATAGATGCTCAATAGAGTTCTTGGAGTGAATGAGTGACAAGGCATCACTTCCAATGTGTGCCCTAATTTACCAGCAAGGAGGCAGGTGGATTATCCCACTTAACTGAAAAAGCACAAAAGAATGATGATGAAAAGAAGAATGTGAATTCTAAGGCTGCACTGCCAATCAGTAACATCGCAACTCAAGGAATTTTGTTTTAAGTATTATTCCCTTTTCTAACTTCAGATCCAATGGAGACATTCCTATCCTTTTTTAAGAAATAAAGTGACTTGATAATGCAGAATGAACCAAAGGTCATGTCACTTGCCTATTGGACCAGATATGCTTTCTTATTCATCTTTCCCCCCCTCACTATCTCTGTTTTTTGCTGTCAGAATTAAAAAAAGCTCAGAGGTGAACTTTCAGGAGCACTTTTCCTCTGAACATAGAATAAGGAGCTGAATTTTCCATTTCAACACACCACTGGTACCTTCACCATTCAGGACTCATGCACTAACTTTAACCTAAATGAGAAAAAACTCAGCGTAGCCATACTTGACAGTTGCTTTGAAAAGAACTGCTAAAAAATAAAGAAATAAAAGAACTGCTGCTGGATGGTAATCATCTCTCAACATTGGTTGTGGTTGTCAATTTAATGAGAATCTCTTTATAATTTTCTAGCACGTTGTTAATTCACAAAAATTTATATCATTAAGGTCATCAAACTATTTTATTTGCTATGGGCTATTAAAGAGGATGCCGATAATTTAAACTTACTTCCTGATCAGGCAAAAAAAAAAAAAAAAAGTTGATGTTGTGTCCCGTTTCATTATATCTTCATTCTTGCCTTTTAAAAAAGCTAGACATCCTTGTCTCCAATTAATTTTTCCAATTGTTAAATTTTTCTGTGTCAAAAGATACCATTAGGTTGGGGGGAAAAAGCCTTCAACATAAATGAAAAAGCTTCCCAAAACATTAGTAACATTGATTTATTTCACTCTACTAATTATTTAAAAGGTGATATTTACACTCATCCCCCTTGTCACCCTCCCCCTGCTGGTGACTGTACGTGGCCTCATAAGCACTGTTCACAGAAGCAACTATGTTTAGCTGTGTCAGGTTCCATTGGTTTCCAGAGAGCTTCAGACAAGGAGCATAAAAAAAGGGTGACAGTTTCAGAAGCCACTAAAATTTTATACTTGGCTTTGTGACCAGGATTAACGCATTTTAACAAAACTCCATGAGAAACACGGGCTGATCTGCTGTAAGTCTGTCACAGCCATCAAAACTCCCAACATGTTGGCCCTCCTCATAAACAGTAAGTATATTGTAAAACCATTTTATAGCCCCTATAAAAATATTTTGACTATTTTACCCAAGTACCTGAGTAGGACACCTGGTAGCAGTTAAAGAGACAGAGAAAAAAAAGAGTCCCCTTTCCAGATTCCTCTTTCCAGCCAAGCCTTTGAATTCAGGGCAGGGTAGAGAAAAGGCAAGTCACTTTTCTGTGAAAGTAATATGCAGCTAGGCACAGGCAGCACAGCTGTAGAACGGCTCATCAAAACAAAGTCTCTTTTCTCGTCATAGCTTCTTTCTTTTCTTTTTTTCTTGAAGTTGAAAAATACTATCAGAATACTATCTGTAGTAAGAGTTCAGGACATCCTACAATCTGTTAATTCACTGACAGTTTCCCTAGTTTTTGTCCCTACTTCCAACTTAGGACCAACCATAGAAAGCCAAATATGCTGGGTGCCTGGGTGGCTCAGTCGGTTAAGCATCCGACTCTTGGTTTCTGCTCAGGTCAGGATCTCACGGTTCATGGGTTTGAGTCCCATGTTGGGACTTCTTGGGATTTTCTATCTCCCTCTCTCTCTCCATACGTCCCCTGCACTCTCTCTCTCTCTCTCTCTCTCAAAATAAACATTAAAAAAAAGTAAGCCAAATATGTACACCTACCCAATCACATGGAGGCCCCATGTCTAGTTAGCCCAACTTCAACATCCCTGAGCCAACAGCCTGCAATCAAGGAGGGCATACTTGAAACCTTCCCTTTTTCCCACGATAAAGCTTTCCCAGTCCACCCACCTCTGAGTCTGCCAAAACACAAGTAAGTGATGGTGGCTGGCTCCCTTAATCCAGCAAGCCCTGAATAATAAATAGCCTTTGCTCATTCTTCTTGGTCTTTATTGATTTCCACAGGGCAAAAGAAATTCTCTCCCAATGACATTTCTTCAGGCATTTCTTCAAGGGCAATTCTATTGACTGACTAGACTCAGCTTATGGAAGGATGTTCTTGCATCTACTGCAAGTACAGACAGATTACTCCCAAGTCTCTTTGCGATTTTCCCAGAGGTCTATGTGAGGTGAGTGACTTGTTACCCTGTCCCATGGGTGGGGTCCCTGTCCCATGGGTGGGGTCTCTGTCCCATGCATGGGTCCCTGTCCCATGCGTGGGGTCCCTGTCCCATGGGTGGGGTCTCTGTCCCATGCATGGGTCCCTGTCCCATGGGTGGGTCCCTGTCTCATGGGTGGGGTCCTTGTCCCATACATGGGGTCAAGAGAGGAGAATGAACGACTTGGCCTAGTGGGACTATTCAAAATCCTCCAAGTCTCCAATACTCATGTCAACATCGATTTCCTCCAAGAAAAATACCTCCCCAAGTTCTTCTGGAAGAGGAAGCTGAACGCTAGGACTGCCCTCCTAGCTTCACACCACCCTTAAAGTCCAGCTATCCCGGCCCTACTATGTCCCAAGTATAAAGGACACACTCATCTCTCCTAGAATGGAAGTAAATGCCCAATGTTCAAGGCCAAATGAAATGTCACTTCCTCTCTTTCTCTCCTCATTTCCCTAGGAGAAATTACTTACTCCCTCACCTGTACCTGCAGAGCTGGATGTAAGCCTCTATAACACAGCTTGCCATAGGACATCCTAGCAATTTGCTTATACGGCTATCTCCATAGATGACCTGAAACTCCTCAAGGACAGGAACTAGGTCACTGCCCAGCATATTTCTACATGGAGAGAAATATACAAAGGGAGGAAGGGAGGGAGGGGAAAAAAGGAGGAAAGAAGAAAGAAAGAAAGAAAGAAACAAAGAAACAAAGAAAGAAAGAAAGAGAAAGAAGGAAAGGAAAGGAAAGGAAAGGAAAGGAAAGGAAAGGAAAGGAAA